>NC_090025.1:73958877-74265960 GCF_037176765.1 Anolis sagrei | reverse complement strand
TATAAAACAGCATAAAAACATCATCATAAACAATAAAAGCAAGCATCATAAGCAACAACATAGATACGTCTATGGTGAACCCATGTACAAAGTAGAAACATCTCTTTGCACCAATGTGGTGATGTAACACAAGTCCCTCAATTCCCTTTACTTGCTTTCTCAGGATGCACTCTTCACGGCTTATCTGGAAAAAAATTGTTTAGACTTTTCATTTATTTTGTTTTGATTTTACTTGCATATTCATGGTTTCACATCCAAACTCTTTTCTTCAAATATTCCAGGTTTCTCTCAGTCCTTGTCTTTTGTGTTCACCCTCTTTTCCCTCTGACTGATCATGTGTCATATCTAGACTTCAGCAATCTTTCAGAAATTGACTTTCACCCATTTCCACTTTTTAAATTATTATTCAGGAGTTGTAGTCAAAGTGCTAAAGTCCCTTAGCAATGTTACACTAGTTAAGCACGAGGATCGTTTTCTTTTATTCCTCTTTCTCATGCTTGATCTCTATTGAATCTGGGTCCTGGAAACAATTGCTGTGTTTTGGGGCAGCAGGCAGATATAACACAAACAGACAGCCATGGAGAGATTCATTTCATTTTGGGAAATGCTGGATTAATTTAAAGTGACCTGAGGAGTGAAATGAAAAGTCCTTGGTAATGTCGGGAATGTCCTGGGAATACTTTGAGATAGGAAAAACACCAAACAATTCTCAGACTATTCACTTTCTCTTCTCTCCTATTCCATCCATTGTTTTAACTTGACTTCTCACAACGTGCTTCTCTAATACTACTTTACTCTTCACTGTTCTCCCTCCTACCCCAATCTTACCCTTAACTTGCATCCTAACAATACATCTCTCATTTTGGATTCTAGCTCCATCACTCATTCGTCTTTCCTTTATACTTCCTAGCCCACATTATTTTGGACCATTGCAATGCAATCCTCCCTAGTTGCTTGCACTTCACTATTTGCCATGCTTCTAACAACCCTCCTACTTGCTCCACTGTCACACCTCGCAATCTCACAATGTGTCATTCCACATGGAAGGGAGTTCCATATCAAGTAGGCTTGGCTGCCATGCCGAAACCCCGCTCCTCTGCTCCCCAAAACTTCTCCCCTCATTGGCTGGGAGGGAAGCATCCCAGCATGCAAGCTGCTTGCCTCCAAATGCTGAGTCACTTCCGACTCACTTCTTGAGTCGGAAGAAAAATGGCGAGAGAAGCTTTGGAAGGGCAAAGGGACATAACCAATGGTTATGTTTCTTAAAAACTTCAAAATCACTTCAAAAAGGTGATTTTTCCGACTTTATTCCGAATTCCGAAGAGTCTGATGGTACCTAACCATGCCTAATATCAAGTAGTCAGCAAATAAATGTGCTGGTGGGAATAGTGGGAGAGAAAAAAACTTTTATAACAAGATTTTAGATAGAAGTTGGATATAGCTTGACTATACGGTATATTCCAAGCCCTTCTCAAAACATCTGGAATAATTCTACCAAGGACTTGTACCAGGACAGATGACAGAATAAATACAACCATTAAACTTGATGTATATTAAAACTTGTGCGCCAGCTCCACCCGTACCTTGGGAAGTCTGACTTGGCCACGGTGGTCCACGCTTTGGTTACATCCCGTTTAGACTACTACAACACTCTCTACGTGGGGTTGCCTCTGAAGACTGCCCGGAAGCTGCAGCTAGTCCAACGCTCGGCAGTCAGACTACTAACGGGTGCTGGGTACAGGGAGCACACCACTCTGCTGTTACACCAGCTCCACTGGCTGCCAATTAGCTTCCGAGCACAATTCAAAGTGCTGGTGTTAACCTATAAAGCCCTAAACGACGCCGGCCCTGTTTACCTCTCCGAACGTATTCTCCCCTATGAACCATCAAAATTATTAAGATCGTCTGGAGAGGCCCTGCTCTCGGTCCCACCAGCCTCGCAAGCACGTCTGGTGGGGACGAGGGACAGGGCCTTCTCGGTGGTGGCCCCTCGACTCTGGAACTCTCTCCCACTGGAGATCAGAACCGCCCCTTCTATCCTGACATTCAGGAAACAGGTAAAGACGTGGTTATGGAGACAACCATTCAACGAGTGAGCCAACACCCTGAGATATGTATGGAGGATGATGAACAACGATTTTAGTGTGACGACTGACCTTTGTAGTTATTGAATGTAATTGCTGTTTTAATATTTTATTGTAATATGTATTATGATGTTTTATTGACTGTATTATGGTTGGAAACCGGTCTGAGTCCCTCAAGAGAGGTGAGAAGGTCGGTATACAAAACTTTTAAATAAATAAATGTGTGTGTGATTGCACAACAACAATAGAAATGAGATGTTCAGCTTTACTTTCAGTGCTATCCCATGTAACATTGAGTCAGGGGAGGAGATTTAGAAGCATTTAGAAGTAAAATAAAAAGCCTATTGCCAAAATTCTGCTATAAAGGCATATCCCATGAAACTCAATTGAAGGGGTACAGGCATTTTTTTTCTTTTCTGCTATAGTTGCATCATCGCTTTTTCATGAATGGTGATTGCTTTTGTACTTTCCAAGAAGAATTTATCTCTAGCAAAATAACTGTTTTTTTATTTTTGTCACAAGATTTAACGGAAATCATCTTTGTCTTTAGAAGACTCTTCCTCTGAGCATTCATATCATCTGAAGTAAATCATTTCTAAGTACAGCCTGCAGATATTTTAAAAAAGAAGGTTCATTGGAGGTTCAATATCTCAAGTGCAGAAAATTCAGTTCAGATTTTATGTGATTATTAGCCATTTCAAAGAATCAAATGTTATGATTATAATCAATATGGGATAAATCTCCTTCTAGGTTTCCAATATTAATTATTTTTTCTTCAGACAGAAGTAAAAAAAACCTCACTCTGATACAGGGGCTACCTGTGCTCGATAGAGTCTGTTTTGGAGGAAAAAAATAAGTTTTTTTTTTAGTTTCCTTCTAATTACTATGAAAAGTACCTTAGTTACTAGCTGTAACTGGCCACGCGTTACTGTGGTCCAGTCTGGTTAAATGGAAAAGAAAGAAGAGAGAAAGAGCAGGTTTTAATATATTTAATTTCACAATGCTTATGGGTATACAATATTTTTTGTTATTCCATTGTCTGTGGAATTTTTGTTGTACCATTATCTGGTTTGTTGACTCTAGAAGACGCAACATATAATTATCTATGTTAGAAGTAATCTGTGTCTAGATCTAAACTACAAAACTCTAAAGATTGGCCCTGCGCTTTGTTGATAGTGATTGCAAACGCCAATCGAATTGGGAATTGCAATCTCTTAAATTGAAATGACATATCGATTGGAATAATAGGAATGCAAGGAATGAGGACATCTTCAACTGAGAATATCAAGGCAGATAATCCACACTGTCTGCTTCGTACTGGATTATATGACAGTGTAGACTGAGGGCCCTTCCTTAATGCCATATAACCCAGAACATCAAGGCAGATCATCCATGATGTCTGCTTTTAACTGGGTTGTCTGAGTACAGACTGCCATGTAACCCAGCTCAATGTGGATTGTATACAGGTGTGTGGAAGGGACCTAAAGAAAGACACAGGGTACCCAAAGGATCCCCAATGAAGTAAATAACAAACATACAGTGGCATTCCTGAGGATGGGGGTGGCATTGAAGGAGGAATGGAGGGAGGAAGTCCCCCCCCCTTCAGATGAGACAATGATTGATAGAGAGGGCTTTTTAAGGGGGGGGGGGCTATGAAGTTAGGGAAACCCAAATGGAGGGTTTGGCCCACACAGCCAAATAAACACAGAGCCCAAGAGGTGAGGCCTGCCTTACCTGCCAAAAGAGGACTGGCTGAGTGGGTGAGTGGCCAAGGCACACTCCCTCTCCCTTGGGCACAACTTCAAACTAAGGCAGAGCAGCAGTGTTGAGGGGAGAAGGCGAAGGCACACCCCCGAGGGCTGCCCCCGCCACATGCCCCCCCTGTAATTCTGTCCCTTTCTGATTTATTTTGGCTGTGTGATAGTTACTGTGTTAAAATGTCCATTTTCATAATCTCTACCATTTTTATCATCCATTCTTTTATCGTCGGGGTTTCTTCTGTCTTCCAATATCTTGCAAAAACAATTCTCACAGCTGTTGTCAGATAGGTAAAGAGAGTGTCTTTATTTTTTCGATTCAGCATATCAAATGCTTTCTCGGTGTCTAGTGCTGATAAAGCCAATTCTTTTATTATTATTATTGTTGTTGTAATATTCAATTAAATTTATTATAGTTCTAACATTTTCTTTTATGTGATGCTGGGGTAGGAAGCCCGTTTGGTCCTCATGGATTCAATCCTTTAAAAATATTTTAATGCGTTCAACTGATATTTGTGTAGAGCTTATAGTCGATGTTTAGCAAGGAAATTGGCCTATAGTTTTTCACATCTCATAGGTCTTTCTTCAGTATCGTACGAATATTTGCATTTTTCCAGGAGTCTGGGATTTTTTTCCAGCTCAAAGTCTCATTCATTACTCTTTTTAGATAGGGAGTTAATTCCTCATAGTATGCTGAAAAGCTGTCAGGACCTGGTGTCTTACTATTATACATTTTCTTAATTGCTTTAATGATCTCTTCTTCTGTGATTTATTTGTTAAGGTCTCCTCTTTGCTCATAAGATTTTTTTTGGTATTTGTTTCATTCCTAGATTTTCTACTATTTCTTCTTATTTGTTCTCTTGTGTATAATTTATTGTGGTAATTATTGAATTGGGCTAGGATATCCTTGTCTGAAGTATAAGTCTTCCCCATATCTGCTCTTCTTGATGGCACATCGGAAGATACATCTGGGAACTATCATGGAAGTGCATTGCATCTATTTCCATGATGGTTATCTTGTGTTGCAAAGCTGATTCTGAGTGTTCCCACCCCCCGGTGGGGTGTCTGTGGAGATGCCAACCACAACATGGTCCATTCTGACTGAAATGGGTTTTATTGGGAACAGGAGACATATGAAATAAAATGGAATAAAGTAGTGAAAAGGAAGAGGGATTGGGCTATTTCTTTGGAGTCTGATGGTGGGCAAGGGAATAGTAGAAGAGGCTAAGGAAGGAAAATGGGAAAGATGAGAGATCTGGCCATGGAAAAAGAGGAGAAGCCATGGAATTGAAGTGACAGTCAGATCCTAGGTTGGAAAGGAAATGAGGCTACTTTACAAAGAGACATGATTCTCTCACACCAGAAGCAACTTGAAGTTTCTCAAGTTACTCCTGACACGCACACAAGGACATCTAAAGGGCAAAAGTGAATAATGAGGAAGAACACACAAGCTAAGGGACTATAGCAGTTTGCTTTTGCCTGAGCCTATGAGAAGGATGATATTCTTCCTGCTCTACTCCTACTTTTGGACTTTGAACTCATTTTTCAGTTTGTATTTTGAAATAAGCTGAGTATAAAGTGGGAAAATGGGAAGCAGAGGGATAAATAAAGATTTAGCACACAGCTGAAAAGTTGAGTTGCAAGAGAATTAAGATTGTCCCTGCCAAATCAGGATAGTTGGATGGTATGTCAAGCCAACTTGGGACCGTGTGGGACATTAAGTAAATACTGAGGCTAGCAGAGAGGGCAAAATTAGCATCAGTGTTAAAATCGTTATGTCATCATATCATCAATTGTTTTCTCTACCTCACCTTCTACTCAAAGATAAAATCAACCTTGCTGGTATATCTGCAAAAATGAGACCACAGCCCCGGGACTTCTTTGTAAATTGATGGATCTGATTGCATTGTTGAATATTCAGCACTGCCAGATGCTTCTGTGGTATGCCATGTGTTGGGGTAGCCCACCATTAGACAGAGAAAAGTGCATGCCTCGGGCACCAAATCTGTAGTGTCATGAAAAGGCAGTAAATTATGAGTTATTGATTCATTATTCATTATGCTTGGGATAGGGAGAGGTGGTTGTGGCATGTCTTAGCCTTGGGAATGAAGCCCCTTGACTCTTGGAGAAAGGTCTGCTTCCAGGGAGCAATATATCTTCGATTAGCTCTTCCAGGGTTTCTTGCTGGACAGCACATTCACTGTTTCCCTTATTATGATATAATTAATCTGTCCAAAACAGATTTTGATTCTGATTCTGTCAGAATCAGAAAGAAGCAATCAGATTTTTGTGGGGTATTTTTAAACAGAGAAACACAAAGACCCTTTTCATTAGTTTCTCTTTAACTTGAAAAATTATCACTATGCAAGAACATGTTGAACTGGTCTGAATATGGTGACATTCTCCATTTCCATGTGCAATGATAAGGTTTCAGAAGTATGTATCATGAGCTGTTAAAATGTTTTACCCATCTCTCTTCAAACACAAGGACATTATTTTTATCTATTCGTCATTTTTATTTTGGAGACAACCATATACATTTGAAGAAAAGGATGTGACATAGTCACCATGGTGACATGGTTGATAAAAAAAATGGTTCAAAACTCGTTTCAGATCTAGGGGGCACTGGTGGTTTGATTCGGAAGTCAATTCCGAATTTTTCCCCCAAAAGTCGGAACTTTCCGAAACTTCTGAAACTTCCGAATTGCTTTGTTAATGGTGGATACTAGGCCTGTCGGTTTTAGTTCGTTAATTCGTTTTTTCGTAATTTATTCGTTATTTTTAGCATATCCGACGCGATATCAAAACACTTTTTTAAACCCGGAAGGGTTTAAAAATATCGAAACAGCAGCCCCATTTTTTTTACGAGCTTCAGCTCGTCTCGTTAATGGGATGGAGGCTGCTGTGCTGCTGGTGCCTGGGAGCCAATCCGGCGCTCCCAAGCACCCCAGCAGTAAATGGGGTGAGCGGCGCGAAGGGCGGCGCGAGCAACACAGCTGGGAGGAGGAGGAGGAGGAGGAGGGCGCAGCAGCCGGAGCCGATCGGATGGCGCGCGCGCTCCTGCGCCCTCCTCCTCCTCCTCCTCCTCCCAGCTGTGTTGCAGGAAGTGTCAGGAGGAGGAGGAGGAGGAGGAGGGCGCAGCAGCCGGAGCCGATCAGATGGCGCTCTTGCTGTGAGTTTTCAGGCTCTTCTTTTGCTGTGAGTTTTCAGGGCTGTATGTATGACCATGTTCCAGAAGCATTCTCTCCTGACATTTTGCCCACATCTATGGCAGGCATCCTCAGAGGTCTGTTGGAAACTAGGCAAATGGAGTTTCAGTTTATCTGCTACTGCACCATTAGCTTCCACTTCCCAATAATTCCTCTCACTCCCTTTCCTCCCTAGCAACCCAAACAGTGCCTTAGAACTACGTTTCCCATGATGCTTTAGGGCACCGCTTGAGTAGCTCAGTGGAAAAGAGGCTGGGTTGTCTCTGGTGCCTCGGAGCTGCCTTTTTAGCCTCCCCGTGCCCCTTGGAACTACGTTTCCCACAAGGCACCGCTCCAACAATTCTCTGGAGGGAGGGGCGGGGGACGGGGGAGGGAATGGCTAAGATGGCGGCCGGTCTGAGGGGCTATGTTGGGAGTCGGGGGCGTCGCGGCGGTCGGCGGCGCTGCTGAGGGGCAAGCAGCGCTCGGAGCAGCCGGCTAGCCATGTTCCAGAAGCATTCTCTCCTGACATTTTGCCCACATCTATGGCAGGCATCCTCAGAGGTCTGTTGGAAACTAGGCAAATGGAGTTTCAGTTTATCTATTAGGCCTGTTTGATCAAGAAAAAATTTGTTTCTAAAATGTTTTGTAAATATTTACGAAATTTCGTAAATAACAAAACATTTTTTTGGAAAGTTTTGTAAATATTTTAAATATCGAAACAAAAAAACACCCCAATTACAAATCGATTTTAGAAACAAATTTTTTCTTGATCAAACAGGCCTAGTGGATACACATGCACAATACACGGAAAACAGCAACTGGCACTGGGAGATTGAGTTTTTGGTGGCAAAATACAAACACACAGTCCTCAGAGAGGAGCAACCCACAGCAGTGGCCCTAGCCCTTTTCAAAACATTGGAAATGAGTGTTTGGAGTCCAAAGATGTCTTGAAGGAATGGGAGATGTAGATTTTGGTGACAAAATACAAATACGCACACACAGTTTCCAATATTTCTCTCCCCTGGCTCGTGGCTCCAAACAAACAATAATACAAACCCTACCTTTTCCCTTCCCTTCCTTTCCTCCGTGCTCCTTCCACCCATGCTACACACCCACACACCCACACACACTCACACCCCAAGACCCACACGGCCCACCCTAACCCCAACAACAACACACAAGAAGCAGCAAGGCAGGCAACAGCCCCTCTCTCAAAACTTTCCCTTCTACCAGCCCTCCTCCTCCTTCTTCTGCCCTGGAATCCTTCACTCACCCCAGGCCCACATACCCAACAGTGCCAAGGCAACAGCTCCACCACACACAACCTCCCCTCTCCCTTTCCCAGCTCACAATGGGCCTCCCAGCTACGTGCTTCCCTTTATATAGAGCAATGGCTGATGAAACCACTCCCCTCCCCAAAACTTATCCCCTGATTGACTGGGTTTTGAGTACTTTTGTGGTTTGAGTATTGGACTATGACTTTGGAAGGCAGGATTTGATTCTCTGCTCAGATATGGAATCCTACTGGGTGACTATTGATGAATCCCACACTCTCAGCCTCAGAAAACAATGTGTTAGATTGACTTTAGGGTTTCCACTAGACACAAACATTTTAAAGGCACACAATTATGTCAGTAACAACAACCACAACCATTGTTTATGCCAAACAACCAATAGTGCTTGTAGGAAAAATAATATTTATTTCTTTGTTTATTCAAAACATTTATGTTTTGCCCATCTCACCCTGAAGGGGACTTAGGGTGGAGCACAACATATATACGACAAACATTCAATGCCAGAACATAAAATAAACCATAAATATACACAAACACTAAAACCAGTCATCTCCACTTTAAAATCAATTGTTTTAAACCATCTCAGATCAGCCATACCAGTAGGGTAAAGTTTCTTATTGTTGCCTTATTGCACTGTCCTAAAGACTTGGTCCCACAGCCAAGTTTTTACCATCTTTCTGAAGGACAGGAAGGAGGAGGCTGACCTAATCTTGCCAGGGATGGCATTCCATAGATGAAGGGCAATCACTGAGAAGTCCCTATCTCTTGTCTCCATCAATTGTGCCTGTGACAGTGGCAGGACCAAGAGCAGGGCCTCCTCAGAAGATCTTAATCTCCATGGTGGTTCATAGCGGGAGATGCATTCAGACAGGTAAACTGGGCTGAGGCTGTTTAGAGCCAGCACTTTGAATTGCGCTCAGTAGTGAACTGGCAACTAGTGGAGCTGAACCAACATGGGAGTTGTGTGCTCCCTGTATACCGTTCCAGTTATCAACCTGGCTGTCTCTCGTTGGATTATTTGAAGCTTCTGAACAGTCTTCAAAGGCAACCTCACATAGAACACATTGCAGTAGTCAATCCTAGATGTAACAAGAGCATGGACCACTATGACAAGTCTGACATCCCAAGGTATGAGTGCAACTGACGCACAAGTTTTAATAGTGCGAAAGCCTCCCTAGTCACCGCCAAAATCTGAGGTTCTAGGCTCAGCAATGAGTCCACGAGGACTCCCAAGCTGCAAACCTGTGCCTTCAAGAAGAGTGTAATCCCATCCAGCACAGGCTGTAACCCTATACAGCTTTGCGACTGACCAGGAGTATCTCTGTCTTGTCTGGATTTCAACTTCTAGAGGGCTGCAGTTGCCTGCCTCCTACCCTTGACATTAGAAATGATGACTCAGGGCAACAGTATGTGATAGTTAACAGTCAAATGATAATGACCAATTATCTGTAAAATGCAGTGAATCTTTTGATGTGGGCTGAATGGGGACATTTTGCTCCATTTCATAATGGTAGTTAAGTATCAATCACTTGTTTGATTAAAATCATAACAGGATTAACATCTAAAAATACAATGGAAATAAAACAGAGTGCATTATCTAAAATAGACATCCTTTTCTGTTTTTACAATAAGCTAAGGTCACATAATATACTGTTTTCAAAAGCAAAAAAAAAAAAAAAAAAAACCAAAAAACCCTGCAACTATTTTCAGTGCTGCTCTTTTGGTTAGCTTTTCAAAAACAAATCTACACTATCTGTACATAAACATAACTCCTGAAATTCATGATATAACTGAATGAAACACATCCATAAATATTCACATATGTCCTGAGTTTAGTAATGTGTTTGACAGATGTAGTACAGTTGTCATTTTCACATAAATATTTAAAGTTGCAAACTTCTTGCATTAGTTCATTTTGTATTAAAACATTCTTTCCCACAGTTTTTTTCACCCATAGGAAAAACACTATCAAATCCTCCTACATAACACACAAAGAATCAGTGGGATGGAAAATACCCTAAGGGCCATCTTTTCTCATCCCCTGACATTCAAGAGTATGCAACTAAAGCACACCTAAAAGAATAACATCCAACCATTGTTTAAAGACCTCCAAAATGTGGAGTCCCACATCCTTGGAGGCAAGTCCATTCCACTGTTGAAGAGCTCTTATTGCCACAAAGTTCTTCCTAATGTTTAGAAATACGAGGGTTGAATGAAAAGTAATGCCTCCGCTTCATAACTCTTCAATAGATGGCAGTACTGGTATGCAGCAGGTACTGGCTTGTTCAGTAGACTCTCCTCTACAGTTCCATTTTGGTGGGAAGCCTTAGCATTGAACGGTTGTGTTGTTAAAGTACGAAGTATGGAACCCTGCATAGACGGTCGGTCAATGTTACTTAAGCAACATGCAGTCATTGAATTTTTGACAGTAGAAGGTTTCACCCCAAAGGAGATTCATCAGAGAGTGCAAGCTGTTTATGGTGATTGTGTTGATGTGAGTACTCTGCATCGCTGGGTGAGTAAGTTTAAAGATGTTGAGGTAGGAACATCTGACTTGCGTGACAAACAAAGAGTTGGGCATCCTGTGACCGAGTTTCATAAGCAAAAGGCTGACAGATTGATTCAGGACAATCATCATATCACTCAGAGAGAAATTTCAAGCACAATCAGCATTTTACAAGAACATGTGGGTCACATTATTGATTTGCTTGGCTATCAGAAGATCTGTGCATGATGGGTTGTGGAAGCAGAGTGTCGACTTCTTCAGTGACAGCTTCAGAAAAATTGTTCGTCGTTGGCAGAAATGTATCCAATTGTCTGGTGATTATGTGGAAAAGTGAATAGTGGTAGTTAAAGAGCACATTCTAAGGATTATTTCTGCGTTTGATTTATTAAAATATTCCCATCCAAACCCAAGTAATGAAGGTGGAGGCATTACTTTTCATTCAACCCTCATAATCTGTTCTTGTAATTTGGTTCACGTTATAGTCTCTAGAGCAGTAGAAACAAGCTTGTTCCATCTTCCACATAGCAGCCCTTTGGATACTTACAGAAGGCTATCATATCCTTTCAGTCTCCTTTAAGCTTAGTTTCCAGATTTTTGATCAACAAAGTTTCTCTTCTCTGGTCATCTTCTAGGTTGTCAGTAATTTTCTAGAACTAGACACATCATATCAGGTGAGGTCTGGCAAAAGTAGACAGAATGGCATTACTACTTCCCTTGATCCTGAAACCATATTTGTGTTCATGCAGTCTAAAATTTCATTGGGGTTGTTAATTCATGTTTGGCTGTTTCAATAAAATAACAGGATAATCATGAGTTATAATCGTTTATTAAGATTTACTAAATAAATAGTTAAGAGCAGCCAATGACAGCAAAGGCAGAAACACCTTGCCATAATAATAATCGATTCGTGTTTATTTGTTTTAAACATGATTGTACTACCCTTCATTATTCTAGATTTCAGGAAAGTACCATACTACATAATAAAACACAAAATAACAAAGATAAAGTGAAATAAAAAAGCAAATAGTTTCACCCAAATAACCAAATGGTTATATGTTCAGTGTGGAACACATCTCACCACGCTAAAACAGTGGATGTGGCTCTTAATGAGACATGCCACATTATCACCCTACCTGCGTGACCGCATCTCCATTTACGAACCCACACGCTCGCTCCGGTCATCTGGGGAGGCCCTGCTCGTGATCCCACCCACGTCGCAAGTGCGCTTGGTGAGGACACGGGACAGGGCTTTCTCTGTGGCGGCCCCCCGACTTTGGAATGCCCTTCCAAAAGAGCTTCGTCAGGCCCCTACTCTAGCAGTTTTCAGAAGGAACCTAAAAACTTAGCTGTTCCGATGTGCCTTCGCAGATTAGGAATCCCCATCCCAAGTCCTAGAAGCACTTGAGCACAACCAATGTTGCTGCACACCGCACTTTTAATCCTACGTTCCTTCTGCCATCTCAGCACTTTTAACCCTGTACCCCATTGCGCCGGCCGAACCAGTTTTAATAGTGTCTTGATGTATTGATGTATTGTCATTGTGGTTACTTTGCTTAATTGTTTGATTTGCTTTGTTTATTGTTGTGTTATGTTTTCTATTGTATTGTGTTTTGAGGCTTCGGCCCGTGTAAGCCGCATCGAGTCCTTCGGGAGATGCTAGCGGGGTACAAATAAAGTTAATAATAATAATAATATCATAGGATGTCTATGCCCTACACCACTGGAGAAATTATACTGTTTAGCCAGTATTGTACCACCTGACATCCACCAGGAAGTAGCAGCCAATAATGAAAGGACCAAGGCAGTGACATCTCCAGTCCATCCCCTGTTCAGTTATCAGCCAGCACGCCAACCCCTTAAATAAAGAAATAGTTTTCTAACATCTACAGAGATACTCGCAGGAACATCTCAGCAAGTGAGAGTTCAAAAGTGGCAGGCTAATACCCAGAACCTCAACCCATGGCTGATACCAAATCAGAGACTCCTTCCTGGGCACACAGAAGACTGGGAAACTTGGAAGGCACTGCACAGACTGTCCTCTGGCATCACGAGTGTTGCACTCCAGGACAGGAATAATCCTCTGACTTTAAACACCACACGTTGAATAGGAAAAAACAATCCTTTTATTGAAGATAAGTACAAAACAGTAAAGCAAAAAGCACTTTAAAGAAATTGGTAAATCTAATTAGGTAAGAAGATAAGTAGGAACAAATTAGTCCAAGGTGAAGTTCAACAAAGTCCATAAAAGCAAAGTCCACACAACTCTAATACAATCCAGAAAATCAGGAATACATTGATTCAAGGCTTGGGTAAGCAATCACGAAATCCAGGAATCAAAACCATGAAAGAAGAAATACCTTAGCATGAATCTTTAAAGCAAGGCTTCCATGAACAAGGACAAGAACTTGGTGTGATTCTAAATGATGCTTCATCTGACTACACCTCCCATACTTGAGACTTTTATCCCCTTGTTAGCTAGGTCAGAAATTGGTTTCTCTTTACTTGAGGCTTTGTTATTGTTTTCTTTCGAAGCCTGGCAGAACACCGAAGCCATTGCTCAGCTCTCCTGTTTTGACTGATCTCTTCTCATCTATCTCTTGGCTCGTTATCAACTTGCTCATTAATTTTTGCAGCTGGGCTAGGTGCCGAGCTATTTTCATGTTCTCTCTCATGAGAACCCTCTGGTAACAATTCAGAAAGCACACAATCATCCCCACACCCCTCAGGGACATTCTAATGGGAAACTACAGGGATCTCCTGGTCATTCCCTGCATCAATATCACTGACCAAACCATTGCCATCTTGAAACTCATCTTGAACCTCATTAACATCATTCCCCACATCCAAAGCACCCTGATCCTGAAACACAATCACAGGTTGAACTCCAACAATGAGATGAAGAGCCAACCTTAAAGTGGAGTCATGACATATGAGTGTGGAGAAAAGCAAA
Organism: Anolis sagrei; assembly: GCF_037176765.1. NCBI lineage: Eukaryota > Metazoa > Chordata > Lepidosauria > Squamata > Anolidae > Anolis > Anolis sagrei. Next base: position 74,252,177 of record NC_090025.1, on the reverse strand, counting down.
CCACAGACCACCTATTACAATGCAATCTGAACCCATGCACAATGGAGGACCTTTTTATAGCAACACCAGAGGCACTCCAAGTGGTCAAAGGAAATTTAATATAATGCCAAGTTTTTTAAACTTTGTGTTTTTTTAAATACATTACAATGGTACCCTCGGTTCACTTATGATACAATATATAAATATTGATAGGAAGTGTTATAAAATATATTCATATTCTTGTAGTTTTAAATTTAGATTTTAGTGCAAATTCCTAAATTAACTAGGACTCAGAGCAATGGGTCCAAATTACAGGAAAGGAGATTCCACCTGAATATTAGGAAGAACTTCCTGACTGTAACAGCTGTTCAGCAGTGGAACTCTCTGCCTCAGAGTGTGGTGGAAGCTCTTTCCTTGGAAAACTTTTAAACAGAGTCTGGATGGCCATCTGTCAGGGGTACTTTGATTGTGCTTTTCCTGCATGGCAGGGGGTTGGACTAGATGGCCCATGTGGTATCTTCCAACTCTATTATTTTATGATTCTATGAGTCTATGAACAAAACAAAATACATCTGAGGAAGAAAGGCAGCATTTTGGAAGAGATGCCAGAATTTACAGACTGTACAACCCTGTAATTCTTGACAATTGGGATTAAAAATTAAATAGCAAAAGTTTAAGCAAGCAAGCTTTTCTTGTTTAATTAAGGCTTTGCATCTTTTTTAATTGACTTTTCCTTCTAACAGGGTTGGAGACTTCATGTGTATTAGCGTATTTGCTTTACAGCTTGTGGCTTTAGTGGTTTAGTTCTGTATTTTAAGATCATTGCCCTTTACAGGAAAGGAAAGATGTGGAATGCAAAAGATCAGTTTAATGCAAATAATACCGCCGAACAAAGCCCAAATGATTTAGTGTGTGCGTAAAAAGGTCGGTTGGGGCCCCACAACAGCAAAATAATACTGAAAGAGTAATCTTTGTAGCATCTTTTCTTTACCAGAGAATGCTAGAGACATGAAATCAATACTGATTTGCTGTTTTTGTTTAAAGTGGATCTATCTGAAAGCAAACACAAAACTGCAAAAAAATAAACTTTTTAATGTGATGGTTTTAGTCTTTACCATCTATTTTACCCTAAAATCATCCCGTAATTTGACGATGCAGCAAACAATATTGTTTGTTTGTTTATTTTGTATCAAAAGCATTGCATAAATTAGTATAAAACTGATAAAAATAGAAGGAGCGCAGCGGCTAAATATCTTTTGACCAAAAACGGGCAACAGCAATGGCATTGTCTGTAGCCTCCAACAATTCTTCCTTTGTACATGAGGCAGGGCATAGTGGACAAGCATACAGATGTGGAGTTGTCCGTTCTGCTCCACAGTCCCACAGAGTGAGAGATTCTTTTAGGTAGTGCCATTTTGCCAGGTGGTCTTTTGATCTGCCCACTCTGCTTCTGTTCAGGGAGTTCCAAGTTGCCCATTCTTGGTTTGCCCCTGGAGGATGACCCTCGTGGGGGGGGGGGGGGGTCCAATTGGGATTTCCTGGTTTAGCTGCTCAGACAATATTGTGCACACCCCTATAAGGTACATCAGACACTACTGGAAGATACACAACAACATGAGAGCTGCATACAAAGTGGGATGTGGATATAAACATGGTAGACCTTTATTAATTATTTCAGCCAGAGGCATCTTCTGACTCCCATAACTTACTTATTTAGGTGACCCCTCACTGTCTGAGTAGGATTGTCTTCCAAAATCGGTGTACTGGCAGTGGGTCCATTGGTGACTGTGGAGCCCTATTCTTGATCTGCATGTTCTCCCGCAGTGAGGGCATTGGTTTCCAGGTAGAAGATGGTCCCCGTCGGGGTTGGCTTGACTCTCCTTCCTCATGGCACATTTCTCTCTTTCACCCTCCATTTGTGCCTCTTCACATTCTACAGCACTGCTGGTCACAGTTGACTTCCAGCTGGAGCACTCGAGTGCCAGGGCTTTCCAGATCTCAGTGTCTATGCCAGAGTTTTAAAGGTTGGCTTTGAGACCATCTTTAAATCTCTTTTCCTGCCCAGGAACATTTCATTTTCCATTCTTGAGTTCGTAGTAGAGCAACTGCTTTGGGAGACAGTGGTCGGGCATCCGGACAATGTGGCTGGGCCAGTGGAGTTGATGGCAGAGGACCATCGCTTCAATGCCGGTGGTCTTTACTTCTTCCAGCATGCTGACATTTGTCCGTTTGTCTTCCCAAGATATTTGCAGGATTTTTTGAAGGCAATGCTGATGGAATCATTCGAATAGTTGCATGTGACGCCTGTAGATAGTCCACCTCTTGCAGGCGTATAGCAGGGTTGGGGGACAATGGCTTTATAAACAAGCACTTTAGCATCCCTACAGATGTCCCAGTCCTCAAACACTCTCTGCTACATTCGGAAAAATGCTGCACTTGCAGAGCTCAGACAGTGTTTTATTTCAGTGTCAATGTTGACTTTTGTGGAGAGGTGGCTGCCAAGGTAACGATGCCATAGTAGCAGTAGTGAATCCACTCTGGAGGTTAGTCCAAACATTAAATGAGGCATCCAATCTGTCAAACTATTTTCTTGAGGTGGGTAGGATAAGATTCATTACCTTGAATAGTTCCTTTAAAATTCAGATTCAAACCCTAAGCAGAATTATTGATTACCAGCCATTCCTGATTTTCATGGTTATTGTGAAAACAGTCATTTGTATTCAACTAAACTGTCTTCCAAATAAATGCCATTGTTTCAATACTTAGGGACAACAAACTCTTTTGTTACCCGAGGCATGGAAACAGCTTCTTAGGTAGCATGATTTTGGTTGCTCCATTCAGCAAGGTCTTTCCAGAACTGTCCCTGAAAGACTAACACGAACAGTTTTCTAATACTAATACGATGGCTGCAACAGCTTATAGACAATAATAGTACAAACTCCATGAATAAAATCAAATTAGCATTTGTTGGCCTATTTCTGGCACCATTTGGCCTTGGTTTTCACCTTGCAAAGGATCATTGCCGGTGATCATAGACCCACCTGCAAAGCAATCCAGATTTCCATAAAAGGTTCCTGTGGGATGTCAGTTTGAATAATTAGACTTGACATTTTACTGACCAGCAAAACAGAAGCCTTCTTTTTTCCTAAAGGAAACCACAACGATAGCAATATCTTTACTCCAAGCTGTGCACAACCCTCACAATTATCTAATCTGTTCTTTTTCATACATTTGCGGTGTCATTCAGCCATCACATATATCTTCTTTTACTTAAGGCAAAATACAAAGCAACCCTCAGAAATTTGTCTCTGTATTTTCAAAAACTTATTAATGTAAATTGTTAACACACTGGTTTTGGAGATACTCCTCCTGCCTGTTTGCATGTTAACGCTCACTCGTTTTTTTTTCTTGTTCAAGCCAAAGTATTACATTCAAAGCATAACAAACTGTAGGAAAAGATCAGTTCTGTGATGCTGAAAGACTCTTGATTGGTGTACATTTACTGGTTTGACTTTTGAAGATTTCATTATTTCCTCATTGGCCTAACCCTGTTATAGCGGTGTAGTCGGTCTTGGGAATAAATAGCTCCAGGTCCTACCCTGACCATCAGGCAGGACCATGCTTGCACCTTATCCACTCCACGGGCCCTAGTCCATTTAGTTGTACTAGCCCAGCCCAGGCCGTCACCACCCCCAGCTCCAGGCATGTAGCCGGGGGGGGGGGGGGGGCTTGAGGGGCTTCAGCCCCCCCCCCGAAATTCTCATAGTGGTCCGCGAGAAGGCCTTACCGGTACATTATTTAAACTTTTATGCTTATTCATATCATGATCAGGGGGTTGGACTGGATGGCCCATGAGGTCTCTTCCAACTCTTTGATTCTATGATTCTATGATTCTATGATCTGATCACCATGCTCAATATATCCCATATGCATGGGGGTATTGGGGTAACGATACAAAAGGTTTGCTAGGGTAGACCCTCTTTCACTCAAACTCAGCCCTCCCCACAAATCAAACTCAGCCCCTCCCAAATCAAAATTCTGGCTACGGGCCTGCCCAGCTCCTTCAGAGTCAAGCCAGTCACTTCAAGCATACCATTCATCCGTCTTGCCCTTGATCGCCCCCTGTGACCCTACAGGTGTTCGGGACTCTAGTTCGCAGAAGCCCTATCCAGCTTCTCCAGTTGTCAGGAATTCTGGGAACCGAAGTCTAGAACACCTGGAGGGCCACAGAGTCCTTTGTCTGTCCCAGCATGCAGCCATTAAAAGAGAGTTCTTAGCCTTTTTCTATCTAAAAGGGTGTTTGTATGTTGACTGTTGTTGAAATTCTCTTTCAGCATCAAGCCACTAAGAAATTGGCAAAACCGTTCTAGAAACCAAGGAAATCAAGGCATTTAGCCAAGACTTGTTGTTTACTGTCAATAAACGCAGCTGTAACGTCTTTACAGTATGGTTTCCCTCTGATCCCACACACTTAGTGCCTCTGTTTATCTCTTAAATGCATTGGAAGTACAACCCTTCCTCATTTGCAAAAGTTAACAAGGAGAAAACCCCCCAGTATTGCTTAACAACTGTACAAATCCATGAATAATCACACCCACCAAAATTAAACACACAACTGTATATCTCAAAGTAGCATCTTTGTACTGTTGTGAAGCAAGACTGTTTTTAAATGTCAATTTATATCAATATGATATGCTCTGACTACTGTAGCGGTTGACTGAGGCAACTGATCTGGGGAGTCATGAAAGGACAGTAGCAAATCATGAGTTTTTAAAATTTTTATCACTGTGACTGACATCCTGTTCACTATTTACAAAATCTGAAGCTTAAATTATGACATCAAAATTGAAGCCGTTCATAGTATGGATGCATCACATCCCATTACTGAGAGTGGACTGGATGTTTCATCGCTCATCTCCCTACTCTCTAATTTCACGTACATTTTCCAAGTCAGGCCTCGGTCAATATTGTTAAATGAGATAACTAGCAATTTGCTGTTGTGCTTTCATGGTACCCATGATCAACTGCATTCCTCAGCCACTGCAGCAGTCAGAGTACATAATACATAAGTAGTCAATATTTAAATCTTTTTTTATTATTATTTTAGTAATTTAGCTAGGACCATAGCTAGAGTCTGTGCCTGGCAAGCATAGGGTAATTGACTTGGCCAGGGTGGTCCACACCTTGATTACATCCAGGTTGGACTACTGCAATGTGCTGTACGTGGGGCTGCCCTTGAAGATGACCTGGAAATTCCAACTACTGTAACAGGCGGCAGCCAGACTCCTAACCGGAGCTAACTATAGGGAGCGTACAACACCCCTATTGAAACAGCTCCACTGGCTGCCGAAATGTTGCCGAGCCAAATTCAAGATGCAAGTGATGACCTATAAAACCCTAAACGGTTCGGGCCCCACCTATCTCTGCGATCGCATCTCCCTCTATGAACCGGCACAGACACTACGATCCAATGGGGAGGCCCTCCTCTCAAGCCTGGTTGGTGTGGATAAGGGAGAGGGCCTTCTCGGTGGTGACTCCCACCTCTAGAATGCCTTCCCCAAGAAGATAAGGCTGGCCCTCACCTACTTCCGTAAGAACTTGAAGACTGGTGGTTTTATCAGGCCTTTGATAATTAGTCTCAAGCCCTTGGTCAACAATTAGGACTTGGCCTTGTACCCCATCCATTCCCCAGTTCCCTGTCATCTGAGGGCACCTTTTCTTCCAGCCCAGACCTTTTTTATAGTCCTGTAACTGGCCCTGGAATTGAGTGACCCCGGTCCCCTAGTAGGGCCATTGCTGAGACCTATCCTTGTACTATAGTATTCAGCCAGCCCTATTTTTCCCGTCTACTTGGCCCAGCCCGTTCCAAATAGTCCAGGCCCCTTATTGAAATCTTGGTCCCTGGCAGCTTACCTTGCATGAAAAAGAGAGCAAGGTTTTAAATTGATTTTAATGTGTATGTTGTGTTAACAGTTTATGTCTCTGTTTTTGTTTTATATTGTAAGTTTTTGTATTAATTTGCATATGTGGAAAGCGCACTGAGTTGCCTAGGGGATATAGGGTGATATATAAATAAAGTTTTATTATTTTATTATTATAAATCAGATAGGCAACAACAGAGAAACATACTCACCAGGTTGACGACAAGCTACAGAGGTTTAATAAGATTTGGCAAAAAGGATGCCAGTACAAGCAACGTGCTTCAAAAGGTACATAAACATACAGAGAAATTCAAGACATCTTATACAATTCTGATAGACATTCAAACCATCCGCTCCTTCCTTTGGCTGGGAAAGAGATTGGCCAGGATCCACACTGGGATTGGCTGAGAGCTCAGTTGATGCCATTTCCTCCAGGTGGGGATTCCCTTGGCTGGGAAAACGGCAGCTAGGGATTGGTCAAAGTGAAGGACCAATCAGCTGCAGAGACGCTTCCTGGAAAGGTGCAATGGTGCTGCAATGTTTTTTGTTGCATGTTTGTTTACCACTTTGAGTTCTGATTGGGAGAAAACCAGGATATAAATAAATGAATAAATAAATGAAAAGGTACAGACATGCGGATGAGCTTCTGATTAGCTCAAAGGTCCAATTCCATGTGAGACAAAAGGTGGAAAGACTCAAACGATAAAAATGTTGGTCCTGAGCAATCATGGGCTAGGCTGTCAGTAAATAAAGTTAATAGATGCACATTTTGTAACTCCATGCCAGCTTCTGCTGGTAAGGTAAAGGTAAAGGTAGTCCCCTGACATTAAGTCCAGTCATGTCTGACTCTGGGGTGTGGTGCTCATCTCCATTTCTAAGCCGAAGAGCCAGCGTTGTCCGTAGACACCTCCAAGGTCATGTGGCCGGCATGACTGCATGGAGCACCATTACCTTCCCGCCAGAGCGGTACCTATTGATCTACTCACATTTGCATGTTTTCGAACTGCTAGGTTGGCAGAAGCTAGGGCTGACAGCGGAAGCTCACGCCGCTCCCTGGAATCGAACCTGCGACCTTTTGATCAACAAGCTCAGCAGCTCAGTGCTTTAATCCACTGCGCCACCGGGGGGGGGGGGGGGGGGGCTTCCACTGGTAGCTCCTAGCAATTAACCAGTACTCACACTCCAGGTAGACATAGCCAAATTTATTGCTACTACACACACAAAAAGAAAATAACACTACTAATTTTCCCATGTATTTTCAGCCTCTTTTCTAGTGCTTTTCCCTCCTCCCCTTCCATTCCCTTCCACAACTTTCTCCAACTCCTGTGAATGATTCCTCCTGATTATCACTTCCTCCCAGGACTGCTGTCCTCCAGGTTTGTTTGTTAACACTGACCTTGCTTCAGGTTAATGCTGACCTTGCTTCAGGTATGTTGGAAGGAGTCAAATGTTTGTTCTTCCAAGCTTTGAATCGTGTCCTGACAGTCCCTGCTTCAGCAGACTCTCAGCCACAGGTAGGGTAAGCAAACATGCTGAATTTACCTGACTGATAAAGACAACCATCTATTTTGATATACACAATGGTCTCAGTAGTTGCCTGGCTTGGGATATAGCTAGAGGAGGTTGTTGTTTCTGCCTTTTAAGGATATCGTGAGTTTTGTTGTATTGTGATCAGGGGCGGCTCAACCCATTACGCAAGGTAAGCATTTGCAGTATAGGTTGATTTTGCCCAGGGGCGCTCTTGAGGTGCTCTTGGGGAAAAATAGACCTTGACATATGCGAGTTGTAGTTTCTGGGATGTATAGTTCACCTACAATCAAAGAGCATTCTGAACTCTACCAATGATGGAATTAAACCAAATATGGCACACAGAACTCCCACGATGAACAGAAAATATATATCAGTGATTGGTTGGGGGGGGGGGGGGGTCAAAATACTGTTTGCTTACCATTGAAAATTACCTAGGGCCGGCTCTGATTGTGATCAATCCATGTCTACAGATTCTGCACCTACGAATGCAAACATCCATGGCTTGAAAACATGCCATCACCTACCCATCCCCAAATTAAAAAAGCAAACCTTGACTTTGCCATTTTATATGGGGGACACCATTTTACTACACCAGCGTTTCTCAACCTGGGGGTTGGAACCCCTAGGGGAGTTGGAGAGGATGTCAGAGGGGTCGCCAAAGACCATCAGAAAACACAGTATTTTCTGTTGGTCATGGGCGTTCTATGTGGGAAGTTTGGCCCAATTCTATCGTTGGTGGGGTTCAGAATGCTCTTTGATTGTAGGTGAACTATAAATCCCAGCAACTACAACTCCTAAATCTCAAGGTCTGTTTTCCCCAAGCTCCACCACTGTTCACAAAAACAAGTAAAGGTTCAGTAGCAAAAATATATAATTTAACGGTAGAAAATAAAGAGTTTATGATTAGAGCAATACGTAACAAATGGAATGGGGGTAAATCATTATGGACACAAGAAATAGAGGAAATAATTATGAACATGAATAAAATAAAAACAGAAAAATATAATGAATGAGAAAAAAAGATGATATTAAGATGGTATAGAATTCCTGAACAACTGGCTTATATGGCAAAAGGAAAGAATTTGAAGTGTTGGCATTGTAATAAAAACAAAGGTACTTATTCACATATGTGGTGGGAGTGTTCTGAAATAAAAAAAAATCTGGTAAATGATACAAGGAAAAAATCAGGAGATATTGCAGATAAAAATTCAAATTAATAATGATTTGCTACTATGGGGAGTGTTGGATCATCCGAGTATAAAACAAATTGCCAGGAATTATTTAAGGTAACAATAAGAGCAGCACATACAGTGATTGCTAGAGGATGGAAAGACAAATCAAAATTGACGTTAAGTAATTGGAATTTGACGTTAAGTAATTGGAATGATTATATGTATGATCAAGTGCTGTTAGACATTATGGGAATTATGACTAAGCAAGCACCCAGAATGGACAAAGAAAAAGTCATTACAAATAGATGGAAGGTCTACTTCAACTGGGTGAAAAATGGAGGAGCCAGTGATCACATCAAAGAAAAAATACAAAGACTTTACCAATGGCTGGATCTGCAAGATTAGTAGAAATATACTGTGTTTGAGGAGGGAGGATGGGAAAAATGTAATCTACACCAGTGTAAATTACCATTATGTCTTTAATATTTGTTGAATTACTCAGGATTTATATGTGTTAAACTTGAAAAAAAGTTATCCTTCTGAGTCCAAAGGGCAGCTTCTCTTAGAGCTGTGGTTTCAATGTGTTACAAAGCAACTAAAATACTTCTGGTTACTTGAAAAATAAATACTAAACATTTGGGCATATTGAGTATCCATGCCAAGTTTGGTCCAGATCCATCTTTGCTTGAGTCCACAGTGCTCTCTGGATGTAGGTGAACTACAACTCCCAAGCTCAAGGTCAATGCCCACCAAACCCTTCCAGTATTTTTCGTTGGTCAGGGGAGTTCTGAGTGCTAAGTTTGGTTCAATTCTATCGTTGGTGGAGTTCAGAATGCTCTTTGATTGTAGGCGAACTATAAATCTCAGCAACTACAACTCCCAAATGACAAAATCAATCTCCCCCATCCCCAACCCAAACAGTATTCAAATTTGGGTTGTTGTTGGTTTTTTTTTTTTTTTGTCGTGTCAGGAGTGACTTGAGAAGTTGCTTCTGGTGTGAGAGAATTGGCCATTTGCAAGGACGTTGCCCAGGGGATGCCCGGATGATTTGGTGTTTTTTTTATCATCCTTGTGGGAGGCTTCTCTCATGTCCCCACATGAGGAGCTGGAGCTGATAGAGGGAGCTCATCTGCCTCTCCCTGGATTCGAACCTGCAACCTGCCGGTCTTCAGTTCTGCCGGCACAAGGGTTTAACCGTTTAACCCACTGCGCCACCGGGGGCTCCATTCATATTTGGGTGAATCGGGTATTTGTGCCAAATTTGGGACTGTGAATGAAAATACATCCTACATATCAGATATTTATATTACAATTCATAACAGTAGCAAAATGACAGTTATGAAGTAGCAACAAAAATAATGTCATGGTTGGGGGTCACCACAACATGAGGAACTGTATTAAGGGATCACGACATTAGGAAGGTTGAGAACCACTGTACTACACCATCGTATGTAATGGGATGAGCATCCTGGAAATGAATCAAAAGCCGATTGTACATACTCCCAGGATATGATCAAGATATGGAGGAGTATAGAATCTTTTCAAGTGTTTTACTCCCCCATCCAATCTTTTTATTGTAAAATTGTTTGGAAACTTACAATAAACATTATTGCAAAAAATAATAATATCCAAACTAGGCCAATCCAGAAACTGTTTGCTAAACTCTTTGTGTGGACTGGTCTTTCAAAGCAACTTAATGGGACAAGCTGTCTGCAAAATCACCAATTATCAGAAAGGCAAGTACAGAAGCATAATTTCATCTTAGTTGCCATTTGATCATGCACAAAAAAGCTGTGGCTGAACACAGAAACAGATATTTACGAGAGAAATGTTCACTCCCAGAACCTCTTTCTCTCACTTAATCTAGCATGGAAAATTAGTACCTCCTTTTCATTTAATTACGGCTTTAATGTTTGATTTCATTCTCTTGTGTGCTACAGAGGTCTATAATAACTGCTTGCTGCTGTTAGCATTACTATTACTATTCCATTAGATCTGTAGTACTCAAGCCAATCACTGAAGCAATACAAGCACATACTGTTTCTTCTTTTATTCTTCTTTGAATCTCAGATTAATATCTTGAAATTGTTATATGAGTTTTATATTCTAAGTTGCTTTTCTCTCCCGAACCTTTGCATGTAGGATTTAGAGGCGGGAGAAATCCTTCTTAAGCTTTGATGGACAACACAATGAGCACTTAAGGCAGATTGCTCTTCCCACATGCAAATACTTGAGAAGGAGCCTATTCAATGTGCATAATCCTATTAGCAACCCCTAATTGGAGTAACCATGTTTGTCAAAAACACCAAAGTCGTGTTTAGAAACAAGGCTGGCCCATCAGCCTCCGAAGGAAGAAAAGTGCTGCTTTAATTATATTATCCATTGAGTCCAAATGTTAAAAGGACATAATGAAGTTGTCTCATTTAATGCTGATCTACTTTATGTCAAGCTAGTATTGAGCTAGCCAGCGCTAGTAAAGCTACCATGGCAAACAAAAAATAAGCTCCATTGAGGGGCCTTGTAGGCAAAATTCAGCAAAATTGTTTTGAATGCTAACTGCCAATTTCTTGCTTCGAATGGAAAAAGAATCAAGTGGGTGAGAATTTCATTTGGTTCCTAGACAGGCACAGTTAGATGGATATCCTTATGAAAATCTGTATATTTTTTCCCACAAATGGGATGGAAATAACATTTTAAAAATTGAATGAGGGAGGGAGCAAAATAGATAGTCATCCATCTAGGCAGGGGTCCTTAGCATCCCTGTCTATTCAGCCCCATTTGTGGACTGAATTAGAATTAGAACCATCATGTGGCTTCTGCCATCATGATGTTGTATACATCCAGATTCTCTCTCTCTGTCTGCTTCTCTCTCTCTCTCTCATTTTTTCTTTCTCTCAATTTCTCTGTGTGACATCTTCATTGTTGGCAACTTCTTGGCAGGCAGGTAGAACATTATCGACTTTCCATACTGGGAACAGCAGTAGCTGTTAAATTTAGTTGGTAAATAAGAGGGAAAGTTTCTTTAGTTAGTATTTTTTTAAAAAATATATATGAAAATGTTTAGACAGAATGAGGAAAAAATTTGAACTTGCAAATAGGCTTGTGGATTTCAGGTAATTGCTATCTATTTCTGTTTGCCGGATACTGGAAGCTCCCCATATCCATTTTCTGGTGCCTCCCGAAAATGGATGTGCTGCTGGTGTTTTCATTCTGCATCTGAAAAACTGCTCTTTCCAGCTCATTGGTGGCAATGGGAAACTTATGAGGCTCCCCTTTCCCCTGGGAGAATTTCCTTTCTTCCCTTCAAGGAGTTAAGCAATGGAGTTAAGAAAGCACCCTATCCAGCCCATTATGGGGGGACTTCCCTCAGACTCCCATATCCTTCATTAAGACCTGGATTTCAAAAAGCATCAGAATTAAGAAACCACTCTTTCTGGATCCTTTACCTTCCATTTGTAGAAGAGACTAGGTTTAACACTTCTTAAAGCTGTTTCTACTTTAGAGGAGAAGGAGGTGTGCATGTTTTCACCAGCACCAGGAGCAGCATGCCAGGGACTGGGAGCTAAGGCATTTTAAGGAGGCCCAGGGGGAAAAAAACAGTGATGACCTGGAGCATAGTGGAGCTATCCTCCCTGGACTACCTTAAAAACCCTCTCTGTTTTCTCTACTGCCTGCAATCTCCTTTCTGCTTGGGGTTTTGCTTCCTTAAAGCTGTTTCTACTTTAGAGGAGAGGGAGGTGTGCATGCTTTCACCAGCACCCGGAGCAGCATGCCAGGCACTAGGAGCTATTGCATTTTAAGGAGGCCCAGGGAAAGAAGAGTGATGACCTGGAGCACAGTGGAGCTATCCTCCCTGCACTACCTTAAAAACCCTCTCTGTTTTCTCTACTGCTTGCAATCTCCTTTCTACTTGGGGTTTTGCTTCCTTAAAGCCCTTTCTACTTTCTACTCTAGAGGAGAGGCAGGCTTCTCTTTTTGTTTGCTGGGATCACTATAATTTATTATTATTATTAATATTAGTATTTTCAGAGGGAGAGGAAGGGAAGGAGAAAAAGTAGCTAAAAGGGTGACTCTTCCTCTCCAGGCCCCCAAATGCATGTGCGCTCACCCTATCCACCATCCCTTAGCTCCCCAACTCCCAGTCAGTCCCACTAAAGAATCAGGAAAATAAAGGAAAATCAAAAAGATTAAACTGTTATGCTTAATAAAGGAGGAGGAGCCATGATCAGCTACTATGTGGTCCCTTTTCAGATGGGCATCCATGACAGCCAGGCCCTTACTATTTTGGGCATGTGAAAGAAAACAGATAAGCTGAATGGCTAAAGGGACCAGCTAAAAACGGATCCATGCACAAGTCTACTTGCAAACAGAAAAGCAAAAGCACTTACTTCTAGAAAGAAACACAAACAAGTCTTGTCCCTCAGGCGGATAAATGTCATCAGATTGAAGCACACTTTTTTCAGTTGATCAAGCACTAAAACTTAACTACAACTAAAACTTAACTACATATTGTATTATATTCATTAAAATTATGGACACATAGTTATCAAAGCATTTACATTTTCCACCTGTGATTACACTTACATTTTCTTTAATCAATATGACTGCCAAATTGACAAGCTGGAATCTACCAATTTCTTACAAAGAGATGGGATATATAGACAAAGCAAAGCTTGGACTGATCACTTATTTGATTAGCTAGGAACGGTACACTCTACTACAAGAGTTTGAAATACCCTAAAGGCACCAATTTCAGGTATAGGAAACATGTGGACTTCCAAATTTCCTGGACTCTAGCTTCTGTGAGCCCTAATTATGGGCAAGAGCCCAAAATACTGGGATTAAGAGTTTAACATCATCTAGAAAACTACAGTTTCCTCAAGTCTGTTCTAGTTGGGTGGCACCATTTCCCTGGAGCACTTTTTTGAGCACACTTCAAGCCATTTTAAAAATGATCTTAATGATAAAAGACATTTTGTTAAGAACAAACAGAAATGGGAGTGGTCAGATGTGATATCATGAGATCACATCAACAAGACAAGAGGTCAGTGATTCCAGACGACTAATTTACCAAACCAAATCAGAACAAGCAGTTCTTGAGCCAGTGCTGTTCTCTGTAAGAGGAATGCCTAATGAAAGAGCTTCCAAATAGCTTCATGCTCAAATTATTGAGAAAAATTGAGATCCGTGCCTCTCCTTTGCCACTCTCAAATAGGGTATTTATTAGCAAAGGCACCTTTCTGTCATGTTCACATGAGGATCATGGGTTCCATCACTTTCAGTGTCTTAATATCCATGATTTCATACAGTTCTTATATACTTATAACAGGGGTGGGGAAACTGTTATTAGCCCGAGGGTTACATTCCCTCATTCTTTTTTGGATCACATGCCAGCAGTGGGTGGGACCAAAACCAAATCTGGGTGGGACCAAAGCCACAAAATCATCCTTCTGACACATATCCACAGACATACATATATGCAAGGAGTGTGTAAAAGAGAGGTTCTCCTGGGAATGCCTCAAGGCATATAGCTTCCAAAAGTGCAGAAGCTATTGGTGCATGCTTGTGCCATGCAAAGCCAGCCAGGTTGTATTGTTATGAGTCACAGTGACCATTTCTAGCAGTAAAAATGTGGTGCCAGCAAAGTGAGTGACAATTTGCTCCACTTTTCTGAGCTCTTGCTTTTCTGAGCTCACAGGTGCCATGGGAAATCATATCCACGCCCAACCCTAGTAGACCAACCTCTGCCCTGATCAAGGCTGTTGGAGTGTCAGGTGGGAGTCTCAGTAGTTTCTTTAGGAATGTTTTCTGATTGTTTTCCAATTTCAGTATCTGTGAATTGTCCCATCCCCAGACTGCAACACTGTATAAATTTGAGCAATAACTCAAATATTTTCAGAGCTGGTCAGGCCCGTAGCCAGGATTTCGTTTCGGGGAGGGGGGGGTGTTGAATTTTTTTCAGGGGGGGCTGAGTTTCGGGGGGGCTGAGTCTGAGTGAAAGAGGGTCTACCCTAGCAAACCTTTTGTATCATTACCCCAATACCCCCATGCATATGGGATATATTGAGTATGGTGATCAGATCATGATATGGATAAACATAACAGTTTAAGTAATGCACCAGTAAGGCCTTTTTGCGAACCACCATGAGAATTTGGGGGGGGGGGTGAAGCCCCCCGAGCGCCCCCCCCCCCCCCCCGGCTACATGCCTGGAGCTGGTGCAACCTGCAGTGTTATAAAATCTGAGGATTTCTCCAATAGTTGTTAGCACCACTACAATACTGTGTTCTATAAGGGATTTCCATGATTGATTTTCTGTAAAATGTACTCCCCGGTACTGAAATTCACCCTGTATTCTGCTGTACTGGTTTCTGTTAAGACATTGAAAATGTTGTAGTAATAGAATATCTAAAAAACTCCTGCCTGATTTTTTGCTGTTTGAGTCTTGAGAAATCCTAGCAGCTGGTTTAACCTGGCAATCTTGTCCAAAATTTGGGTCCTCCACCTGTTTTAATTCTGCGCCTATTTATTTATTTATTTATTTACTTTCCTTATATACCGATTCACAGCGGTGTACAGCATAGGAAGAACAGAATTCAAGACACAGTATAAAATAATTCACAATTCAGCATTATACAAAAAACATCATCATTACTATAAAAACCATTCAGTGTCGTCTCATCCTCCAAACCACAATCCAGTATCATTTTCCGTTGTTCCATTCCTATAGTAATTACCGATCATTGCACTTCTTGTTCGAACGCCTTCTTGAACAACCAAGTCTTTAATTTCCTGCGGAATATCATCAGGGAAGGGGCCAGTCTAATGTCCATGGGAAGGGTGTTCCACAGCTGAGGAGCCACCACCGAGAAGGCCCTGGCATTGAAGTCTCCACACAGAAGGATCTTTGTGGAGGGGTACTGATTTTCTAGTAGGGTAAGGGTTTCAGATAAGGGTTATTGGGGGCACTATTGTTTAAGAGTCTAGGCAGAAAATAGACATTTATACAGAATTAAACCACCAAGATGTATGCTCTTAATGAGGAGGGCCTGTACGCATTGAGAGTAGGTACTAGCTAAGGGTCAAATGTTGACTTTACATCAATTGCTCTCTTTGGTTTTAAGGAAACTGTACCCATGCTGGATATGACTGAGATAGAAATGCTGAATCAGGACAGTACCTGGAAGAAGGCACTGGCGGTGGGCAAGACTAGACTTACTGCCAGGTAGAGAACTGTGGCTAATTGAGACAGAGTTTGGCAAACAGGGTTTCTAGAATCATCCATTTCCACAAATCCACAAATGTTTTTGGAGCAGAAAGTTATATACTAATTGCAGGTTGACTCTCTGCTAGCTTAAGATAACGTTTCCAGTTGCAGCAAACATTCTTTTCACAACGGCAATGACAATAATCCCCTCTAGCAAGTTATTTGTCCTCTCTTTCTCCTTCTCTCTCTTTCAATCGCATTCTCTTTTTCTTTCTTTCTCTTTCTCTGTCTGGATATTAATATCATGGGGTTTTCTGAACAACAGACAGACCAGACCTCTTAGTAAAAGTTACCATTGCGAGCCATGTTCTGTTATTCTACTGAATTCAATAATGAATTGAGCACAGCACATTCATATTTCTGAAACTAAAAACAGACATTTTGAGGTTTTTTACTGCCTGGCAACCATGATAGGCAAGATAATGTGTTTTATGCAATATCAATATTTATTATAGTGTGAATTCACAGGCTGAATCCCCTTTATGAAAGATAATAGTTTTCTTTCTTGAAAAATAGTTCTGCTTCACATTCATATAGAGGACATACATGTATACCATGCAGAGACTTTTTTTATTCAGGCAGACATTTGCAAATTTATTGGTTGCAAGGGAAGGAGCTTTTCACCAGAGAGGCGCTGTATTTCCCTTCAAATTGTGTTTGTAATTTAATTCTGAACTCATTTTGTGTTTTCATTGTACAATGTTTTGGTTTTAAGTCTTATTGTGAGACACCTTGAATCTCATTTTGGGGAAGGGAGAAAGGCAGGACATGACTCCAAAATACATATAAATAAACGAGTATTTTTAAAAAGAAAGGGGTTGCAAGCAGCAGTTGTATTTCATGTCCAAATGAATCCAGGTTGGAAGGAAGATTTATTTATTTATTTGCAGTATTTCTATACTGCTTTTCTCACCCCTAGAGGGACTCAAAGCGGTTTACACATAGATAATGGCAAAAATTCAATGCCTTACAATTACAATAGTAAAACCACACTTTAAACATAAATCATATTAAAAACAGTACATCACCAAATATCAAAAGTTATTAAAACCATAAAACAATCTCATCAGTCGAGTCGCCGTTCCATTCCTTGTCCCACTAAAAGTTGCATATATCTATTGTCCGAAGGCCTGGTCCCAGAACCATGATTTTAATTTTTTTTTCTAAAGGTCAGGAGCAAGGGAGCAGATCTTACCTCTTTTGGGAGTATGTTCCATAGGCGGAGGGCCACAGCTGAGAAGGCCCTGCTCCTCGTGCCCGCCAGTCGCATTTGCGCTGTTGACGGGAATGAGAGCAGGGCCTCCCGGATGATTTTAAATAGCTACTGATAAGGTGTACAACTTAAATGTTACTTAATACCTCCACAAGCACTCAATGGGACAATCCTAAATATTTTGTGCTGGAGGAAAAGGAAAAAGTAGTGTCCTCCATATCCATGTACAGAAACGGAGTAGACTAGTCGCAAGTGTAATGTGAACTCAGGACTGGCAGTGAGATAAGCTTTCCTTATCACATTTTTTTTCCTCATCACAGAGATTGATCTTCAATTCATGTTAACGAACTCTGCTCCCCCGCACCACCACCATGGTTCCTTTTTTTGCAACGTTATGCCATGTCCCCTAAACTCCAAAAGTAGGTTTTTTGGGAACATTAGGGACAGAAAAAAAAGAGACGGGAAGAAAAACCCATTTCAGGAACTGGAATATATCCGAGTCATTTTGTTTTGAAATCTATTGCTGCTTAAGTGTATATCTGGTTTTTAAATGTTTTGTTATTATTTCTGGTTGCTTACTTTACACAGGACAAACCACCTTGAACACAATTTCCTTTGTGATAAGAGTACATATAAATCAAAATTTAATGTAACGGGCGCCTATGCTTCTCGCTAGGTGTTTTGTAAAAATCATGAGGATTGGAATATTAAGAATTGCTTGAATGTGTGGCTGAATGTGTGAGCAATCTGAATAAATTGCCTGCATTTTTGTACAAAGACAACCTTGTCAATCTCCAAATGAATTTGGGACTATTTTTCATAAGCATAAGCATTTTTCTGATGTTACCAACTCTCATATTTGTTTTGTCCCATTGCCCTTCTCAGTGATGACTCCCCGGCTCTGGAATGCCCTTCCTAGAGAGATTAGATTAGCCTCATCTCTCCAAACCTTCCATTCTAGTCTAAAAACAAGGCTATTTACATGTGCTTTGACCTGGAGTAATGTACTAGGTCATGTGATGACATTGACCATTGTCATTCAGCACTTTAGTTTGTGTTCGAAGAAACCCAATGATCCACAGGGGCAGGGCCGTAGCCAGAAAAAAAATTCAGGGAGGGTTGAAAATTTCGGGGAGGGTTGAAAAATTTGGGGGGGGGGGTAGAAAATTTCGGGGGGGGGGGTTGAAAATTTCAGGAGGGGGAGGTTAGGGTCACACTGAAGCAAAGAGCACAGCAGGGGGCAGAGCAGCCTTTAATAGCTTGCAGCTCTGCCTCTGTCAACCACCTCCACCAAGTCTGGCCTCCTTAATGAGAGCATTCAACACCCCCCCCCCCCCCAAACTTGGTTGCTTCGCTACATTGGCTATTGCTGCAAGTAAAGACAGTGTGAATAAATTGTCAATATGTGCTTGAGATAGTGCTTGCAGTTCTGGAGGCACTCTTAATTTTTTGCATGTCATAGACTTAGCATGGGGATTTGGTTAACCAGTTAAAATTCATGAGTAAACCAGGTTTTTTTTAACCTGAAAAATTTCAGGTGTAAAAAGATCAGATAGGTGGAGGGAGGATCCGAGAATGCATCTCGTTGGGGGAGATTGGATGTACAAGGATCAAATGGGTGGAGGGAAGATCCAGGACTGCATCTCATGGGGGGGGGGGGCAATGGATGTAAAAGGTTCTGATGGATTGAGGGAGGATCCAGGATTGCATCTCATTGGGAGAGATTGGGTGTAAAAGGATCAGATGGGCAGAGAGAGGGTCTGGGACTGCATCTCATTGGGGGAGATTGGATGTAAAAGGATCAAATGGGCGGAGGGAGCATCCGGGACTATATCTCCTGGGGGGGGGAGCATTGGGTGTAAAAGGATCAAATGGGTGGAGGGAGGATCCGGGAATATACCTCATTGGCGGGGACACTGGGTGTAAAAGGATCAAATGGGTGGAGGAAGGATCCAGGACTGCATCTCATGGGGGGGGGGGGGCAATGGATGTAAAAGGTTCTGATGGATTGAGGGAGGATCCAGGATTGCATCTCATTGGGAGAGATTGGGTGTAAAAGGATCAGAAGGGTGGAGGGAGGATCCGGGGCTGCATCTCATTGGGGTCATTCGGTGTGAAATGATCAAATGGATTGAGGGAGGATCCGGGACTTCATCTCATGGGGGGAGATTGGGTGTAAAAGGATCAAATGGGTGGAGGGAGGATCCGGGACTGTATCTCATTGGGGGAGATTGGTTGGAAAAGGATCAGATGGGTGGAGGGAGGATCAGGGACTTCATTTTATTGGGGGAGATTGGATAGAAAAGGATCAGATGGTTGGAGGGAGGTTCTGGGACTGCATCTCATTGGGGGTGATTGGGTGTAAAGGTATCAGATTGGTTGAGGAAGGATCTGGGACTGCTTCATTTGGAGAGATTGGGTGTAAAAAGATCAAATGGGTAGAGGGAGGATCAGGGACTGCATCTCATTGGGGGAGATTGGGTGGAAAAGGATCAAATGGGCGGAGGGAGGGTCGGGGACTGCATCTCATTGCTTGTGATTAGGTGGAAAAGGATCAGATGGGTGGAGGGAAGGTTCAGGACTGCATCTCATAGGGGGACAATAGGTGTAAAAGAAGCAAACGGGGGGAGGGGGGATCTGGGACTGCATCTCATTAGAGGAGATTGGGTGTAAAAGGATTGGATGGCTAGAGGGAGGATCCAAGACTGCATCTCATTTGGGGAGATTGGGTGTAAAAGGATCAAATGGGTGGAGGGAGGATCCGGGACTGCATTTTATTGGGGGAGATTGGATATAAAAGGATCAGATAAATGGAGGGCGGTTCTGGGACTGCATCTCATTGGAGAAGATTGGGTGTAAAGGGATCAGATTGGTTGAGGGAGGATCCGGGATTGCATCATTTGGGGAGATTGGGTGTAAAAAGATCAAATGGGTAGAGGGGGGAATCAGGGACTGCAGCTCATTGGGGGAGATTGGGTGTAAAAGGATCAGATGGGTGAAGGGAGGATCCGGGACTGCATCTTATTGCTTGAGATTGGGTGGGAAAGGATCAAATGGGCAGAGGGAAGATCCGGACTGCATCTCATTAGGGGAGATTGGGTGTAAAAGGATCAGATGATTGCAGGGAGGATCCAGGACTGCTTCTCATTGGTTGAGATTGGGTGTAAAAGGATCACGTATTGTGGAGACTGGGTATAAGCGTGTGGAGACTAGGTATAAAAAGATGAGATGGGTGGAGGGAGGATTGAGAACTGAATCTCAGTGCTGTATATTGGGAATAAAACAGTGGCCCTGAGACCTAAAATAAGATCCGAGGGGGGGGGAGGGAGGAGACGCGGCAAGGGGACCCCTGCAAACCCAGGAACTGGCTGCATAAACAGGGAAGCCGAACTGGTGGCTGCCCGCTTGGAAGAGATGTGTTGGGTTCTCTTTTCTGTAGGAACAGCTTCTAGATCTTTTGGAAATGCAGGCCTTCCACTGTTGAAAGGGCAATGAACTGCAACCCTTACTAGAGCACTGGTACAAGCAGGCTTGTGGCTCAGTCAACCTTCAAACCTCCCTTTTCCATTTTGACTGGGCGGAGGGCTTCCTTTGATGCTGTTTTCTGCTTTCTTTCCTCTCCCCATCACAGCAAGGGTGGATTGGGGCCTGAATCTCAGTGGGAACAATTGGGCGTAAAAGGATCAGATGAGTGGAGGGAGGATTGTTTGATGAATCTCAGTGTGGAAAATTGGATGTAAAAGGATTAGATGGGTGGAGGGAGGAAAGAGTACTGAACCTCAGTGGAGAAGACTGTGGAGAAAAGGATCATATGGATGGAGAGAGGATTAGGGACTGAATCTCACACGGAAAGATTGGGTGTAAAATGATCAGATGGGTGGTGGGAGGATTGGGCAGAGTCTTGCAGTCTCAAGTGAGGCATCAAAGTTGAAATTCCACACATCCACACACATTTCCTTTCCCCATTTGACCTTTTGGTTAGTCTCATTTGCTTATCCCCTCGCAATCAGTTTCTACCCTTCTTCTCTTACCATTTCAAAATGTGTAGCATCTGCAGTAGCGTGTCCAAGAATAATTTGATGCAGCAATCATGTGGGTATGATGGGACACTTCCTTCTGTCCTGAAGTAACTTATGGAGGGAAGATAGTGTGGTCTCAATATATGGAAAATTTGGTTTGTATGATAACGTGTAAAGAGAATCAAACTGAGGTAGAGTAACTAAAAAGTTGAGCTGTTTTATATTGATAGTGCAGATCCAACCTTAGTCCATATCAAAAGGGGAATGGCCTTTGCCTACACTAAGATCCTTCCAAACCAACTTAAATACAATAGAAATAACATGTGACACAAAATATAAGCCTGTGGCTCTAACATTGTCACGTTCTCCTGTTGGGGAATGATGCACAGTAACTAAACCAATTAGAAAGCAATGCCATTCTGTGTGCCAGTAAGTCTGTACACAAAGACACAAGAGTCCCATCTTGTGCCTACAGTGTTTGAATTAAAAAAGGATTTTTCTGCTGGTTTCCCTTTTTTTCATTTCTAAATTCTAAATACAAATGAAATCCTTCTTCTCCTAATGATGTTCTTTGCTATCCATTTAGTCTCTCACATGCATTTTTCGGCATTTGCTACTCTCTGTTTAACCCTGAGTCTGTAAAATGGCATTCAGTTTGCTGCTTATGCAACAAGCTGGGAAAAAATGGTACCAATTTCATTACACGCCTTTACATCCAGGAAGAGGAAGAAAATTGTGCATGAACTGACATGGCTCTTCAACCACCTTATCTGTTTCCATAAAGACGTTGGGAAGGGTCGGAAACAAGAGATACTTTATTTAAAGCTTCTTCTCTGGGTTGAGAGGGGTAGAATAGCTAGGCAGTATAGTTATTTACCTCTTTCTTTATAGCTAGGCAGAAAGAGGTCCAGACAATTTGCCTGTCTGTGTTATGCTCATTGGAGTTGCTACATTGAATACTAGCTAAACCCCAACCATGCTTCACTGTGGCTCGGTCTGGTATGAAATGAATGAGATAGTAAATTAAAGTATTGTTGCGAACAGGGGCGGCTCAACCCATTACGCAAAGTAAGCATTCGCAGTATAGTTGGTTTTGCCCAGGGGCGTTCTTGAGGTGCTCTTGGGGGAAAATAGACCTTGACATATGCGAGTTGTAGTTACTGGGATGTATAGTTCACCTAAAATCAAAGAGCATTCTGAACTCCACCAATGATGGAATTGAACCAAATATGGCACACAGAACTCCCATGACGAACAGAAAATATATATCAGTGATTGGTTGGGGGAGGGGGCGCCAAAATACTGTTTGCTTACCATTGAAAATTACCTAGGGCCGCCTCTGGTTGCGAACATAGATTCACCAGGAAAACACATCATTCAATTCAATAACTTGGCCCTGAACTTTATTGACAGTCATAGCAAACACAAGGTGTATTGGAAATTGAAGTCATGAGTACTTGAACACCATGTTGGACAGAATGAGTGGTATGCCAACAGCAACCAATCACAGATTAGTTTTCATTTCTTATGTTGCTGAAGTGAAATGGCAGCTGCTCTGTGTTTGGTTGGTATTTCTTACACTGCTGAGGTAAAAGGAAAGCTGTACTGTGATTGGTTGTTATTTCTTCTACTACTGAGGTAAAAGGAAAGCTGTGCAGTGATGGTTCCTAGAGCTAAGTTTTCATATCTTATACTCCTGAGGTAAAATGAAAGGTGAGTGGTTTCTTTGGACATCACAGATGCCACTTTGTCTATTCTCGAACTGCTAGTTTTACTGTGAGTAGACACGTGTATTCAAATGCGACATTGTGTCAAAATTTCATTTTACTATAAAAACACATGCGTATTGGAATGCAACGTTTGTGCCAAAATCTCAAGTCAATCGACCGACTACTTTTTGAGTTTTGCAAGCAAAAAACTATATATAGATTTTATATATAAAGATTACCAACTTCCTACCATTGTATGAAATTCTTTAGGATTTTTTATGTTCAGAATTTTAACTTTTAAAAAATTAACTCATGAGTTAAATTTTGTGAGCTATTTGATAACTACATTTGCTGTTACGTTTACTTTTGAACAGGTTCATTGAAAGCCTAAGTAGCTAACTACATTAAAAAAATTCCTAGCCACCTCTCTTGAACAAAATTTACCAACACCCAATCCCTCCCATAATAGATACAGATTTAGGTCACCATAGGTCCAAAGCGAATTGCAGACACATAACAACAAAAGCCGAGAACAGATAAATTACAAGAAGCAGATAGGCAGAAGAGCAAATGAATGTCAATTGAGACACAATGATACCAAACAATGACAATGATTTGGTGCTTTTGCCACTGCCATTCGCACATATGCTATTAGAGCTTGTGATAAATAATTCTCTTGTGAGTGGGATGATGATCTGCCAGAAGCTACAGTCTGAGAGAGTTAGCTAGCATATAATGATTAGTGTTGGAGATCTAGTCCCGAATTACTCATGAAATTCACTGGATAAACTTGGGCTAGGCACCACTTCATGGACGTCCCTTTGTACTACAGAATTATAGTGCTATTATTCCATTTTAATGTCGATGCTTCCATTTTATGGAATACTAGTCATCCCCTGCCACGTGTTGCTGTGGCCCAGTCTGTGTATATGTGTTTTGTGTGTGTATATATGTGTGTTTGTGTATATATGTGGTTTTATGCATGTGTTGTAATGCATTGTGGGCATGTGTTGTAATGCAGTCTCTTCTGCTGTGTTTTTTGATCTTTTTATGAGTAATGTTCACTCGTTGGCCTGATAGGTGTATTGTGTCCAAATTTGGTGTCAATTCGTCCAGTGGTTTTTGAGTTATGTTAATCCCACAAACGAACATTACATTTTTATTTCTATAGATTTGGGTTGGTAATCTAGCGATGCACAAGTTCAAACTTTTCCACTTGGGATCCTTTTTGGCCTAAGAAACCTTTACATGACCTTGGGGTGCGTAGGTATATAAAGTAGGTATAAAAATCCAAAAATTACTGATAACAAATCAGCATTTCCAAGGCTTGCTAAACAGGCTGATTTTCTGTGTGAAGCTGAAGTATCTTCTACAGAGTCTGCTGTAAACACTGGACAACACATTCATGTAAATATCTAAAATGGCCACTAGATGATGTTCAGAAACCTTTTACTGTTGTCAGTTTTTGGAACCCCAACACTGAGCTAATGGGACTCCATTTGGGGTCAGGACCTACTGTTTGAGAAGCAGTGCAGTAGATTTCTCTAGCTGAGAATTCTAAATGCATCCTTCTAAACTGCCAAGCATAGAATTCCATGGGACGGTGGAATAATTGTGCTATAATTTTGTAGTGTGAAGGGGTCCTAATGGGAATTTTATGGGAACAAAAGGGGGTGGGGTAGAGACCCATATGACACAGTACAAATATTAGATATGTAACTTAAAAGTAACTAAACAATCCTTTCTCATTCAAAAAAAAAAACCCAGCTGAAATGAAAGAGAAATTCTTGCAAAATACCAAATGAATCATAGAGTTGGAAGAGATCTCATGACCCATCCAGTCCTACCCTATAAGGAACCTGGGGAAAACTATACCAGCTGATTGCTGTTAATTATAAGGAACAGGGGTTTTTTAAATAGTGACTCCCACAAGCTGCAAACCAAATTATATATAGGTGCAGGGGGATTTTTAAAATAGGAAAGAGTCAACTGGGAGATCTTGAAACTGTTTCTTCAATTGTTTTCGCTGCCACCTTTTTGTTTGGTATTAAGGCTGAGTTGTATGTGAAGAGTTTACTTAGTAGCACTCTTTTGTGTTACAATAGTGTTTGTTTTATTTAGAGGGTTTAAATCACAACGATGTTCACACAGAGGCTGTTAATAGAGTGTTAACAATAAATAAAACGTTTATTTAACAGGCTTAAACTTCTTCTGGTACAAATACGTAGTGGTTTCAGTAAGTTACTGGTACATAAGCTTCTGGTTACATTTGAAGTACAATTCTTAGATGGGTTCTGGGTTCAAATCTTTATGTTAATCCTGATTATCTCAGGAAATTAATTGCTGATAATAATTCCAAACCAAATTTCCCCTTTCTGGAACCTAGCCAATAGCCTTTGGCCTAGCCTTCCTCAGGGACAAAGAACAGACCACAAGCAAGGTCCTGTTCCACTATCTGTATTCCTAGCTAATTTCTCTAACTCTTGAATACCACAAAAGATTAACCAAAGTCTCCTATCTAAGACCAACCAATTATTATCACTAGCTGACAAACTCCCAACGGACAAATTCCAACTGCCAACTCAAGCCTCAATTCAAAAGGTAATTTTTTTTTCTTTTCGAATTCTAGGCTCTGCCCCTTATTTTCTAACCAATCCTGGCCGTCTAATCTCCCCTTCCTGGATTAGGACATGCCCCCCCCCCCATAAAATCCATAACTAAGATGGCATCTCCTTATTTCCATATCCTAAGACTGCCGCCAGGGCTTCGCCAGGCCCACATTCTAGCTGCTTAAGGTAAGGAGTTCTTTACAAACCCCCTGCCAAAAAGCAGGAAAATCACATTCAAAGCACCTTTGACAGATGGCCATTCAGCCTCTGCTTAAAAGCCTCCAAAGAAGGAGCCTCCACCACACGCCGGGGCAGAGAGTTCCACTGCTGAACATCTCTCACAGTTAGGCAGTTCTTCCTAATGTTAAAGTGGAATCTCCTTTCCTACAGTTTGAAGCCATTGTTCCAAATGCACATGGTTAAGTTATTATGCTGCCTTAAGGAACAGTAGGCCCCAAAGGGGGGGGGGGGTTATTCGTTTATTTATTTTACTTTGCTTTAAAAATTATGGCTCATTCCATTTCTTTAATGTTTTCTCTCTATTTTTTCTTCTAAAATGAAATGTAAAATAGCTAAGAGTAATTTTAGACACAAATACGGTGCTAGAGAAAACAAACCAAAATAATTTAAGCATAAAAATGAAACATTAAAACTTCAGTACTAAAAAGGAAATGTTGACATAATGAAGTATTTCTAAACATCCATGAGTACAAGCATTTTGCTAAGATAATGATAAGGTGATCTGACTATTAAATAGTCTTTGAATGTGGAAACCTAAAACTTGGAGCACATTCTTTGAGGGCACTAGAAGGCCTTTTTTATGGGATTTCCCAAAAGTATTTTGATGGAGGGAGAGGGATTTTTTTCTCAGACATTTGTATGTGGACTTTGTTTTTGGATTTTGCCTCAATTCACATTCTTCATCCCAACAACCTCAGTCTGTCTTCTCAAGACACTCAGTAGCTATTCTCTCTCTCTCTCTCTCTCTCTCTCTCTCTCTCTCAATTTCTCTCTATATTTGATGCTTTTGCATCAGCTTCCTTTCATCATTATACAACTGGAATTACCTAAATTCAAGTGCCAAAAACCCCATAAAGCATGAGAGAAAAATCGTAAGACGTAGTAGTAATAAATGTTTTATTTCAATGCTTCCAGTTGACTCTTTGGCAAACAATAATGTCACAAGGTCAAATAGACACTGAATGCTTTTTAAGTTTTGATTTCCTCAAACTGCTTAAGTGAAAGCGAAAAACTACAAGGCTATCCATAAATCTAAGCCAGGGTCATGCACATGAAAATAAAGTTTGTAAGTAGATTTTATATGAAGTAAACAACAGCCCAAAATAACTTATTTTGATGGCATTGAAGGAGAAGTAATAGAAGAACCATTGGAAGACAAATGGAATAAAGATTGTAGTGCCAGGGATCCAATTCTTTCTCTACTTCCCTTCCTTTTCCTACTTTACTTCTTTCCCTCCCTCCCTTCCCTCGTTCCTTTCCCTCCTTTCTCCCTCCCTTTCTTTCCTTCCCTCCCTTCCCTTCCTCCCTTTCTTTCCTTCCTTGTCCTCCTCCCCTTGTGAGCCTCCTCCTCCTCCATTAAATCTATAGTGTAGATGCACCCAATGTCACCCCTTCCACACTGCCATGTGAAATCCAGATTATCTACTTAGAACTGGATTATATGGCAGTGTAGATTCATATAAGGAAAGAAAAAGGGGTTAAGGAATAGGTAGTCCTGATGACTACCTCATTCATAATAGTCCTGATAGCTACCTCTACTTCAAAAATTCTTACTATAAGCCACAGCAACGAGTGGCAGGGCACAGCTATAAATGAGAACAGAGTCCATGTGTTGCTTGGTGTAGGTTTATAGAGAAGGAACAGAAGAAGGTGTGAAGGGGGAGAGAGAGAGTCTCACCATGGCTATAAGATGGAAAGGGTTATTTGTGGGACTGTGGCGCATGACTGAACAGCCTAGCACGAGGAGGGGGGTACATGTGCGGGGACTTGGGGGTCATGGTGTGTGGGTAGCTGTTGGTCAGAGTAGTGTGGAGAATTCATGTGTAGGGAAGTGAGCCTTGGCAATTCATTCTGGCCCTTTGCCCTTTGGAAAACTATAGATCCCATCCCTAACATGGTTTATATTAGGGATGCGGGCAGCTGGTTTCGACAACACATTTCCACAATCAAAAATAGCAGCAATGTACCAGGATGATGACCTCTGCTACTGCACTTATTAGTAATAGCAGTACTCTAACTATTTGCTACACCGTTGTCCTGCTGCTCTACATCATGTAAAAGATGCCATTCTGTCTGGCAATGATTCTGCTTTTCTAGATTTTTAAAAAACACTTTTGCAATTGCAGCAAAATTTAAGTTATTTAAAAAAAATGTTGAAAAAGTACAGCAAGAAAAAGCATGGGAAAGTGGAAGAGCAAAACAGTCTTGCCCCCAATAACATTTCTGTGCTCACATGTTGGCACAGAAGCAGATCCATGCTCATCGCACCAGTGCCAGAACCGTGGCAAGATCAGGGCTATTGTCAGATTTTCCATCAATAGCAGGGGACGGGTTTGTTACGGGGTGACGCAGACCAGCAATAACGAAATCCTTGACCGGGAGAAATGCTACAATTCGTGATAAATCGGATAATCAAACCATAGCCTTTTGTTTTGGTAACTATTGTGATTGTTTCTTTTCCACTGTCTCGTTTTTGATAACAGGTAGAACTATATTCATAAGCCTTTCCATAAATATCTCCAGGTTTGTTTGGTTTTGTTTGACCTTCCAGAGAAAAGAGAAGCACACGGGCACCTGCTAGGACCCGTTTGTTCCAAGTATACTGGTCCCTGTGTGTTCTTGCTGATGAAATGTTGTAAAGTACCAACGACACTGTTGTCACTGAGTAAACATAGAAACAATGATTGAAGGTGAGGAACACTGTCCTATGGCTCTGGTTATTTTGAGGAATAAAAAAGAAACAACAGGCTGAAACAATGCTGAAACTAATCCTGTAGCCAAGAAGCAATCTTGGAACTTTGATATAAATTTCACTTTGTGTTAAGAAGTAAGTCCTGACCCTTTAAATATGAAAACGATGGAAATATTTTGTGGAACCTTATGTCAAAAATAGCTGTTCAAGCTGTCTATTGAATCAAAATGCACAATGCTAACCTCTGAACAGACAGGAAAGTTAATAAAAGATGACTAAGATGTCAATTAGTCGTTAGCAAGCTACAAAATAAAATCCAATTATGTTTATGTTAGCAGGAGGGAATTAATTATTAGGTTTATGTTGAATTGCCATTTAAATATAAATGAAATGCCTGTTCTAAAATACTTACCAGAACAAAGCTGAAAAGGGCCATCTATATTTGCCACTTAATTACTTATTCCCACAAGAAACCAAGCAAAACTATAATGTTAAAAGCTTCAAAATTGAGTTTCTTATGGCAAACAAGAAGCTTTTAGTGTAGAACACGGGAAGCTACTTAGGCTGGATCTACAATGCAATATAATGCAGTTTCAGAATGTAATTTACCTTCATTGAACTGGATTATATGAAAATGTGAACTCAGATAATCCAGTTCAATTGCAGTTAAGCTGTATTCCAAAACTGCATTATTTGTCAATGTAGATCCAGCCTTAGATACAACACATATAATGGTCCTTCCAAGGTGGCTTTTAAAAAATCGAGCTTGGACTTAACTAAACTGTCATCAAATTTGTGGGGTTTTTTTTTTTGTCATTGTCATTCATTTATTTAATAAATAACTTAATCCTGGATTTAAACTATTGTTGGATTTTCCACTTGATCCATAGAGAAAATAAACGTAACTAAGGTGCCTCTTTTCATTACAAAATTTCCAGTTATCAGTTGATAATCACCACAAGCTAAATGTGAGTCAATAGCATTATGTGGTGGCCAAAAAATCCAGAACAATTCTGCATGGCATCAATATGAGTATAATGTCTGAATCATTATACTCGCGTTGAGGTCTATCCAGCTTTTGTCAGATCTCATCTAGAATCCTGTGCCCAGTTCTGGGAACCACAGGTCCAGAAGGATATTGATAAGCTGGAACATGTCCAAAGACAGGCAAGCAAAACATTCAGAGATTTGTGATCTTTATTTTTCCTGGACTGCAGAAAGCTGTAATTCATCTGTTTTTCTGAATTGTAGAAAGCTTTAGAGATTTAAAGATGATAAGGAACTCTGTGCTGAGGCCTGTGAAGCCTCTGAGGGATGAGGACAGGGATTTTCTGTTTCTGTGGGGGAAAGTGTTTTTTTTTTTTTTAAGATGATGTGAATGTTTTGGGTAGATCTGTGGCCAGGGAAACAGGCAGTGATTCTCATGAGACTTGGGCAGGGATTGACTCTGAAAAGAAATTGGAGGAGACAGGAGGATAACACGTAACCCAGTGTTTACAGCTCGAAATGAATAGTGTGAAACAGAGACAAATCTGGTGTTACCAGAGGCTGAAAGATAAACAAAGGGAACCCAGGTGTGAGAAAAAGTGATATGACAGGGCAAGAGGGAGTATTCTTAAGGAATTGGAGTCAATGTTTGGTGGGCAGATCATTGGATTTTCATGTGTCAAGTTGCCTATCTTGGGAGCTCCAACTTGGGAGTTCTGTTCTTGGGTCTGTATCTTGTTTTCCTGTTCAAGTTCTATGCCTCCTGTTTGGATTACAGATGTTTTTTTCAGGTTTCAAGTCTTTGGGATTATAATCAAGTTCAAGTATTAAGCCTCTGGATTGTGGTCATGTTCATACTTTCAAGCTTTTGGATATAATTCTAGTTTAAGTGCAACATCCCTGGGATTACAGTTTCTTGCTTTTGTCGTAAGTGATTTTTGGAATTCCTTTTCAGAGTTGGTCATTGCATTTTGTTAAGCTTCTGGAAATCTAGTTCATGCATGTATTTTGAAACTGTTTTATATTAGATGCCATTTTCTTAATAAACTTACTATTCTTGTTCATCTATGTGGTGTTTGGGCTGCAACACTTTGTGCATGTGGACAGACCACACAGGAATTTTCCATATTCCATTAAAAATTTTCAAATGTAATTGCTAAAAGAATCAGTGATGAGTGTCACCACACCCAAATTAGTTATTTATTCACAGTTTTTATATTCCACCTCGCAATACTGTTCTATGGACGGTTTGTAAGCTTTTAAAGGATTTTAAAAATCACAATAAAACAATAAAAACAGGACACACAAGTAGCAAAATAAATTGAGTAGCAGAGAGACAACACTACACAGAAACACAAAACATTACTAAAATGTAAATTAAATCTTTTAAAAAATCCATGGATTCTAAAGCTTATAATTTAAAAGGTTTGGAGAATAAAAAAGTCCTCATGCATCACCAAAAGAAACACAGAGAAGAGATCAAGAGAGCCTACTTGGGGAAAGCATTCCTTCACCACAGATATAAGAAGCATTGCACCCTGGAGCTGAATCCAGCTGTCTAAGCGTCCCAGTCTGGTTCCCTATGAAAACACAGGTTCATTGTTTCTTGGGGTGTATCCACACCAGGGGTCCTCAAACTAAGGCCCGGGGACTAGATACAGCCCTCCAAGGTCATTTACTCGGCCCTCACTCAGGGTCAACATAAGTCTGAAATGACTTGAAAGTACACAACATCAACAACAATCCTATCTCATCAGCCAAAAGCAGGCCCACACTTCCCAATGAAATACTGATAGGTTTATATTTGTTAAAATTGTTCTTCATTTTAATTATTGTATTGCTTTTGTGTTTTTGCACTACAAATAAGATATGTAC
Organism: Anolis sagrei; assembly: GCF_037176765.1. Lineage (NCBI taxonomy): Eukaryota > Metazoa > Chordata > Lepidosauria > Squamata > Anolidae > Anolis > Anolis sagrei. The sequence continues at coordinate 74,220,966 of NC_090025.1, read as the reverse complement.
AGTGTGCATAAGAATTCATTGATGGTCTTTTTCAAATTATAATCTGGCCCTCCAACAGTTTGAGGGACTGTGACCTGGCCCTCTGTTTAAAAAGTTTGAGGACCCCTGATCTACACCATCAAATTATGCAGTTTGACACCACTTTCACTGTCATGGCTCAATACTATTGAATCATGGGAGTCATCATTTGGACAAAGAATGTTAATGTCCTTGTTAACCTACAACTCCTATAATTCTATCACATTGAATCATGGCAAAGTGGTATGTTGCATTAACTCAACCTAGTAGGTATATATAACTTCTTAACTTCAATACAGGGATTCGCACTTTCTTAAGGCTTCACACCTGGCAAGTAAGGTTGGATCTACACTACCCTATATCTTGTACTCCACTTTCCAAGCTTCCTTATTAAGAATGCATGTCTGAAAGGACACCACTCCTCCACAATAACAGCCGGGAGTAACTTGCAAGTCTGGTACTACAACATTAGCTGGCCATTTATTAAGCCATTACTTCCATCACACTTTACAAAATCCTGGAGGAAAGGTCATCTCTCTGTTTTGCACAACAAAATTGTATATCCCATAACAGTATGAATGCCATGTAATGCAAGGGTAAATCACAATAAACTTGCCAAATGTCTCACAAACTACTGATGTTGTTGACATAATTGAGCAAACTGGTCCAGCAGCTCAATGCTATGAAACAGACTGAGCTGCAGTAGAACAAGGAAAAAAATACATCACCAGAGGTGTCTGCAGCTCCAATATTCTGTTCTGATACAAGATTTTCTGCCCTGTCCCCTCTGCTCCCTTTCAGTTAAGTAGTTGAGCGCAAACTACTTTTGCAGTTTTAACTCAGTTTGCAGGAATTAAAGCAAGCTGAGTACAAAGGGGAGAATGGAAACAGGAGGGAGAAGCTGGGACATTTCAAAAGCAGTGGATTTTATTTATTTTTGTCGTGTCAGGAGCAACTTGAGAGACTGCAGTGGATTGATAACGTATTAGGTAGGACTGTCCCTACCAAACTGGAAAGCATAGTCTGTACAGAATGGCCAGAATTTAGGAATTGTGGGAGCTGAAGACCCAGAATTCCCACAGTATTTGAAAAACACTGCTCCAAAAGACATTTATTTTCTATGGAGAGTACCTTTATCCCTGATTTGTGTCAAAATACTATAGAATCTAAGTTGGAAGGTAGTCCCAAAGGCCATCCAGTCAGACATATAGGAAGACAGAATCAAAGCCCTCCTGACAGATGGCCATATAGTCTCTGTTTGAAAACCTCCAAGGAAGTTGACTCCATCACATTCTGATACATCCTGTATCATTTTATGCTAATTCAAATAGGTCTTTGAGTAAATTTTACTCTTTATATTTTATGAATAATATCCCAATATCCCAAATGTCTTTTATCTCAAAAATCATACAAGAAAAAAACAAACAAAAACAAAATGTGGAATCAACATGAAAAATTGACTATGTATGAATCACTCTTGTAAAATGTTGAAATGTGTCACCAGAAACATAACAAATCACAATAGTTGTTGCCCTAAACAGCTATTGCAGAACTATAATTCAAATAGTTGGCCTTTGTAGGTTTTATAAAACCCACCTCACTACTTCTGAGGATGCTTGCCATAGATGCAGGCAAAACGTCAGGAGAGAATGCCTCTAGAACATGGCCATATAGCCCGAAAAAACCTACAACAACCCATTTTAAATTTTATCTGTAAGATTTTTCACAGAACCGCTACAACACTTTTGATGAACCCTAGAGCTCCACGGAACACAGTTTGGGAACCACGTCTATAGAAGGCATATTTTGGTAGATGTGACTAGGTCAAACCCCAGGTACTGGTTCCATAGTCACGGAGTTCATACTATACTACTTTACTAGCTTTTTCCTCCTGATACCCAGTACTCTTATGACCTCATCCACCACTACAAGACTGGCTGACTGGCTGGAAGAAGGATTTCCTGTTTTCCCTTTCCCTAGTTATTTCTTTCTCCTGTCTAGCCTATCTGGGTTAGATGCATGAAGGGCTTCTATGTGGCTCGTGGCATGAAGGACTTCTGAAAGGAAATCCAAATTATGTCTCTAGTTTAGCCTATCTAGGTTGGTAGTATGAAGGGCTTCTATGTGACCAATGGCATGAAGAGCTTCTGAAATGAAATCCAAATTAGGTTTCCAGTCTAGCCTATCTGTGTTGGTAGTATGAAGGACTTCTATGTGGCTGATGGCATGAAGAGCTTCTGAAATGAGATCCAAATCAAGTCTCTTTTGCATTTAGTTCTGTCTCCTGTCTAATCTATCTGAGTTTGGTAGCATGAAGGGCTTCTATGTGGCTGGTGGTATGAAGAGGTTCTGAAACAAAATCCAAATTAGCTCAGTTTCCCAAACATCCAATCTCCACCTTGTTCCCAAATATCTGTCTATCCAGGAGAAATTGTGGTGGGAAATTTTCCATCCACAAATGTTCTTAAGGTAGTTCCACCTTCCCCAACCGATCGCTTGCACGATGTGTGAGAATACAACTTCCATAATCTTTGATTCAGTAGGTTGATGATCTGTAGGTTTGTAGAAGTTGGAGGTTTATTCAACTAGAAGAATCCAGAAATGGAAAAAAACTGTGTTGACTTATGCCATAGATTACATTTTAATGTTGGTCTTTGACAATTTCATGTCCTAGCTCAGTGGGCAGGACATTTTGGCCAGTAATATCCAACTTTTGGTACTTTGGGTGTTTTGGACCTCAGTTCCAAGAATTCCTGACCATTGGACATGCTGACCAGGGTTTCTGGGAATTGGAATCCCAAATATCTGGAAGACCAAAAATTGGACACCAATATAATTCACAGGATCTCTTACCACTGGCTTTGCCAGCTGGAGCTTCTAGGAGAAGAAAGCAAAAACATTGGGGATGAAAGGTTCCCCATATCTGTTCTATTGGGGTGTCTGTTGTGTGGCATCACACACTTAACAGTCTTCAGATCAGTGGCTGAGAAGCAACAGCCTGACTAGACAGTAGCACTCATCTGAAACATAATCTGCTTTTAATTGAAAACATCATGTTCTTTCAGCTGTGCCGAAGCTTATTGTGATGTGCCATGTAGCACAGCGGTAAAACTAAACATCAGTTCTGTATTGTTTAATATGTCGTTGTAATTAATAACTGACAGACTCTTATCTTGTGTTGCAGTTGAGAAACATTTTGATTATAACCAACAACAAACTGAAAAAATTGTTATTTTGTGTCATAAGATCTTGCATGTCAGAACACTTGTTAGTGAAAAATAATGTACAACCAGGAGGCACAATGTCTGTTCAACCAACAATATATCTACATTTTAAGGTAATGGGAAAGGGGCAGCCCAAATAATTTGGGGACCCTAAATTTCAGGAAATAAGAAAAAACATTTAAAAAGCAAAAGAATGGAGGGGGATTCTGTTTCTTTGATCCATTTCTGTAAGAGAAAAATGTTAGACTACATGGAATAGTTCGAGTGGACATGAAGAGTTTTATATAACTTTGACTGGGAGTCATGTCTGTGTTATACCGTATTATTAGAATTATATTTTCCAATTTTTCTATTTGTTTCCTTGGAATTCAGCAACAAAACACAAACAGATACAACAAAACTAAATATTAATACATCATCACCATTATAGCAAAACAGATTATATTCAAGAGAAACCCACTCAGTTTTCCTTTCCTTCTTTTGTAGTGGATAATCCTAATTCTTGTTGAATTATAAAACAAAAGCAGGGGATTTCAGCCCAAAGGTGGTTGTTGTTGTTCATTCGTTCAGTCGTCTCCGGCTCTTCGTGACCTCATGGACCAGCCCACGCCAGAGCTCCCTGTCGGCCGTTACCACCCCCAGCTCCCTCAAGGTCAGTCCAGTCACTTCAAGGATGCCATCCATCCATCTTGCCCTTGGTCTGCCCCTCTTCCTTTTACCTTCCACCTTCCCCAGCATAATTGTCTTCTCTAGGCTTTCCTGTCTCCTCATGATGTGACCAAAGTACTTCAACTTTGTCTCTAGTATCTTTCCCTCCAGTGAGCAGTCGGGCTTTATTTCCTGGAGGATGGACTTCTCGCAGTCCAAGGCACTCTCAGAACTTTCCTCCAACACCACAGCTCAAAAGCATCGATCTTCCTTCGCTCAGCCTTTCCTAAGGTCCAGCTCTCACATCCGTAGGTTACTACAGGGAATACCATGGCTTTGACTAGGCGGATCTTTGTTGCCAGTCTGATGTCTCTACTCTTTACTATTTTATCGAGATTGGACATTGCTCTCCTCCCAAGAAGTAAGCGTCTTCTGATTTCCTGGCCACAGTCTGCATCTGCAGTAATCTTTGCACCTAGAAATACAAAGTCTGTCACGGCCTCCACGGTTTCTCCCTCTATTTTCCAGTTGTCAATCATTCTTGTTGCCATAATCTTGGTTTACCCAAAGGTGGTAAGCAGGATCAAAAGCAGAAGAATGGGATCCAAGATACCAGCAGATTGTACATTGGTGCTTAAATCTTAGGAAAGGCATTTAATTTCCTGTAGATCCATGCCTGAGATGGAAACCACCAAACAAAGGTATAGTGGGGGAAGTTAAAAAAAATAAGTATTGCCTATTTTACAAGTCCAGGGAGTCAGACTGAAACCTCAGGAGAACTGGATTTGGTCCCGGGGCAAAAGATTTCAACCCTTAATTCCAAATGTTATGCTGTCGGTTCTTTAAGATTGGAGCTCCTTCTACGCTGCCCTATATACCATCATCTGATCCTAGATTATTATCTTAAAACTGGATTATATGAGTCTCCATTGCCAGATAATCTGGGATAAACAGATAATCTGTTATCCGATCCTGGGATATAGATCCAGCCTGGAAGAATCCTTGGTTGATAATGCTCATACTAGATTTATGATTGTTGGGGTTTTTTTTCTTGTTGATGTGTAGCCAGAATAAACTTTCCCCTGTCATGCATATGGCCAGGATGTGGCAGCTTATAACAGAACTATAAATCAGTTTGTACTAGCAAAGTGACTTGGCTGGTTTTGCGGGCTACTGAAAAAGAAAACAAAAACTTGTCTTGGATCACTACTTGATTTCCTGGCAAATTCAAGGTGCCAGGCATGTTCTTGCTACCTCCAATTCAGCTGATGATCTTCTTGCAGTCTGTGACCTCCTTTAGCCTCTCCAGCATTACTTTTTTAAAAATAAAATAAAAATAAAACTGTAATTATTAAAATGACAGATTAGTTAAGGGCAAGCAACACAACAGTTAATAGTATAAAACAAAAGGGAATAGGAAAGGAAAAAGGAAATGGGAATAAATGGCCCAGGGAGACACAAGAGAGAACAATAGAGATGAGGAAGTGGGAGGCAGGGGCTAAGGAGCAGAAAAGACAACTTCCTTGTTCAATAGATGGAATATTTCTAGTCCTTCTGACAACATTTAGTCAAGTCCAGTGCAAGAGGATGGTTGATTGCCAGGATCAAAGCAAAATTAAGTCGACAGTCCAGATGTATATAGACCTTTATAGCACTTTGATACCACTTTAATTACCATGGAGCCATCCTCCACAAAGGCTTAAATTCAAGTACCTTCAGAGTTTCAGTTCAGAGGAATTATAATTATCTTTTATGTGTCTGTGTGCCTGCAAGTCATCTATCAACATATGGTGCCCATATTGCAAATCCTAGTATTCTGTGACCATGGCAATTAGATTGACTCCAGTTAACCTCTATATATGTAATTGTTCCAGGACCTCATCACTTGTATGTGTGTGTTGGGGGGAGGGGATCTCCATGATCCATGGTGGAAAATCACCATGGATCATGGAGAATTCAGATGGGCCCAGTGAGGGACGTGGGGACCCCCTCACCCCATGCCTTGTATCGCCCACCTTGCCCTCACCTCATCCCATAGAGGAAGGATCACCGCCCGGCTTTCCCCTGTTGTTTCCTATGCAACATTGGAAGCCTCCCGTCTTGCCAGCACTGCTTCTTATGACACTTGGACTTCACTTGAGGCACAGAGCCCCATCAGGAGTACATTGACATTGTGTGATGGGATCCGATGGGTTCTGTGTCACAAGTAAGGTTGAAGTGTCATAGGACAGGCAATTCTGCCCATCTGATGAGGTCGTCAGTGTCGGTTTGTTCACACCATACATGTAACAGAATCAGGTTGTTTATACACACTGAAAACAATAATAAGATCTGAAGTAAGAAATTCTAAAATTCTTAATTTAAATGTACATTTACATTTAAATTCTTAAATAAATTCTTCTAATTGGTTGGTTGATTGTGGCACATTTTCGACCATTCCGTAGTCTGAGTTCTTTGAGGCAATAAATTGAAATCTAAAATGCAAACAGTAAACTATATGGAAATCACACATACACACAAAACACTAGATGAAACCAGTAGCAAAAAACTGCCATGGGTAAAACCATAGTAAACACAGGAGCAACCAGAACGAAGCTGTCCAAAAAATAATAATTCTTAACTTGGTGCCTGGTTAATGCTTTCCATAAATATGAAGCTGCCACGGTCAAACTACTCTTTCTTGTAGGTACTAGTCCTGTCATTTGATGAAGACACTTGGAGGAGGGTGTCATATAATGATGTTAGGATCTGGATTATTTCTGCCTCATGACATTTTCCTGCAAAAAGACCAAATAATGTGCCCTGGAGTGATTTGCATCATACTTCTACTATCTGAAACTGTCTGAGGTACTTTGCTACATAAAGAGAATGACTTCTTGACATAACCATCTTGACACAACAATTTCTGCCTTTTATAACACCCCAAATGCCTGTGATAGTCACCTCACTCTGCCTGATGGTAGAGTTATCCTTGATCTGGATAAGTAGATATGCGATTATATGTTCTTTCAGGTATGAAAAGGGATTATGAACTCATATTTTAATTTCAAGTATTTCCAACTTACACTGGTGGCTCGGGTTGCTCCCAAAGCTCTTTTTCTGCTGAGAAGCAATAGTGTCTGAATGGGATTTCCTGCTTCTTCCTTCCTCCAATTTTAATCTTTGAATTTTTCCTTCGTGTGACTTCCTTGATCAAATTGTAGGCTGGTAGGAATCTGCCCCCAGGAGTATCTACCGTCTAATAGATGCCTTCCAGGTGCTTTAGCAATAAATGCATCGTATGGCAGGCAGTAAGACAAACTGCTCTTTCACATTCCTATTTGGTATACAAGGTTTTTCATCCTATTCAATAATGAAGTTCAGTAGAAATAGCAATTTTAATGCACGCTCTTTATGTAGCTGGGACATATCACTGAAATGCAACAGGCAAATACGACCTATTTATTTTGGAGCAGAATGCCACAGGCTGACATCTTAATAGAAACTGTGTGAGAAAGAAAAGATTAAACAAAGATTACCCGTTACTGGCCTTTATTCATCTGTTGACAGAATCTGACTATATTTGCATAGCCAGTAATGCCAGCTACCAGTATCCAACAGTATCCTGCTGCCATTAAGCCTTACCTGACTTATGCAAATATTCTTTTATGCAACTTAATCTCAAGGCAGCCTTGCCAACATTTTAATGTTTTCTCTCATGTCTTAAAACAATGCATTAAATAGCACAGTTTAACTAATTTTCCTCTCCTCCAAATAAAATTCAGTATGTGTACTGCAGATGTATTTATAATATAAGAAAGAATGATGTGAAAGGCAGTGGGAGCAATTTTTCAGATTTCTTTTCCCCAGCAATTGTAAAGAAAGGGGTTCAAAAGAGGACAGAAATATTGCATACCCAACTGTATTGATTTGGCAAGGACAATACCAGTAAATCCTTGGAATTGGATATGAAATTGACTGGAATGATGTTACGGCTATTAATACTGTTATTTACTGTTTTAATGAATATTTTACTTATTGTTTTAATTGTTATTATATTGCTGTGTTATATGTAGTGGTATCGAATTGCTGCCATATGTAAGCTGTCCTGAGTCCCCCTTTGGGGGTTGAGAAGGAATGGGATAGAAATACTGGAAATAAATAAATAAATAAAAATAATCCTTTGCTATCTCACATTTGCAGTTGATTGTTAAATGACCAGCTTTTCTCTTTTCTCTTCCCCCCTTCCATCCTTAGCTTATTTTAATTGCTGGAAATTATGGCCCATTCCAGACAGGGCCAAATCCCAAAAGAGACTGGGATTTTAAATCTTCATTCTTCTTAGGATTTAGGCCACACAGTGAGACCAAATCCTATGATTTTCATGGGGGGGGGCTACATTCCCTCCTATGCCAAACCAGCTTTGCAACTGCCAGAAGGGACAGAGAGTTTCATCTATGCTGATGATCGTTTCATTACCGCTCAAGCAGGGAGCTTTGAGATGGTAGAACAGAAGCTTTCTGAAGCTCTAGGTGCTCTTACTGCACATTACAAGGGAAACCAGCTGATCCTCAACCCATATAAAACACAGACATGTGCCTTTTATCTCAAGAACAGAGAAGCACCCCGAGCTCTGAAGATCACCTGGGAAGGAATCCCACTGGAGCATTGCAGCGTACCCAAATACCTGGGAGTCACTCTGGACCGTGCTCTTACCTACAAGAAGCATTGCCTGAACATCAAGAAAAAAGTGGGTGCTAGAAACAACATCATACGAAAGCTGACTGGCACAGCCTGGGGATCACAAGCAGATACAGTGAAGACATCTGCCCTTGCGCTGTGCTACTCTGCTGTTGAGTATGCATGCCCAGTGTGGAACACATCTCACCACACTAAAACAGTGGATGTGGCTTTTAATGAGGCATGGCGCATTATCACGGGGTGTCTGCGCCCTACACCACTGGAGAAATTACACTGCTTAGCCGGTATTGAACCACCTGACATCCGCCGGGAAGTAGCAGCCAATAGTGAAAGGACCAAGGCAGAGACACCTCCAGCTCATCCCCTGTTTGGGTATCAGCCAGCACGTCAACGACTTAAATCTAGAAATAGTTTTCTAAGATCTACAGAGACACTCGCTGGAACACCTCAGCAAGCGAGAGTCCAGAAGTGGCAGGCTCAAACCCAGAACCTCAACCAAAGGCTGATACCAAATGAGAGACTCCCCCCTGTGCACACAGAGGACTGGGCAACTTGGAAGGCGCTGAACAGACTGCGCTCTGGCACCACAAGATGCAGAGCCAACCTTCAGAAATGGGGCTACAAAGTGGAATCCTCGACATGCGAGTGTGGAGAAGAGCAAACCACTGACCTCCTGCTGCAATGCAACCTGAGCCCACATGCATAAGGGAGGACCTCCTTGCAGCAACACCAGAGGCACTCCAAGTGGCCAGATACTGGTCAAAGGACATTTAATCAACTACCAAGCTTGCAAACTCTGTTTTGTCTGTTTGTTAAAATTTTGTTAAAAATGTAATATAATTGTCTGGTTGATAATGACATGATAAATAAATAAATAAATGTCAAATTTAGGGTCCTCGTCCCCCTGTTCTGTTTTTAGGACAATTCTGGGAGATTAACAGGGGTGCCTTTCGGGTTCAGAATTCGGAATCTTAAGTTCTGTTTCCATTTTGGGCAAAATCTTCCTGAAAACAGAATGGGGGAGAGGCACCCAAAATTTGAAATGAAAACAGAACAGATTTCTGCCATTTCATACACTCTTAGTAGGAAACACTAAGAATATCAGTTTGAAGGAGCCAAAGTAATGTATCCAGGAAAACATAAACAGATGATACCACGTCATACAATCTTGGTACAGCAACAATCATGACAGAGCAACAGATGCTAGATACTCTAATGTTATAAGCAGAAATATCTTTCACCTCCAAGAAAGAGGGGACTGAAGATAAGATCACGGAAATGTAGTGTGAACATTAGGATGCAGCATAAGAAATAGATATGTTTATAAGAAAGAAGTTGTATTTGCAATCCTGTGGATAAAATATTTAAAAACATAAGGAAAGAAAGGGCAAAAGAATGTTTTTCTTTATTATAGGTTATATGAACATTTGACTCAAGCTGATTATGCCACTGAGATATGGCACAGCCATCTGTTTATTCAAAATTCTTTGATGAACTTTTGCTTCATATGCAAATGGACAGAATCCCCAAATGTTTGCAACTAGATATAAATAGACCCCAAAGGAGACAGATAATTGTCAGGTATCTGGATAACAGGTACTGTTGAAATACAGTTTTCATCCATATGCTTACGTTCACATTTTATAGTTTTACAGCATTGCAGAAGTTAAAGGTAAAATAAAAATTAAAGTAAATAATGAGATTTTTCTATTAAGAGGCTATCTTTACATATATGAGATTTTTGCCTATTAACTCGTTTGTTGGTGGTGTTAGTTGATTACTTTGCTTTAATGAAAAAAATGTTTCAGGGCTTTAAAAATCTTTAAACTCATGATACGTGATAACCCTGTGACCTCAACCAGAACAGGCAAGGACTTTATTTCCTTAAGTATCCCTTAATATTGATGAGCAAAATACTGGTAATAAACAAATGACATTGCAGGTCAGCAAGGAGGATGTATCTCAGATTTCAAGGATGACTAACAATCTTCACATCTTGCATGTTTTCTGAAAAATAATTAAAGTGAAAATTCATTGGAAAAAAATATCAGTCTAGCATCCTAATGTAAGGTGTATCTACATAGTAAAATTAATACATCTTGACCCCACTTCAGCTGCTGAAACACCAGCACTGTTTGACAGAGAAGGCTAAAGGTCTTCTAAACCTACAAGAATTATAATTCCATAGCATTGAGACAGAGCAGTTAAACTGGGGTCGAGCTGCATTAATTCTGCATGTGCCTAAGAGACATTAGGATGCTATCAGCAACCCTGGACTCTCCATAAGTGAATATAGTTTCATTGCATATTCTGTGTTTAGATTCTTCAAACTAAGTTTTCATGCCCATGTTTACATTCAGCTAATGGCACCAATGGAATTCATTGCCTCAGATGTTCCCAGGTCCAAATGTGGTGCATGGGCCAAGGGAAAAGACTAGGGCCATAATTATCATTATTTTATTTATTATTATTATTTCTTGCACTTTTACCCCGCCCTTCTCAACCCCCAAGGGAGGACTCAGGGCGGCTTACAAAAGGCACAATTTGATGCCGGCACACAACAAGGTAAAAATAAACATATGTAAACAGTAATGAAAACAATTAAAACAGTCCATTATACATCACACATCAAAAACATCACATCATCAAAATCTATAAAACTAATCTAATGCTCAGCGTTTGCCAACTCAGAGTTCATAAATTCAGTTCCACACAGTCAAGTCCATCAGTTGTCGTCACTAGTTCTTTGTCTATCTGCCAGATTACCCAAAGGCCTGGTCCCAGATCCATGTTTTTAATTTCCTTCTAAATGAGAGGAGGGATGATGATGACCTAATTTCCCAGGGGAGCGAATTCCACAGGTGAAGGGCCACCACTGAGAAGGCCCTGCTCCTCGTCCCCACCAACCTCACTTGTGATAGAGGTGGGGCCGAGAGCAGGGCCTCCCCAGAAGATCTTAAACTCCGAGGCGGGACGTAGAAGGAGATACGTTCGGACAGATATGCTGGGCCGGAACCGTATAGGGTTTTGTAGGTCAAAACCAGCACTTTGAATTGTGCTCGGAATTGGATCGGCAGCCAGTGGAGCTGGCATAGCAGAGGAGTGGTATGCTCCCTCTATGACGCTCCGGTGAGTAATCTGGCTGCTGCCCACTGGACTAGTTGAAGTTTCCGAACTGTCTTCAAAGGCAACCCCACATAGAGTGCGTTGCAGTAATCTATTCGGGATGTAACAAGAGCGTGGACCACTGTGGCCAGATCAGATTTCCCAAGGTACGGGAAGCTTTCAAGAGAGGATCTCCTGGTGCCTATCTCTTTTTCATATGCTGGTGATGTTTTTACTCTTTTCTTCTGTTTTTATCTTGATTTCATCATGTGCTGCCTTTGGTTAATGTTTTGTTTTCCACTTTTTCTTCTTTGATATACTGTACACTAACCAAGGTCTCTGGTTATTAGGCACTCTAAAAGTATAATAAACAAATATCATTGGACCATGAAAGAGGCAGGAACTCATATCATATTTTAACTCCAGTTGTTCTCATTATGACAATACTTTTCTACACCAGTTGAATTCATTCATACATATGCATCAATGACTGTACAGTGAAGCAATGTCTTTACATGTGCGTCAGATAAACATTACGTCAGTGTAGCTGAACCTGCCCTGAGAGAATATTTTTTCTATGAGAACAGGGAAAGCTTTTCGTCTTTGGGGAAAATGCACTTCTCATTCAGGCTGTAAGCTAAGGTTGTTGTTGTTTTTTTCAGGGTTGTTGTGACGGTGTTTTTTTGTTGGTTTTTTTTTTGCAGTGTTGTGCATTTTGATGCCTGAGATAGAAAACAAGATGGCACCTTCTTCCATTCTTGCTTCAGAAACCACCTGAATTAATAGCTGAATGTCAAGAGGCAAAATGACCAGTTAAATGGGTTTAGACTCAGGCCAGATCCAGACAGGACTTTATCCCAGAAGCATCCAAGTTTTAAAAAACACGGATGTTTCTGAGGGCCTATCCACACACACCCCAGACAGCGCACTTTCTGGAGGCCCTACCACCTTCCTCCCAAGCCCCCAGACCCCTTAGAAAAGTAATTAAAACTTAGGTACCTTCCAATACAAGCCTCAGATGGCTCTCCCGGTGCATAGAAATGATGTGCCAGGATAGCGGCGGAGGAGCGATTTTCCTCCCCTCCCCCCCCCTCCCCCGGCTCTCCCAGCACATTATTTCTATGTATCAGGAGAGCTGGCCGAGGCTTCTAATGGAGGGTACCTAAGTTTTTATTACTTTTCTAGAGTCTGGGGGCTTGGGGAGAGGGGGGTGGGTATTCACACAGTTTATCAGGCTTATTTAACCCAGTAAACTGTGGGAATATTGTCCGAACTGCTATATTCTGTAGTCCAGACCCGGAAATAGTGGAATAAATGTCTACTTCCAGAAGGCACGGAATAAATTCACTATCAAATTAATTCACTACAAACCAGGGTTTTCCTGGTTTGTAGCGAATTAATTTCAGACTGTCCAGAATGTTGTCTGGACAGTCCCTCCTTTATTGCGGTAGATACCACAATAAAGGTGCTGTCTGGATGGCCCCCAAGATGTGCAATAAACACAGCCTTGTCTTCCAGGGCTTGGAAACTGGGAGAATGTCATTTATTGCCCTTTTGCTTTCACTATCTGAAGTGGTTGCCATAATTTGCATAAAAGTAGGATCAGTATGGAGTTATGGGTTGAGTACTGGACTATGATTCTGCATACCAGGATTTGAATGTCCATCTAGCCATGGAAACCCACTGGATGACTTGGGCAAATCACACTCTTTCAGCCTCAGATTTGCAGTTTCTCAAGTCGCTCCTGACACAAAAAAGCCTCAGAGAAAGTGAAAAGCAACCTTCCTTTGAAAAATCTTGTGAAGAAAAACCCATAAGGCCCCATCTACCCCATCAACACTTATAACACCATATAATCCAGTTTCTGAATGTAGATTAACTGCTTTGAATTAGGTTATATGGCAGTGTAGACTCATATATTTTTATTTATTTATTTAATTCAGATATTTGTACTCCCACCCTTCTCAACCCCTGGAAGGGGGGGGGGGGAGAGACTCCATTTCAAAGCCATTTATCTGCCTTCTGAAACTGGATTATATAGAAGTCCATGTGACATAAGTTGGAAATGCTTTGAAGATACACAGCAGTAACAAGGGCTGGTCCTTCCTTTTGGTCAGTAGTCGGTTTGCAGAACCATTTCAATATCAAGCTTCTTTTGAAAGTTGTACATTGGGAGAAACACTGTTTTAAAGACACACCACTGATAAGATGTTCTTTTTCAAAAGACATGCCTTCATTCATATGATCCACAACTGAACACCCAAAGATAATGAAAATTAGGCTATGCCTCCTTGTTTAATGTATCTCTTAGAAGGAAAGGGGATTTTGAGGACACAGAATGGAGCTGTGGTCTTTTATAGTAATCGGATTTTTGTCATGCTTCATGTATAGTCTACTCTGTTGATAATATATTAGGCAAGAAGCCATATTCACAAAGAAAGTATAGACATAAATATGTATTGTAGGTGCTCAGGAACTGCTTGAAGACATATCAACAAACAATTATTTGCATCAGGTTATAAGACACAGTGCCTGTTGAAGGAAAATGCTATTAAAGGTAGATCATTTGTCTGTTTGAACTCTGGAGCAGGTTCACTTAAGCTTCTTCCTAAATAATATATTCTTTATGTATCTTCTTTAGAAAGCAACCAGCTGCAACTTTCAAAACCTCATCATAAAGGCCCATGTACTCGCCCCGCATTGGGGCAAATCCAAGGGCTCCCTAGTGGGGTGCATGAAGAACTTGTCACTCCACACCCACCCCGCATGGCCGATCTTACCTTGCCCCTCATGCTTTGAGGGGAAGTGTTGCTTCCCAGCTTCCCACCATTGCTGGGAAGGCAATATGAGAAGGTTCCTGTGTTGACCTTGTGGCAGTGTTTGCCACTTCCTCTCCCTTTTTAGCATAGAGCCCGACAGGAAATGCCTGTGCATCGTGTGAAGGGCTCCATGCTGAAAGTGAAGGGGAAGCAGCATATGACAGGGAATCATCCCGTGTGATGAGGTAGTATTAACTCAGCATTTTTCACTACCTGCAGCTTCTGAGACTTCTTCAATGACAGCCCCTTGTAAAACACATTGTCTCATTGGAAGGTGATATAGACTACTGTGGCTAAGTTATCTCTTTCCAGTGAAGACCATAGTTGACCTAACAGTCAAGCATTCTGCACCACCGAGTCCACTTGGGCTTCCAGTGACAGTGATGGATCAAGAAATAATGTCAAGCTATGTATCCAGTCTACCAGGAGGACCGCAACCTCATCTTGGACCCAAGAACCACATCAATCCATATAGCCTTCATCTTATCAGTTTATTGATCGTCATCTAGCCCATTACAGCACCCAAGCACTGATCCATCACCTGCACATCCTCAACTGATTCTGATAGCATGGAGAAGTAGAGCTGAGCATCATCAGCATATAATGCAGCCCCACTCCAAACTTTCTTATGACCTTCTGCAGCAGCTTGGTGAAAATACTAGGCTTGGGCGGTTTCGTTCGTTAATTTCGTAATTTGTTATTAATTTGTATTTAAATTAGCTTACGATCCAATATTGAGCCATGCAGGAATAGTGTGAGGAGTAAATTAGATTCAAAACAATTTTTTCAATTTATTTCGTAATTATTTTGTAATTATTTCATAATTATTTTGTAATTATTTTGTAATTATTTTCGCATGTCTGGTGCAAGTTTTATAGTTGTTGTTTGTTTTATCACACCAACAGTCAACAACAGAGGGAGAGGGAAGCTTCAGAAGTTCCCCCTGTCCCATTTGGAGGTTTTTTTTAGCATATTGCGCAATCGCGTCCGCCATTAATGAATCAATTCGTAATTATATGAAATTTCGTATATTTCGAAATTTTTAAAAGGAAAATTTCGGAATTATTTAAAAAAACGAAACGCAAGGGCCCCCTAAAAACAAAACGAGTTTAGAACCAATTTTTTCCGTGGTTACCCAAGCCTAGAAGATACTGAATATCTTGGGGAATAAGCTGGAACCTTTCAACACCCTACAGTTTAATAGCTGTGTGGCAGAATAGGCATCTTCTAATATTGCTATCTGGAACCAGCCTTCCACTGCAGTACACTGCCTCCTACCAGTCCAGTAAGATGCCATTATCTGTGGTATCAAAAGCCACTCAGAGGTCTATGAAGATCAACAGGATAGTGCTCTCAAGGTCTTTCTCCTGGAATAGATTATCAGATCACAGGCCCGTGGCCAGGAATTCGTTTCGGGGGGGGGGGGGGCTGAATTTTTTTCGGGGGGGGTTTCGGGGGGGCTGAGTTTCGGGGGTGTGTGAGTCTGAGTGAAAGAGGGTCTAGCCTAGCAAACCTTTTGTATCATTACCCCAATACCCCCATGCATATGGGATATATTGAGTATGGTGATCAGATCAGGGTCGGTAGCTGTAAATCAGAACAGTGTCCAAACAATTGAAGTATAAGGATTAAGAAACCATTCAGGTACATAAATCAAGAGGGAGAATCGAAGATTTGATTCTCCAGCTCAAGCCATGGCCATATTCCAGACAGATTAAGGAGTTTGCCCCGTAGCTGTGGACATTGACATCTCTAGGGTTGATGTCATCTAGCATGGTAATTCTCAGGGTGTCAGCCCTATGGAACCCCTCCCATACAAATCATACCACAACATTGGAAGCCCAATTGGCACCTATATTGATTTGATTTAGACCAGGAATAAAAAATATGGTTACTTATCAAAGCCTTTGGGTCTCACCGATTTACTTTGAATGTCATACACATACGAATTTTAAAGAGTTTTGTTTAAAGTAACAATGTTTAAACTTGTTATTTTAAATTATATTTAAATTATTTTATTGTCTTAACCTATTATGTTAATTTTGTTTGTTTGCTCCCCTGTCGAGCCCAGAGATCATTTGCTGTAGGGCAGGATAGAAATTTGTGTATTTTTTTTTTAAAAAAAATAACAACCATACTTTTTTTGCTTAAGCAGAACGGACAGGTTTGGGAGCTAAATTCCTCTGTCATTACTGTTCTGCAGCTGACAGATACCAAGATAATGTAAGATTTACCACCATCCTTGATTCGTCTTGCCCATTTGTGGGTAACGTTCACTTCTCCCTTCACAGTTATCCAGATGTTTCAACAAAACGGACAAAGCCATTTTGAAATATAAACAGTGTAAAGCCACAGCATAGTGTCAGTTGCAGATATGGCAATGGAGTCACTCGTTTATAAATGCCACCAGGAAGAAATGAACAATTTTGTATGGTATTTGATGCTGTTGAGATAGCAAAACAAGATTATCATAGGCAGCTATGTGCAATGATTAAAGAAAAGAAGTAATGAAATGGGAAAGCCAGAATGCTTATACTGTCTCTTGAAAATAATTGAGCAATGTATCATTTGTTATGCAGATGTTACTGGATCACATGTGATACTGGATCCTATCATAGATGTTCATAGATGCACATATTATATAGTTAACAAACTGGCAGAAAATTATGTTCTTTAATCTGATATCTCTTTTGGGTTACTGGCAGGTATTCTTTCCAATGCAGATCATTTGGGGAGGTTGGGGGGGGGGGGACCCTGCTGGTTAGTTAATTTTTATGCCGAAAGCTGCTTAATGCCGTTTTCCTTTCCTGGGGCAAGATACACACATCTTTCATTTCAGAGATGTGTTGTCTTATTTATTAATATGCAACTTAATCTTCAGCATATTTTCAGATTTTTTTAAAAAATGTGTGCTCTTTTAATTTGGGTTATTACTGCAATGACATTTATATTTATTTTCCAGCTTTGTTATGCTGATCAGTTAAGCATTCCCTTTGGCAGTTGGCTCTGCATTTGTATGTCTTCCCATGCCTGGTGATTTCCAAAAAGGGGTGTATTAAGAAATTCAAGGAAACAGTGTTGTAAAGCTTTTAATCGGAGCTCAAGAAAGTGAGAACTGTAGAAAGCAGGAATCTTGGAGTTACACACCAAAAAAGTAACTTTTCCAAGCTTGCCTTTTGATTTATTTTGCAATTGTCGCGATATTTAATACCTATTGTTGCAATATTTAATTGTCGCAATATTTAATACCTATTATTATTATTATTATGGAATTTTCTTGCAGCATTTAATACTTTCCATTGAAAATTTTTGTATTGCCCTTCAGGTGTTGTTGAATTGCAACTCCCAGCAGTCCTAGCAAGCATAGCCAACAGCAAGGAATGCTGGGAGTCTTGGTCCCAAATAATCCCTGGTTTGTTGTTTATTCATTCAGTCATGTCCGACTATTCATGACCTCATAGACCAGTCCATGCCAGAGCTCCCTGTTGGCCATCTCCACCCCCAACTCCTTCAATGTCAAACCAGTCACTTCAAGGATACCATCCATCCATCTTGCCCTTGGTAGGCCCCTCTTCCTTTTTCCTTCCTTTTTCCCCAGCATCAGTGTCCTCTCTAAGCTTTCCTGTCTTCTCATTATGTGGCCGAAGTACTTCATCTTTGCCTCTAATATCCTTCCATCCAGTGAGTTGATGGGCTTTATTTCCTGGAGTATGGACTGGATTGATCATCTTATGATCCAAGGCATTCTCCAAATTTTCATCTAACACCACAGTTCAAAAACTATCTGGAGGCACAGAATATCTGTTTAAATATCTTTGCATGCATTAGCTAGTGTCATCCTTAGGACAACACATGAGCAAAAAATTATTATGTGCCATAATGAAAGAAAAGTTCATAGCTTAGTTCCTAAGATAGTATGCCGTGTGTCTTCAAGTCTCCTGTTAAGCTATGGAAATCCCATGAATTTCCTAGGAATTTTTAGGCAAGGAATACTCAGGCCCATTCTACACTGTCATATAATCAACATTATCTGCTTTGGACTGGATTATATGAGCCTACACTGCCATATAATCTGATCCAAAACAGATAATCAATCTGGATTTTATATGGCAGTGTAGAAGGGGCTTTAGAGGTAATTGTTCAAGTTCCTGAAATATAGTCTACAGCCCCCGGTATTCATTGGTCGTCTCCCATTCAAGTCCTAAAATGACCCTGCTGAGCTTCCATGATCAGATGGAATCTGGTGGCTTTTGGGTATATAAGGTCTCAAACAGTCAACATTTCAGACAGGATCTATACTGCCATATAATCGAGATTATAAAATCAGATAATACACATTATCTGCTTCAAAGTGGATTATATTAGTCTACACTGCCATATAATCCAGTTCAAATCAGATAATCTGGATTTTGTATGGCCATGCACATGGGGCCTCAGTACAACAGTAAGGAACTATACTTTTTCCATGTGGTAACTGGTCTTCTAAATGTGTTGCAAATATAAAGTTTTAGCTTTTGATATAAAAGGTTTTTTTATTGTTTTATATATATATATATATATATATATATATATATATATATATACACACACACATATACATATACATATATATATATACATATATATTCATAGAAACATACAATCTTCAAAATTCAGCAGTCAAAATACATTTTTTTAATATAAAAGTAACTTTTATAACTTTTATTTTCAACCACAACAAGGAAGTATATTTGGTCTTGTGGACGCCGATCAAAACAAACCTTTTGGTATTAAGGAATTCTCTATCAGTATAACTGCAATCTTCATAGCAGATCTTGATTTCCTCAGGCTAAAGGAAAGAGCAGCCAAAACTGCTGACAGGCTCACTCTTAGTCTTTAATTTCCTTCGCCGTCTGAATCACATGAAGTCTCACAAAGGCTGGATCGGAGACGATTATAAAATCATTATTATTTATCGGGCTTATAGAAACAAGCCAAGGCGGGGGGAGAAGAGCCCAGTAAAAACTATCCATTGTAACATTTTGTAGGTTTTTAAAAACGAAAATAACATTTACCAAGTGGATAACTAGAAGTCTATTAAACTCATCAAAAGAAAAGAGACAGTGGTCTTCTTTGTCTCCTAAATGTCCAACGCTTCCTTAGAAATTACACCCAAGTATCTACTGTCCTTGTTTTGCTTTATGCCAGACAACTAGAGATGTGAAGCTCTTAACAGCAGCAATCTGTGTGCTGGTGAGAGAGGGAACAGCATAATTAGAGGATTATTAACACCTTTTTCATTCTTGCCAGTGTTTCCAGTTGAATGAGAGAAGCAGCTGAAGTGCATAGTAATCCAGGGAGAACCATTGGGACCCAGATGTTGCTGCTTTTAAAAAAAATATTTTCCTCCTTTCCCCCCAAAATGGAGACCTAAAGTGGCTCACAGCTTCCAAAGGAACACAACTTAAAATGTGCAAGACATCTATATAAACAAAAATGTAATGTTAGTTTGTGTTTTCAGAATTGTACTGACTCTAAATAGGATCGTTCTGTTTAGTATTGTGACAAATAGATACTGACATGATATACCAGCTGTCCATCATTTTTTCTAATATCCTTTTGAAACCATCAAAGATATTGGCCATCACATCACACCTTGTGGGAGCTGATTCCTTTAAAAAAAAACATCCACACAAAAATCACAATTTTATACTGCATAAAACAAACATATGGGGTAATAAAAATTAACTACAAACTATATTAATTCATTACTAAATTATACTACAATGAAAAAAGATAACAACAGGGGGGATAAGTGGTAGGAGAGAAGAGGGCTTTCCTTCTAAGACCCCAAGCCCTTTCCACACAATTGTATAAAATCCACATTGAACTGGGTTATATAGCAGTATGGACTCAGACAATCCAGTTCAAAGCAGATATTGTGGATTATCTGCCTGGATATTCTGGGTTATATGGCTGTGTGGAAGGGCCCCCAGTTGATTGCAAAAATTGCCATCTTAAGCTACTTCCTCTAATATAAACTTTATTGTGTCATTATTTATCTCTTCAACTAAATAATACAGGTTTACTCCTCCTTCCAATTATATCTACTAGGCTTGGGCGATCAAGAAAAAAATCGTTCTAAACTCGTTTTGTATATAGGGGGCGCTGGCGATTTGATTTTAAAATGATTTCTGAAATTTTCTTGAAAAAAAGATCGGAAATAGCAGGAAATCCGAATCGCTTCGTTAGCTTCATTAATCCTGAAGGTCACTGGAGGCGTGGCCTTCAGGAAGAGCTGTTCTTAGCCATGCCCACCTCATCCCTCTTCAGCATCGTGTTCACTGCCAGCCAAGGAAGGAAAACTGCCAGATTTCAAAACGTGGCCTTCAAGAATGGAAACCGCGAGGCTTTGTCAAAGTTGTTTAATTGTTCTAAAAATCAAAATACATCTGAAAATAATTCTGAACAATGGGTAAGTGGTTTAAATTTGGAATAACTCCTCCCACTATTCCTGCATGGCTCGATATCGCTTCAAAAGGTAAATTTTTCCAAAATAATAACGATTTTAGAAGATAACGACTGTACCTACCCATGCCTAATATCTACTCTTATTCAAGCACTATAATTGGTGACTCCCTCCAGTTGCCAAACTTGTTCAATTTTTTTGTTGTATTGCCCTTAAACATGAGTGTAAATTTATCAATTTCGACTAGCTCATACATCTTCAACAGCCAATCTCTATTGATGAGATCTTTGTATCTTTTCATTGTGTGCATAAAGTATCCCTACAGTTGTAATCATATACTGTAAGATTCTTCCATATTTCTTTTCATGCTGATCATCTAATAACTTCTTATTGACATTCCTGGTGCTGGGAAAAAACTCTTTTACTATGAAGCTGGTCACTTTCACACAGCCATATAAGTCCAGTTCAATGTGGATTTTATACAGCTGTATGGAAGGGGCGTTGTTTAGTTCTTGAAGAGACTGTGACCCCTTCTACACAGCTTTATAAAATCCCACATTATCTGCTTTGAACTGGGTTATGTGGCAGTGTGGACTCAGATAACCCAGTTCACAGCAGATATTGTGGCTTTATCTATTTATCGTGTCAGAAGCTAATTGAGAATACAGTTCCAGTGTATAGAAAAAACACAAACAAAGTTAAAAACTTGGCATTATACTAAATTTCTTTTGTCCAGAAGCTGGCCACTTGGAGTACTTCTGGTGTCACTGTAAGAAGCTCTTCCATTGTGCATGTGGCAGTGCTGAGGCTGCATTGCAGCAGGTGGTCAGTGGTTTGCTCTTCTCCGCATTGCATGTTGTGGACTCCACTTTGTAGCCCTATTTCTTAAAATTGGTTCTGCATCTCGTGGTGCCGGAGCGCAGTCTGTTCAGTGCCTTCCAAGTCGTCCAATCTTCTGCGTGTCCAGGAGGGACCTTCTCATCTGGTATAAGCCACTGATTGAGGTTCCTGGTTTTAACCTGCCACTTTTGGACTCTCACTTGCTGAGGTGTTCCTGTGATTATTTCTGTAGATCTTAGGAAGCTGTTTCTTAATTTAAGGTGGTGGCTTGCTGGCTGATATCCAAACAGAGGATGAGCCAGAGATGTCAATGCCTTGGTCCTTTCATTACAGGCTGCTACTTTCCGACAGATATCAGGTGGTGCGATACCGGTGAAACAGTATAATTTCCCCAGTGGTGTACGGCATAGACATTCTGTCTATGTAAGTAAGTAAGTAAGTAAGTCATTCTGTGATAATGCAGTATGTCTCATTAAGAGCCACACCCACTGTTTTAACGTGGTGAAGGCATGCATATTCAGCAGCAGAGTAGCAAGACACAAGGGCAGATGTCTTCACTGTGTATGGTTGTGATCCCCAGGTTGTGCCATTCAGCTTTCATATGATATTAATTCTAGCATCCAGTTTTTGCTTGATAATCAAGCAGTGCTTCTTGTAAGTCAGATCATGATCCAGAGTAACTCCCAGGTATTTGGTTGTACTGCAATGCTTCAGTGGGATTCCTTCCCAGGTAATCCTCAGAGCTCGAGATGCTTGTCTGTTCTTAAGGTCTGCATTTTAGATGGATTAGGAATCAGATGGTTTCCCCTATAATACAATTGTGGATCATCTGCCTTGATGTTCTGGGTTATATGGCTGTGTGGAAGGGCCCCAAGAAAACTACAGCTCAAAGCGATGGTTGCATCATAACACCTCTCTGTTTACCATTGCTAGTAATTGCCAATAACACCTTAGGGTTGATGGTATCAAGTAGCAGCTGGTAAAGCCAAAGGAATCAGTACTGTCTTATCTCTTCTCAGAGATCACAAGCCAAAATAGTGATCATGGAACATTCCTTAAAATGCATGTGCTGGACAGTAATGTGAGCCTGTAACCCCAGCATCCAAATTTGCATGCTGCCAAATGTCTTTGGGGATTAATTTTACAAGAAGTGGCTCTAGGTACGTTTTGGCAAGCCAAAATTCTTATCACACTTCTAAACTGCCATTCATCTAAACAGAAAACAAGAAAAGCAGAGAGTCTTGTTCTAGTGTATGATCTTTCCCCAAAATGATGCTGTCTATAGTTGCTAACTGCTGCTGTTTGCTGTTATAATACCTCCTCTATAAGTGAGGAAGGAAGGACCCTCATTTTTGCTGCAAATCTAATTTTTGTCACAGTAGGCCAGCTGTGTGGCAAATTGAGGTGATTGGTTCTGGTAGCAGATGCTGCAAAGCAATAGAATCAGTAGGCTTTGGTGCTACTACCCCTATTTCCACATCTCTGGTTTTTCTGCTGAACTGAGGGAAATGTGTATTGTCAAAGGCTTTCATGAGTTGTTGTAAGTTTACTGTATCCCATGCAGCTGTGGACAAGTCTACATAGGGACCACCAAACGCAGTACCCAGACAAGAATTAAGGAACATGAAGGGCACTGAAGACTACTTCAACCAGAGAAGTCAGCCATAGCAGAGCACCTGATGAACCAACCTGGACACAGTGTATTATTTGAGTACACAGAAATGCTTGACCACTCTAACAACCACCATGTCAGACTACACAGAGAAGCCATTGAAATTCACAAGCATGTGGACAATTTCAACAGAAAGGAAGAAACCATGAAAATAAACAAAATCTGGCTTGTTGTTCGTTTGTTCAGTCATTTCCGACTCTTTGTAACCTCATGGACCAGCCCACGCCAGAGCTCCCTGTCGGCCATCACTACCCCCAGCTCCTTCAAGGACAATCCAGTCACTTCAAGGATGCCATCCATCCATCTTGCCCTTGGTCGGCCCTTCTTCATTTTTCCTTCCGTTTTCCCCACCATCATTGTCTTCTCTAAGCTTTCCTGTCTTCTCATGATGTGGCCAAAGTACTTCATCTTGGCCTCTACTATCCCTCCCTCCAATGAGCAGCTGGGCTTTATTTCCTGAAGTATGGACTGGTTGGATCTTCTCGCAGTCCAAGGCACTCTCAGAACTTTCCTCCTACCAGTATTTAAAAAACTCTAAAATCAGAACAGAAAAGAACAACATTCAAAAATAGGGGAACTCCAGACAAGAAATAATCAGCGATAGCTAATCACCTCTCAACAAAAGATTCCCCCAGGCAATAAGAAGTCACACCTTGAAAACTGCTAGGCCATTAAATGCTAATCAGGGTGGCCAGTTGAAACATTCACACCTACCTCCAACAGACAAGAGTTCTTTCTCCCACCCTGGACATTCCACAGATATATAAACCACTATTTCCTAGTTTCCAGCAGACCTCACAACCTCTGAGGATGCCTACCATAGATGCAGGCGAAACGTCAGGAGAGAATACTTCCGGAACATGGCCATACAGTCCGAAAAACTTACAACAACCCTGAGGGAAGTGACTTGTCTTGACCATGTTGCTTTGGGTATTGTGAAGGACACACTCCTTTCACTGGCTTAATAGTTACCCTTTGCCCTCAACACCAAAGTGTCTCAGATGGTGCCTAATTCTCATTACCTAAAGAAAAGAAGGGGTTGAGGCACGAAAGGGAAAACACATAAGAGAAATGCAGGTGGTGCTTGTATGAAATATAGTAAATAATAATAATCATCATCATCATCATCATCAAAACTAACTTGCTTTTTTACCTTTTATTATATGTTATGGCACTACCAGTGCAACTTTGTTTGTACAATGCAACTTTTGAGATTTGTAGTCTATTCAATTTGGATAGATTGAGCTTTGAAAAGTTACTTTTTATGCCTAGTGGCCATGCTAGCTGGGGGATTCTGGAACTGTACCCCCCCCCCAAATTATATTTTTCCCAAGCTCTGAGTCTATTTCTTTCAGCAGACTCTTAGAAGTTCCTTATAAAATCTAAAAGATTGTAGATATGCCTTTCCAGATGCTGTTTTTTACATTCCAATGAGGAATATATATGAAATACAGAGGCTGAGCATCTAATATTACTGAAGCCAGGAAATTTAAAAAAGGAATAGTTTCTACTACCAGTCCATTCCTCCTGCCTAATACACAAGCACGCCTGATATTTACAAGCACATAAAATATGAAAATAGACTTAGCAGTTGTTGAAGGAGCCGTACTTTTGAATTTCCTGAGCACTGTACAGCTATCATTTTGCAGTAATCTGATTTTTCAGACCAGTATAATGCATTTTTGCATTCTATTATTGTGTCATAAACATACAAACTGCTGTTTTATTTTTAAGGAGGGGGGAAGAATCTCCACCACTGTCTAGTCTGATTGGTCACAGAAATTAAAAGCATACAGTTTGAAAAATGTTTTTTAAGCTGCTGTTCAAGATTCTTCCAAATGCCGTGCAACTTGGATGTCACACTACAAAATTAGTTCTCTCTTCAGAACCTTGAAATCTATAGCTTGCACTGCAAACCATTACAGTTAATAACCCAAACCAACTGGCATTAAAATAAGTGAAGCATTTTTATATAAGTGATAAACAACCAAAAGTAAACTAAAACTACATCCTTATCTGACCTTTATCTGATGACAGTGGATCCCACTGAACTCAATGGCCCTTTCTAGAACATATAGGATTGCACTGTTTAACCTTCTGGTTTCTTTTATCACATGTAGATTAGATATATCTTTGTCTAACATCATGGTGACAAAGTTTCTCAGGCAAATGATATACAAACGATTTGTGTAAGTGATTTGAAAAGGCACACTATCCATAGACCTTTTTTGTTGTTTGTTTGTTTATTTGTTCAATCAACAATAATGATTGACAACTGGGAAATAGAGGGAGAAAACGTGGAGGAAGTGACAGATTTTGTATTTCTAGGTGCAAAGATTACTGCAGACGCAGACTGCAGCCAGAAAATCAGGAGGCACTTACTTCTTGGGAAGAGAGCAATGACCAATCTTGATAAAATAGTGAAGAGTAGAGACATCACACTGGCAACAAAGATCCGCATAGTCAAAGCAATGGTATTCCCTGTAGTAACCTATGGATGCGAGAGCTGGACCATAAGGAAAACTAAGTGAAGGAAGATAGATGCTTTTGAACTGTGGTGCTGGAGGAAAGTTCTGAGAGTGCCTTGGACCGCAACAAGATCTAACCAGTCCATACTTCAGGAAATAAAACCTGACTGCTCACTGGAGGGAAGGATATTAGAGGCCAAGATGAAGTACTTTGGCCACATCATGAGAAGAAAGGAAAGCTTAGAGAAGAGAATGATGCTGGGGAAAATGGAAGGAAAAAGGAAGAGGGGCTGACCAAGGGCAAGATGGATGGATGGTATCCTTGAAGTGACTGGATTGACCTTGAAGGAGCTGGGGGTGGTGACGACTGACAGGGAGCTTTGGCGTGGGCTGGTCCATGAAGTCACAAAGAGTCAGAAATGACTGAACAAATGCACAACAACAACAACATTTGTTCAATCAATATGTGCACACTGCACGTATCTTATTTGTAGTGCAAAAAAACCCACTTAAAAACAATACAATAATTAAAATGAAAAACAATTTTAACAAATATAAACTTCTTAGTATTTCAATGGGAAGTGTGGGCCTGCTTTTGGATGATGAGATAGGATTGTTGTTGTTGTTGTTGTTGTTGGGTGCTTTCAAGTCATTTCAGACTTAGCTTGACCCTGAGCGAGGGCTGGATAAATGACCTTGGAGGGCCGTAACTGGCCCTTGGGCCATAGTTTGAGGACCCCTGCTCTAGATGGTGAAAAAATGCTGGTGTTTAAAGTAAAACTCATTTAAGTCCACTTAAGTACTTATTTGTTATAGAAAAAAGCAAAGTCCAGAAAAGTCTATAAATGGCAGGGGAGTATGTACGCATATGGTCACCACTAAGGCTTGGCACAAATGAAAAAATATAGGAAATATTCAGTAAGCTAATTCTGTGACATGCAGCACTGAGCAGCAACAATGGTTTACCAATTATGTGTTGGCAGAATTTATGTGTTCTTTATCCATTTGTAAACAAGCAGAATTTGTAGTTGTCTCAATAGGAGACAACTACGAATGGGTTGTGTTTTTCATTTGTTTCTTTTTGTAAGTTGAAAAGAGTTAGAATCAGACCTTCAAGCCCCATGTTGTATTTGCTACCTGTTCATGAATAACATTCCAAAAATACCTATTAAGCGTTACTTAAATGGGTACAAAAATTCCTAAATAAATGATAGTATTGGATTATATTGTAGTATAATGTATCTAAAGCTCAAGAATAGATTTAACTGGGGTTTGTTGAGGGTTTTTTTGTTACTTCTAGTTGTACTGGCATTTTGAACCCCAGAAATAATAGTTTTTAAACTGCAAGAGGAATGAAGGTATTGTAACTTTCCAGCCTGGCAATTCACAAAAGTTATTCAGTTGTGCACAGTATTTCAGAGAAGTGTGATATGGAGGAGCTAAACTCTTTGACTTGTTTATGGTGTTCTATACTCTGTTGCAGGTATCAAGAAAGCCATGCTTGATGCAATTGCCAAGCAAAGAAGTGGTGGAAAAATACTTTCCACTTTTTAAAATGTATATTATTTGTTTGCTTTTGAGTTGGTACAGCTTGGTTTTTACTGATTGTAAGCACCTAGATATTTCCTTGAGCATGTTGCATGCATTTGTGAATCAGCTTGAAGATTCCCTTGCAGTATTATCAGACAAAGTGATTTTCATCTATGCAAATGCAAAGGAGCTGTCATGATGATGGGTTAATGTTTTGTCTGGAACATAACAAAGTAGATTTCAAATAAATGATGGTAGAGTTCAGAATATGATTTCAAACTTTGCCATTATGACTGTTCATAAGTCAAAAAAATATCTGATGATAATGCAGTTCAGGATGTACTGTTTTCTTAGATGAGGGCTTTTAAAAAAAAGCCAAGTCAGAACGTGCTAGGTTTTACTTATATTGCTTTATAATGTGGACCTCAAACTACTGTTTGTGAAGAGTCAGTGTACTTTTATTTTGTGTGCCTTTCGCCATTTTATGCTGCTTATTATAATTATTTTAACAGTTAATTGTTTGAGTGAAATCTGTAAATATACAGTCTGCCCGAACTGGTTTTGGCTGGATTGTGACATAACAAATCTAAAGAATCCGTTAATGAACATGCACCAATTTTTGTTAAATGAGTTCTGGACATGCTCAGTAGTTGATTATAGAATGTATTGGTGTCTTGTCAACAGAGATTATATAAAGATTATGTGATCAGATTACAGCTGTCTCATTCAACATTCATCCTTGGACCGTGTAACTTAAGGGGAAGGGTGTTGGCCCTTTTGATCTAAATGTGTGTCCAATGTGTATTTTCGTTTATGGTAGATTACAACTTCATGGTTACTTGGGAGTGGAAAGGTAGGAAAGATAGTTATCTTACACTAAGACAGAATGAAGAGTCAGGCCCCATCTATATTGCCATATAACCAGTTTCTGAATCCAGATTATTTGCCTTGAACTGGATAATATGGCAGTGTAGTCATGGTTTTTCCCCTCCTTTCTTTCTATTTGTTACAATTTAATAATCTGTGACTCTAGGTTGGCTATAAATGTGTCATGATGTGTTCTATAATTTAATAATCTGTGTCAGGATGTTTTCTATAATTTCACAAATGGAGCAGGAGAAACCCTACATGCCCTACTTGATGTAATTAAATCTGCAACTGTATGGAAAGGAATGGTTTTGAAAGAGACTGGGAATCCTTCATGAAGTTGTAATCAACCATAAAAGAATATACAAATTGGACACACATTTTGGTGGACCTTGTCACATTAATCTATGGATTCACCAGGCATCGTGGCAAATCCATGTGGTCCCGGCAAGGGGGAGGACCCGTTGCCCCATACCTGGACCTCTCAGCGGCCTTCGATACCGTCGACCACGGTATCCTTCTGGGGCGCCTTGCGGAAATGGGTCTTGGGGGCATTGCTTTGCAGTGGCTCCGGTCATTTCTGGAGGGTCGCATCCAGAAGGTGTCATTGGGGGACTCCTGTTCCACACCACAACCGTTGACTTGTGGGGTGCCACAGGGTTCCATACTGTCCCCCATGCTGTTTAACATCTACATGAAGCCGCTGGGTGAGATCATCCGGAGTTTCGGGGTGCGGTGTCATCTGTACGCAGATGATGTCCAACTCTGTCACTCCTTCCCACCTGCTACTAAGGAGGCTGTCGAGGTCCTGAACCGGTGCCTGGCCGCTGTAACGGTCTGGATGAGGGCGAACAAACTGAAACTAAATCCAGACAAGACAGAGGTACTCCTGGTCAGTCGCAAGGCCGAACGGGATATAGGGTTACAGCCTGTGCTGGACGGGGTCGCACTCCCCTTGAAGGCGCAGGTTCGCAGCTTGGGTGTGACCCTGGACTCATCGTTGAGCCTGGACCCCCAGGTTTCAGCGGTGACCAGGGGAGCATTTGCACAGCTTAGGCTCGTGCGCCAGCTGCGCCCGTATCTCGGGAAGTCTGACTTGGCCACGGTGGTACACGCTCTTGTCACATCCCGCCTGGATTACTGCAACGCCCTCTACGTGGGGCTGCCCTTGAAGACGGCCCGGAAGCTTCAGCTGGTCCAGCGTGTGGCAGCCATGTTACTAACTGGAGCGGGTAGCAGGGAGCACACAACGCCCTTGTTGTCCCAGCTCCACTGGCTGCCGATTTGCTACCGGACCCAATTCAAGGTGCTGGTCTTGGCCTACAAAGCCCTAAACGGTTCCGGCCCAAAATACCTTTCTGACCGCATCTTGGCCTACGAGCCCACGAGGACCTTGAGATCGTCTGGGGAGGCCCTTCTCTCGATCCCGCCTGCATCACAGGCACGGCTGGCGGGGACGAGGGAGAGGGCCTTCTCGGTGGTGGCCCCCCGGCTGTGGAACACTCTCCCGGCACATATCAGACAGGCGCCCTCCCTCATGTCCTTTCGAAAAAGCCTTAAGACCTGGCTGTTCGAGAGGGCATTTAATTAAGTGCTAAGCAACAACATTACGGTAATGAGAACTGGAATGGTATAAGGAAGATGAGACTGGCTATGATTCTACTAAGAGACGAAGCGGATTTTTAGGTAGTTTGTATTTGTCGTATAGTTATATGTTGTTGATACTGGCCTTTGTAACTGTCTTTTTATGTGTACTGTACACCGCCATGAGTCGCCCGTAAGGGCTGAGAATGGCGGTCAATAAGTGCATCAAATAAATAAATAAATAAATAAATACCCCGCTTTGCTTGACTTACCCTTGGCTCTATCACACAGCAGCTCCACTGGCTGCTGATAAGTTTCCAATCCCAATTCAAGGTACAGGTTATAACCTACAAAGTCCTAAATGGTTTGGGCCCTGCCTATCTTTGTGATCACATCTTCCCCTATGAACGGGTGCAGGCTCTAAGATCTGCCAGGAAGCATCTCCTTTTGTTTCCACCACTGTCACAAGCATGGTTGGCAGGGACGAGAAAGAAGGCCTTCTCAGTGGTGGCCCCCAGCTTTGGAACACCCTCCCCATGGAGATTAGGCAAGCCCTCACACTGTCCTCCTTCTGTAGGGATTTGAAAAAAACTGGATGTTCCAGCAAGCATTCAAGAACGATTAGTCCCTAATTGTATATGCCCAGTTCCTAGGTCACCAGATAGGTCACCACTTCCCTGGCCCTATGTTACGCTATTTGCACTATCCCCTGCCCAGCCCTTTTATAGTTTGGTCTTGCCCATTTTAGAAATTTTGGCTCATTGTTTTTGTTGAACTTGGTTTGATGGAGATCTGATATAATTTGTTTTATTCTGTTATGTTTGATGAGTTTTATCTGGACTGTTGTGATTTTTGACGATCCTATTTTAATGTGTTTTGTTTTATGGATTGTTTTGTTTTATGTTTTGTGGAAATTTTGACCCATATGTAAGCTGCCCCGAGTCCCTTCGGGGAGATGGTGGTGGGGTATAAGAAAAAAGTTATTATTATTATTATTATTATTATTATTATTATTATTATTATTATTATATTTAAGTGTCTGCTACCCAACTCCCCCCACCCCCCCACCCAATTGTTGCCAGTGCAACATGGGAAGCCTCTTGTGTTGCCACCACAGCAGCATACACCACTTTCTGTCCCCTTTTGCCATGGAGCCCTGCTGGGAGTAGATGTACTTAGTGGGATGGGCTCCAAGGCAAAAGGGGAGAGGAACTGGTGTATGACAGGAAAATTAGCCCACATGATAAGGTCAGATGTTCTCACTATATTGGATAATTATTGAGCTATTTCAAATCTACTGCATTGAGTCAAGATAACTTGCACTTATAATAGTATGGAACAAAATTCCTATTACAGATGATTTCAAGTTTTTCTACATGTTAATCCATAATCATGTTAATCCAGACCTCCATGTTTGTTGGGGTTAAGAGTGCAGGACCCCCACAAAGGTTTGTGTGTGCATGTGAATAAAATGCTATTTTTACCTCTCTATGAATCTCTAGAATCTCCAGCACAACCCTATGATCAACTTCTGGAGGACCTAGATATTCCTAGAGAGGCATTATCTCACATAATCTCTAGGCCCTCCATCATGACACAGTAGCCAAAATTTGGCAGATGCTGACCATAGACTCACAGTGGTATACCTAGAGATTTCTAGAGAGAACATTTTAATCAAAGTCACTAATAATCAAGTCTGCAAATGTGGAAAACCTTGTTGTTGTTCATTCGTTTAGTCATTTCCGAATCTTCGTGACCTCATGGACCAGTCCACGCCAGAGCTCCCTGTTGGCCGTCACCTCCCCCCAGCTCCTTCAAGGTCAATCCAGTCATTTCAAGGATACCATCCATCCATCTTGCCCTTGTTTGGCCCCTCTTCCTTTTTCCTTCCATTTCCCCCAAAATCACTGTCCTCACTAAGCTTTCCTGTCTTCTCATGATGTGGCCAAAGTACTTCATCTTTGCCTCTACTATCCTTCCCTCCAATGAGCAGTCGGGCTTTATTTCCTGAAGTATGGACTGGTTGGATCTTCTCGCTGTCCAAGGCACTCTCAGAACTTTCCTCCAGTACCACAGTTCAAAAGCATCTATCTTTCTTCACACAGCCTTCCCTATGGTCCAGCTCTCACATACAGTGGAAAACCTACTGTATGTATTTTTGTTAATCCAAAATCAAGAAAAAAAATCATGTCCCACCAGACCTATTGCCTGGCTGATTCTTGGTTCTCTTTATTTTCTTCTTCTCTAAAAACATAATTATTCTATTTGCCGTGTATAATGCTTTAATGTATTTTTAAATTTTCTTTATTGTTAACCATCTTGGGTATCTTGGAAATGTGGTGGAAACTCGTAGTATAAGAACATCAAATATGTAAGAAAACAAATACGTTAATCTCTGCAGTTATACCTGGAGTTTTGAGAAGAAAAAGATTCCCACTAGGAGGGACTGCTTTTAAAAAGATTGTATCTAACCTTCATAGGACTGAGGTATATCTCAAACCAATCTGATTTTGTGTGTTTCCCCCCTTGTGGTTATGTTTCCTTTATGTTGATGTTTTTCCTGTTCGCATTGTATTTTGGAATAGGAAAAAAAACATAAGAATGAGATTTTACAGGCTTGTTTTATGGTTTGTTATCAACATCAACTCCTTTGAGTCTCCTGAGTTGCCTTGAGTCTCCTTTGGGAGAGAAGAAGGGAATATAAATACATATAACAACATGAACTGGCTACTCAACCTACTCATTTGACTGATGACATTTCAACCTGTGTGTACTACTTTAAAGTATGCTTCTACAAATTACAGCTTGACCACCCTCAAAGAGCTGAATTCACCCCAACAGCCAAATATTGTGACCTGTAAAATAATTAACAGCCCTTCATGTTAAAAATCAAACAAACTAAAATACTGATGGGGAGACACCATACATGGTTGAGAGAAGATGCAGTTGGCCCTTCCGCACAGCCATATAACCCAGAATATCAAGGCTGAATAACCCACAATATCTGCTTTGAACTGGGTTATCTGAGTCCACACTGCAATATATCTCAGTTCAAAGTAGATAACATGGGATTTTATTCAGCTGTGTGGAAGGGCCCTTAGTTGTTGAGCAGGCAAGTTCTAAAAGCAGGGATGAAGAACATGTTGACATCTTCAGATGTTTGATTGCAATTCCTTTCACCCACAGTATTAGATATGTTGACTAAAGTTGGAGTACCTGGTTACCTTCTGACCACTGAGGCCCCTTCCACACAGCTCTAGATCCCAGAATACCAAGGCAGAAATTCCCATAGTATCTTCTTTGAATTAGATTATCTGAGTCCACACTCACATAATGTGAGATTTTCTGTCTTGATATTCTGGAATATAGGGCTGTGTGAAGAGGCCCTGAGATGCCAGACCCACAGCCTGAAACCATAGATCAGTGGTTCTCAACCTTCCTAATGCCGTGACCCCTTAATACAGTTCATCATGTTGTGGTGACCCCCAACCATAGCATTATTTTCATTGCAACTTCATAACAGTAATTTGGTTACTGTTATGAATCGTCATGTAAAGATCTGATATGCAGGATATATTTTTATTCACTGGACACAAATACCCAATACACCCAAATTTGAATACTGGTGGAATTGGGGGAGGGATTGATTTTGTCATTTGGGAGCTGTAGTTGCTGGGATTTATAGTTCACCTACAATCAAAGAGCATTCTGAACTCCACCAATGATGAAATTTAATCAAACTTGGCACACAGAATCCCAAGATCAACAGAAATACTGTAAGGGTTTGGTGGGCATTGACCTTGAGTTTGAGAGTTGTAGTTCACCTACATCCAGAGGGCACTGTGGACTCAAGCAATGATGGATCTGGACCAAACTTGGCATGAATATGCAATATGCCGAAATGTGGACACTGGTGGAGTTTGGGGAAAATATACCTCCACATTTGGGAGTTGTAGTTGCTGGGATTTATAGTTCGCCTACAATCAAAGATCATTCGGAACCCCACCAACGATGGAATTGGGCCAAAATTCCCACACAGAACCCCCATGACCAACAGAAAATAATGTGTTTCCTGATGGTCTTGGTGACCCCTCTGACACTCCCTTGTGACCCCCCCCAGGGGTCCCGACCCCCAGGTTGAGAAACGCTGCCATAGATTTCTCCATTGTCATGTCACAGGAGAAATCCCTAGTGTATTAGGTGCAAAATGTGTGAGAGTGTGTGTGTATGTGAGAGAGAGGTTCTGCACAATTTCCTTAATAAATACGTGAAATCCATAAATCAAACACAGTATATACATGAACAATGAGCTAGTCATCTCTCTTACCCTTTTCAGGAGTAGAGAATAAGGGTACTTAAGTTTTAAAGCCAGCACACATATGACAAGCATTATCTCTGTCAAGCAGCACTCATCTGGACATTTGTCTTCCCATCTAAAGACCTAGGGTGCACTTACAATGTAGAATGAATGCAGTTTGATGCCACCTTATATGCCATGGTTGAATGCTATGAAATCCTGGGAGTTGTAACTTGAAAAGGCTTTTAGCTTTTTCTGCCAAAGAGGACTGATGTAAACTACAATAAACTACACATCCCAAGATTTTATAGCATTGAGCCATGGTAGCTAATGTGGTGTCAAACTGCATTAGTCCCATAGTGTAGAAGCACCCCATATATATAGAAGCAGAGCAGTCTTTCTGGGCTTCAGCCCAGAGGTTCAGAAAAGTGGTGATCCTACTTATAGCTGAAGGGAATTCTAGTGCAGAAAAGTCAGGAGGCCTTCACATTCCGTTTTCCCAATGTAAAGGAGCAAACATTTGGAGTAATAAGAAGGGATCTTTCCCACTCACAGCACTTTGTAGTGTTAATTTTTTTAAGGACGCAAAGGCCCCTTCTACACCGCTGAATAAAATCTCACATTTTCTGCTTTGAATTGAAATATATGGCAATGTGGACTCAGATAATCCAGTTCAGAGAAGATATTGTGACTCATTCTGTCTTGATAATCTGGGTTGTTTGACTGTGTGGAAGGGCCTATAGTCTCCATCTATAAAAGAGAATTAAATGTGCAACTTAAGTCTTACCAAAGCTAATGGTGCTTTGATGAGGAGACAATATCGGTGTCATTGTGGCATGTGGACTACTAATACAAGATTCCAGAAACTATTTCAAATATTGCCTCACCCAGAATGGGCAATAAATTCCCTGCATAAAGCTAGTTATGACATATTTTTCATAGTAATAGTT
Organism: Anolis sagrei; assembly: GCF_037176765.1. Taxonomy (NCBI): domain Eukaryota; kingdom Metazoa; phylum Chordata; class Lepidosauria; order Squamata; family Anolidae; genus Anolis; species Anolis sagrei. The sequence continues at coordinate 74,185,816 of NC_090025.1, read as the reverse complement.
AACTTAGACCTTTTCATATACATAAAGACGTGTGTTTAAAGGATTCCCACCACTGTCTTCTAAAGATTTTCTGAGATGGAGCTGAATGTGAAATGGGCTACTAAATAAACTGTGTAACGCAGAATATGTTTTTGAGCGCTACAGTAAATGTTTTCTGTTTTTCTAGCTGGGTGGACTGATGGATCTACCAATCAAAGGAGATCCCCTGTCAAAGATGAAGAGAAGTAAAGAAGCGAGACAGCCATTCAAAATATAAAAGCGAGGCTTTTCTCTGATGCTTTCAGGTCATATGGGATAACATTGTTAACCTTTGGAAGAAAGTTGACAGTTAGGGGCAAGAACAGAACTAACAACTGACTATTGGAAATTTCTTTCTAGTAGATGTGTGCGTGTATGTGTGTGAGGGGAGAAATCTTATTTATTCCGTTAGCAGCGACAATGTTCTGAACAGTGATCTATCTTTCCTTTTAAGATGTCTGTTTGGACTTCCTTTTGGCCTATTGTCTTGAATTCTTTAAAGAGATGTCATCTTCAGAATATTAATTATGTGAATGGAGATAGGGTTTCTGTGCAGGTCTTTTGTCTTGATATCACAAGGTTAGGATATCCAAAATACAAAACACCAATTCAGCATCTCTCCTGGTATTTTTTAAAGGGGAAGTTCCTAAATGGGATTTTTTTGGTTGATGTCTGCATTCTTTCAGGAACAATACATCAGGACTAGGTTAAAACCATTGATGGATCAAGCCAAAGATGAGTGTGGTCTGCAACTTAGGGCCCTTCCACACAGCCATATAACCCAGAATATCACTTCCTGACTGTGAGAGCCGTTCAGCAGTGGAACTCTCTGCCCCAGAGTGTGGTAAAGGCTCATTCTTTGGAAGCTTTTAAACAGAGGCTGGATGACCATCTGTCAGGGGTGCTTTGAATGCAATTTTCCTGGTTCTTGGCAGGGGGTTGGACTGGATGGCCCATGAGGTCTCTTCCAACTCTATGATTCTATGATCAAGGCAGAAAATTCCACAATATTTGCTTTGAATTGGGTTGTCTGAGTCCACACAGCCATATATTTTATTCAGCTATATCGAAGAGGCCAAAGAAATGTATTTTCCCCCCTCTTCTATCTTCCAGTGTCTTCCCCTGTCTTTGGCTCCATCTACACTGCCATATTATGCAGTTTCAGGATGAAGTTTGAACTGTTTTATATGGCAGTGTAGAGTCAAATAATCCAGGTCAATGCAGTTACACTGCATTATATGGCAGTGTAGATGGAATTTTAGTGTCACATCACCTTTGTGGACCACATGAAATAATACTGAGGATGGAAGATGGTCCCAGTCTATAAACTCCCTGCCCTCTGTTTATGTAAGTAAAGCTCCATGCAGTTCACACTTGAACAGTAATCTTCCAAGTGGACTAATCGACAATCTGTTAGAACCAAACATCAGCTTCTTCGCTCTCGACCATTAAAGATCCCAGACACTGATTCAACACTTCTGTCGCCAAAGCTGAATCATATGACAATGAGAAAACAGAACTGAGTGATGTCAGCACAATGATGACACCCACTAAAAACCTAAGCCAGAGCTCATAATCATATCCCATTTAATTAGAAGAACATATTTCAGTGACTGGGGCTCTGTGTGATGGGAAAAGTCTCATAACATCAATGCAAGCCTGTTTATGAGATCATAATAAGCAGAAATGGGGCATCTGTGGTCCACTAGATGTGTTGGAATACAGGTCCCATTAAATGTGCTGGTTTATTCGGATGGAAATAGACAAATGGTTTTTCATTCCTAATAGAGCTTCCTCTTTTGCTTCCATACACGCACACACACTGCACTTGTGTCTATATGTATGTTTACATTCAACAGAGGTTGAAATATCAGCAGTCCAATGTGAAGGTTGAATAGCCAGTTCATGCAAGAGGGAGAGACACAAAGAAGAAAGGAAAGGAACAATAGCAGACAGAAAAAGGCAGCAATTTGTACAAAATGCACATGGGCTAGTTTCTATAGCTAGGGATAGAGAACAGAAATAATTAGGGTAATTTTACATTTCCAGGGCATATCACCTAGACTATTACTAGGTGACCTGATGTCTCTGCTGTCTGCTATTCTGAGGCTAATTAATGGAAAGTAGCATTTTATCTTTAATGCAGACCTGGATTGGGCATTGCTTTATACAAAGGATATATTCAGTGCTCTAACAACTTTTCAAATAGAGGACTTTTCTCTGTAAAGAAGGTCACATGGTCAATTTTGATCAGCACTGAGTTTTATCACGGAATGATAGGCCACTGCTGCACAAAGTGGACTTCTACCAATGTTGTCACTGCCACAGATACAGTCTCCCAAATTTCCAGGTCTCGCCAACCAATACTTGTCTCTAGAACTCCAGATCCAATTTTTTTTGTCATGTCAGGAACGACTTGAGAAACTGCAAGTCGCTTCTGGTGTGAGAGAATTGGACGTCTGCAAGGATGTTGCCCAGGGGACACCTGAATGTTTTGATATTTTATCATAAAAAAGTTTCTCAAGTCACTCCTGACACGAAAAAAACAAAAACAAAAAACCAACCCAGAATATCAAGGCAGAAATTTACACAATATTGGCTTAGAATTGGGTTATCTAAGTCCACACTGCCATATATTCCAGTTCAAATCAAATAATATAGGATTTATCCAGCTGTGTGGAAGGAGCCTAACTAGTCTCTGAGAAGTCTTAGGCCCCTACTTCACTGCCATATAAAATCCAGATTATCTGCTTTGAACTAGATTATATGCAGTGTAGACTCATAATCCAGTTCAAAGCAGATAGTATGGATTATCTGCTTTGATTATCTGAATTATAAGGCAGTGTAGAAGGGGTCTTAGACTGGATCTACATTTCCCTATATCACAGATCCGATCCACAATTATCTGGCAGTGTAGACTCATATAATCCAGTTCAAAGCAGATAATCTGGAATCAGATCCTGGCATATAGGACAGTGTAGATCCAGCCTTACTCAAATGCTTACAATTCTATTGTTACCCATTGACACGGCAATCCAATACCACACATTCTTAACATTCACAATTCTTCAATAAAAATGCCATAAGAGAAATGGGGAAAAAATTAGCAGAGTCCAGGTCATGATCACCCTAAGGCATTTTGGTGACTGAGGCTGGATCTATACTGCCATATAATCCAGTTTAAAGCAGATAATCTGGATTTTATATGGCAGTGTAGATCTAGCCTGATATAATAGGGCTGGATCTGTGTTGTCGAAAAATGTTGTTCCTCTTCTTTATAGCCTTTATTCCTTATAAAGAAACTGCCAGGGCTGAAAGATGATGGGGAAATGGCTCAGATGTTGCCACCTGAGAAGTGGTGGCTTCACTGTTTTTCATTAGGGAGCCGGCCCAGATGCAGCCATGCTGAACTATTCCTAAATGTGGAAACTGTGAGTTGGGTATGCTCAATTGCACTCTGCGAAAGACTGGCATGCCAACCGAGAGTGACTAATGTGATTTATGGATACTTGGTTTACTTTTTAGCATACAAATGTTGAGTATCTCTTATCCGCAATGCTTGGACCAGAGTGCTTTGGATTTGGGGTTCTTTGGGTTCCTGTATTTGCATATTTGCACACAAGGAGATGTCTTAGACATAAGACCCAAGTCTAAACCCAAAATTATAAACAGCCTCCAACTAAGTTTATGTAATATATATTTTAAATATATATATATAAATGAAGCACAAGTTTGTATACATGAAACCATCAGAAAGCAAAGGTCTTGTTATCTCAGGCCCTCTTGTGGATAATTTTGGATTTTGGGGTGTATTTTGGAATTCCGGGTAAGGGATGCTCAACCTGTATCAGTAGCAATGCATGGATTGTTAGACCTCTCTCAGAATAAGCGAAGTTTCAACTGAAAGGAGGAAATCATGAAAATAAACAAAATCTGGCTACCAGTATTTAAAAAATAAACTCCAAAATCAGGACAGTAAATAAAGAACAACACTCAGAAGACAGGGGGATTCCAGACAAGAAACTATCAGGGCTAGTAACACCTCCCAACAAAGGATCCCCAGGCAGGAAGTAGCCAGGCTTTGAAGCTGCAAGGCTATTCAAAGCTAATCAAGCTCGCCAGCTGAAATATTTGCACTTGCCTCAAGCAGACTAGAGTTCTTTATCCAGCCCTGGACATTCTACAGATATATAAACCTCACTTGCCTAGTTTCCAACAGACCTCACAAGCTCTGAGGATGCCTGCCATAGACTCAAATAATGTGGGATTTTCTGCCTTGGTATTCTGGGATATAGAGCTGTGTGGAAGAGCACCGGGTTATCTGAGTCCACATTCAGTTAATGTGGGATTTCCTGCCTTGATATTCTGCGATATAGGGTTGTGTGGAAGGGCCCCAGGTTATCCGAGTCCACACTCAGATAATGTGGGATTTCCTGCCTTGATATTCTGGGATATAGGGTTGTGTGGAAGGGCCCCGGGTTATCTGAGTCCACACTCAGTTAATATGGGATTTGCTGCCTTGATATTCTGGGATATAGGGCTGTGTGGAAGGGCTCCAGGTTATCCAAGTCCACACTCAGTTAATGTGGGATTTCTTGCCTTGATATTCTGGGATATAGAGCTGTGTGGAAGGGTCCTGGGTTATCTCAGTCCACGCTCAGTTAATGTGGGATTTCCTGCCTTGATATTCTGGGATATAGGGCTGTGTGGAAAGCCCACAGGCTGTGTAGAAGGGCCCCGGGTTTTCCAAGTCCACACTCAGTTAATGTGGGATTTCCTGCCTTGATATTCAGGGATATAGGGCTGCGTGGAAGAGCCCCAGGCTGTGTGGAAGGGCCCCAGGTTATCCGAGTCCACACTCAGTTAATGTGAGATTTCCTGCCTTGATATTTGGGAATATATATTGGGAATATATTTGTGAAAGGGCCCCGTTATCTGAGTCCACACTCAGTTAATGTGAGATTTCCTGCCTTGATATTCTGGGATACAGGGCTGTGTGGAAGGGCCCCAGGTTATCTGAGTCCACACTCAATTAATGTGGGATTTCCTGCCTTGGTATTCTGGGATATAGAGCTGTGTGGGAGAGCACCGGGTTATCTGAGTCCACATTCAGTTAATGTGGGATTTCCTGCCTTGATATTCTGCGATATAGGGTTGTGTGGAAGGGCCCCAGGTTATCCAAGTCCACACTCAGATAATGTGGGATTTCCTGCCTTGATATTCTGGGATATAGGGTTGTGTGGAAGGGCCCCGGGTTATCTGAGTCCACACTCAGTTAATATGGGATTTGCTGCCTTGATATTCTGGGATATAGGGCTGTGTGGAAGGGCTCCAGGTTATCCGAGTCCACACTCAGTTAATGTGGGATTTCTTGCCTTGATATTCTGGGATATAGAGCTGTGTGGAAGGGTCCTGGGTTATCTCAGTCCACGCTCAGTTAATGTGGGATTTCCTGCCTTGATATTCTGGGATATAGGGCTGTGTGGAAAGCCCACAGGCTGTGTAGAAGGGCCCCGGGTTATCCAAGTCCACACTCAGTTAATGTGGGATTTCCTGCCTTGATATTCAGGGATATAGGGCTGCGTGGAAGAGCCCCAGGCTGTGTGGAAGGGCCCCAGGTTATCCGAGTCCACACTCAGTTAATGTGAGATTTCCTGCCTTGATATTTGGGAATATATATTGGGAATATATTTGTGGAAGGGCCCCGTTATCCGAGTCCACACTCAGTTAATGTGAGATTTCCTGCCTTGATATTTGGGAATATATATTGGGAATATATTTGTGGAAGGGGCCCGTTATCTGAGTCCACACTCAGTTAATGTGGGATTTCCTGCCTTGATATTCTGGGATACAGGGCTGTGTGGAAGGGCCCCAGGTTATCTGAGTCCACACTCAATTAATGTGGGATTTCCTGCCTTGGTATTCTGGGATATAGGGCTGTGTGGAAGGGCCCCGGGTTATCTGAGTCCACACTCAGTTAATGTGGGTTTCCCTGCCTTGATATAATGGGATATAGGGCTGTGTGGAGAGGCCCTGGGTTGTCTGAGTCCACACTCAGTCAATGTGGGATTTCCTGCCTTGGTATTCTGGGATATAGGGTTGGCATTTCCCTTCCTGAGGCATTTAGAACTGGGGGGTTTATGTGGAAAGGCACCCTATATAAAGTGTTCGTAGTTTAATAAACTTTCCCCATGTTTTTATGACAGGACCAATTAGGAAATGGCAATGATAAGTCAGGCACTGAAACCGTGTTACGTAGCGTTGTGATTATTATTATTATGTGTTGAAAAGGCAATTGACTTTTCCACAAAAGGGGAGAGAATCCCACTGCCTCAGACACAAGAGCTGGGAGCAAGCGCCCAACGGTCTTCCTGAGGCGCGCGCGAGGCGAGAAAAGAGGGTGCGCGAGCGAGCGAGGGAGAAACAAAGGGGCGTGGCTGCGAGAGAGAGAGAGAGAAAGGGAAGGAGGGAGGGGAGAAGCCGGAGGGGGGAGTTGGACGCCCCCTCCCTCCCTCTCCCGCCAGCGCGCGCGGCATCCGAGGTTGGATGTGTCGCGCGCCGCCCGCGCTTCCTTTCTCACTCCTCGCCTGGCTTTGGAAGAGGTCAGTCAGTCAGTCGGTCCGTCGGGAGGGACGCTCGCTGCTGGCGTCATGAAAGCCTCCTGGGCTCTCGAAGTGGCCTGGCTGGCGGCGCTTCTGGGCTGCCCGGCAACAGGTGGGTGAGCGGGGTGAAGCGGAATAGGAAGGGAGGGGGCGTGTGTTAGGGCACCTGAAGCAAAGGCTCCTTCAGCGCCGCCTCGCTCGCTTCTTTTCCCCGGTCCGGCTTGAGTTAGGCGCTCCACGCCCTCCTCGGTGCCGCTTCCAAAGGCTTGGCTTTGAAGTTGCATCCCAAGAGCTGGAAGCGTCCCTGAGGCGCGCGCGAGGGAGCCAGGAATTGATTATTATTGATTATTACAATATACTAGCCGTCCCCTGCCATGCATTGCTGTGGCTCAATCTGGATCCCCCGGTGGTGCAGTGGGTTAAACCCCTGTGCCCTCAGGACTGAAGACCCGACAGGTCAGAGGTTCAGATCTGGAGAGGGCGCGGATGAGCTCCCTCTGTCAGCTCCAGCTCCCTATTCGGTGACATGAGAGAAGCCTCCCACAAGGATGATAAAACATCAAACACATCCGGGCGTCCCCTGATGAACGTCCTTGCAGACGGCCAATTCTCTCACAAATCCGGGGAAAGTACGAATGAGCTCCCTCTGTCAGCTCCAGCTCCCTATACGGGGACATGCGAGAAGCTTCCCACAAGGATGATAAAACATCAAACACATCCGGGCGTCCCCTGGGCAACATCCTTGCAAATGGCCAATTCTCTCACACCAGAAGCGACTTGCAGTTTCTCAAGTCGCTCCTGACACGACCAAAAAAAAGAAAAGTCTGGTGATTTGGAAAATAAAGTAATGAGAAAGTGTTGGTTTCTAATATATGTAATTTCTTTATGCTTGTTGTTTCTTTGTCAGTGTTGATGTGGAGATTGTCAGGTTTGCCTACTCTGGAACATGCGACATATAATTGTCCTTAGAATCATAGAATCATAGAGTTGGAAGAGACCTCATGGGCCATCCAGTCCAATCCCCTGCCAAGAAGCAGGAATATTGCATTCAAATCACCCCTGACAGATGGCCATCCAGCCTCTGTTTAAAAGCTTCCAAAGAAGGAGCCTCCACCACACTCCAGGGCAGAGAGTTCCACTGCTGAACGGCACTCACAGTCAGGAAGTTCTTCCTCATGTTCAGATGGAATCTCCTTTCTTGTAGTTTGAAGCCATTGTTTCGCGTCCTAGTCTCCAGGGAAGCAGAAAACAAGCTTGTTCCCTCCTCCCTGTGGCTTCCTCTCACATATTTATACATGGCTATCGTATCTCCTTCTTTAGAGGTCCCTTTCAAAACTATGATACTATATCAGTCATATACATAAATGTGTGTGCGTGTGAATCATGTAAATCTGTGTATATCTATGGCTGGATTGTCCTTTAGTGGGCCATTTCAAATCTATGACACTATATCTGTCATCTACATATATGTGTGTGTCAACATATCTATCTATCTATCTATCTATCTATCTATCTATCTATCTATCTATATCTATGGCTGGATGGCTCTTTGTCAGGAGGGCTTTGGTTATGTTTTCTTGCCTTGGTGAAGGGAGTTGGACTGGATGGTCTTAAGTCAGTGTTTCTCAATCTGGGAGTCGGGATTCCTGGAGGAGTTGTGAGGGGGTGTCAGAAGGGTCGACAAAGACCACCAGAAAACACAGTATTTTTGGTTCTGTGTGGGAAATTTGACCCAATTCTATCATTAGTGGGGTTCAGAATGCTCTTTGATTGTAGGTGAACTGTACATCACAGTAACTACAACTCCCAAATGTCAAGGTCTATTTCCCCCAAACTCCATCTGTGCTTGTATTTGAGCACATGGAGTATCCGTGCCAAGTTTGGTCCTGATCTATCATTGTTTGAGTCCACAGTGCTCTCTGGATGTAAGTGAACTACAACTCCAAAACTCAAGGTCAATGCCCACCAAACCCTTCTAGTGTTTTCTGTTGGTCGTGGGAGTTCTGTGCGCCAAGTTTGGTTCAATTCCATCATTGGTGGAGTTCAGAATGCTCTTTGATTGTAGGTGAACTATCAATCCCAGCAACTACAACTCCCAAATGACAAAATTAATTTTTTTAGTGATGATCACTCCTTGGGTTAGTAGGTGTCTTGTGGCCAAATTTGGTGGCAATTCGTCAAGTAGTTTTTGAGTTATGTTAATCCCACAAACGAACATTACATTTATATATATATAGACTAGAACTCCCAAACTCAAGGTCAATGCCCACCAAATCCTTCCAGTATTCTCTGTTTGTCTTTTGAGTTCTGTGTGCCAAGTTTGGTTCAATTCATTGGTGGTGTTCAGAATGCTCTTTGATTGTAGGTTAACTATAAATCCCAGCAACTACGACTCCCAAATGACTTAATTAATTTTTTTGAGTGATGATCACTCCTTGGGTTAGTAGGTGTCTTGTGGCCAAATTTGGTGGCAATTAGTCCAGCGGTTTTTGAGTTATGTCACTCAAAATGAACAGCATTTTTATATATATAGATGATCATAGGTATAGGCAAACTTGGGCCCTCCAGGAGTTTTGGACTCCAACTCCCACAATTCCTAACAGCTTACCGGCTGTTAGGAATTGTGGGAGTTGGAGTCCAAAACCCCTGGAGGGCCTAAGTTTGCCCATACCTGTATTATCCTCATCCTCATCATTATCTGTGTCGTGGGGTGCATCTCCACTGCAGATTTCAAGCACCTTTACTCCACTTGCACTGCCCTGGCTCAATGCTATGGAGTCCGGAGTGTTTGTTTGTTTTGCAAGGTCTTGAGCTTGCTTTGCCCAAACGTGCAGGTGCCTCAGTACACTACAAATTCCAGGATTCCATTGCAGTTGAATAGGTATCACAGCATTCAGAGATGCTTGCACAGACACACCCATTTTCCCGAAGCAGGGAAATAACATAATCTCCAGTTCTAAATGCATTGGAAAGGGAAAACCCAATTTCTGTTGGCAGAAGTGAAGCTGACAGCCCAGGCTTTTGCATGCTTTGCCAAGTCAGTCAGTTTCTGTGTCCTTCAGTCAGCTGCATTTGCTCTCAAAGAAGTGCCTAAGTTTGCAATCCAGATCCTGCTATATTTAAGTAACTTCATATACTGCTGCAGTTGTGTGTAGTCAGGAAAAGTTGGTAAGGGCACCATTCCATGTATACGCAAATATAAGAAGGGTCTTATTAGCAAGCAATTGGTAAGCTGTGGATTTGTGAAAACGTGGCTTTGGGATCAAGCCTTCGGAGAATAATTGCAGATCAATAACAGAAATATGGAACATGTGCAATGAATTCTGGAATGGCCCCAGACTACCATTGTGGATGGCATGGTTTTAATAACCCTTGAAATATTTAATATGTGTTAATTTTTAATTTCAATGTTTATTTCAATTGTATGTTGTTTTAAGGCATTGAATAGTTGCCTCTATGTAAGCTGCCTTGAGTCCCCTTCTGCATTGAGAAAGGGGGAGGATAAATAGGATGTAAATAAATAAATATGCTGTTGTTCTGTAGCCACCCCCTTGGGAAAAAGCACCACTGAATTCAATAAGATGTATTTTATGGGAGATGGGTGTGTCATTGTTCCGCTTGGTTAGACTTACTAAATTGAGGTAAATGAGACTATTAGGCTGTCCTGATTGGAGAAAACCCAGGATATGGAACAGATTCCAAGCATTGTTTTGTAGGTTTATATAAAGGTAAAGGTTTCCCCTTGATATTAAGTCTAGTTGAGGCCCGACTCTCGGGGGTGGTCCTCATCTCCATTTCTAAGCTGAAGAGCTGGTGTTGTCCATAGACACCTCCAAGGTCATGTGGCCAGCATGATTGCATGGAGTGCCCTTACTTTCCTGCCGGAGCGGTACCTATTGATCTATTCATATTTGCATGTTTTCAAACTGCTAGGTTTGCAGAAGCTGGGGCTAACAGTGGGAGTTCACCCCGCTCCATGGATTTGAGCCACCAACCTTTCAGTTAGCAAGTTCAGCTGCTCAGCCGTTTAACCCACTGCATCACCAGGAACTATATAGCATAGCAAAAAACCAAACACAGGTGTACTGTAAAAAAAAGACTGAGAAAAGATAGAAAAGCATGGTGTAATTGCTTTTAAACATTTTTCCATAGTAGGTTTTCATGGCAGCCCCTCCCCCCCCAATATTAATAAAATATGCATTGGATTTTGTAAGCCGTCTTGCATTGATTCACACCATTGCTGTTGCTTTCCAGCCCAAATGTAGCCAGCCATGTGCATTGATCATCAGAAGAAGCAAATTCCAGTTTTTGGCACTCTATTTGCAAATAAGATGTTTTGAAATCTGCTAGTTATGCCAGAAATGCAGCAGTTGTGTATATATCCAAGGATACTCTTGATATAGACAATATATATATATATATTGTATATATCTTGTTTAACCCATTGCCCGGTGGCACACAGGACTGCTTTGCGCAGGACTGCTGACCAAAAGGTTGGCGGTTCGAATCTGGGGAGCAGGGTGAGCTCCCATTTGTCAGCTCCAGCTTCCCATGCAGGGACAGGGAAAAAAGCCTCCCACAAGATGGTAACACATCCTGGTGTCCCCTGGGTAATGCCCTTGAAGACGGCCAGTTTCTCACACTGGAAGCGACTTGCAGTTTTTCAAGTCACTTCTGACACACACACACACAATAACTGACTGTACTCTCCTGGGGCCTGCTGCTACTGCACACAGTTTTGAAGGAACTCCTTTTGGCTTTACCTGGGGAAAGTTTATGCCTTTCTCGCTTGCCACACTGTGATTCCTCCCAGTTACCTTCAAATCACCTTACAGTAAGAGCCGCTTCACACAAAGAAAGGCTCCAGTGTGGTTACTACAGTAAGTTATCTTAAGGATCAGTATATATAAACAAGCGTGCCTTTTTAGAATAGATTTTCCTCTCATTAATACATGTTTGATGTCACTCAAAGCACCTGAATTTCATTCATTCTGCAGTGTAGGGATGGAAAGAGTATTTTAAAACATTCAAAAATATGTTCCAAAAATATGTGCCTGAATTGTTGGAAAGCTCAGGTAAGGAGGGACCTGGACTAGCAAGAATCTTCACAGTTTGGGATTTACTCTGTGGAAAATATGTACATTTTGGTGCAGAAAACGGCTTAGTGGGTTGCTGTGAGTTTTCCAGGCTGTATGGCCATGTTCCAGAAGCATTCTCTCTTGATGTTTCACCCTCATCTATGGCAGGTTGTGAGGTCTGTTGGAAACTAGGCAGATGGAGTTTATAGATCTGTGGAATGTCCAGAGTGGGAGAAAGAACTCTTGTCTACCTGAGGCAAGTGCAAATGTTTCAGCTGGCGAGCTTGATTAGCCTTGAATAGCCTTGCAGCTTCAAAGCCTGGCTGCTTCCTGCCTGGAGATCCTTTGTTGGGAGGTGTTAACTGGCCCTGATTGTTTCTTGTCTGGAATTCCCCTGTCTTCTGAGTGTTGTTCTTTATTTACTGTCCTGATTTTGGAGTTTATTTTTTAGATACTAGTAGCCAGATTTTGTTCATTTTCATGGTTTCCTCCTTTCTGTTGAAATTGTCCACATGCTTGTGGATTTCAGTGACTTTTCTGTTTAATCTGACTTGGTGGTTGCCAGAGTGGTCCAGCATTTCTGTGTTCTCAAATAATATGCTGTGTCCAGGTTGGTTCATCAGGTGCTCTGCTATGGCTGGCTGTTCTGGTTGAGTTAGTCTGGAGTGTCTTTCATGTTCCTTAATTCGTGTTTGGGCAATGCTGTGTTTGGCGGTCCCTATGTAGACTTGTCCACAGCTGCATGGCATACAGTAGCTTACTGTTTCTAGGCAAAAAATGCTGTTTCTCAAGCTAAAAAGCCATGTGTGGTTTTTGCAGAGAATAAATCATAGAATCATAAGAGTTGGAAGAGACCACATGGGCCATCTAGTCCCACCCCCTGCTGTGTAGGAATTGAAATATTTTCAGCTGGAAGAAAATTGCTAAGGTTTGTTGTTGTTCCTTTTCAGAACAAAATTAGCAAAAACTAATATCCCTACTGCAGTGCATATCTGCGTAAATGAGTTGTTGGACCTCTCCAGGGACTAACTCCCATATGCTTTCATAGCAACTGAATAGCTTTGCTATCTGAGAATTTTGAAAATTGTACCCTGGCACATCTGGAGAATACCAGGTTGAAGTCTTAGCATTGCTGTCCACAAAGTGTACTTTTCTGTTCAGTGTAGAACAAACAAAAAGAAGCAATCCCACAATCACTTTGATAATCCGACACTACAATTCTGAGGCAGGGTTTCATTAGAAATAAGGGACTTGGTGCATGTAGAAATGAAAACTCCCATCTCCTCTCTTTGTCCTTGAAACAACTCTGTGTTTTGCTTTTGCTTCCCAAGAACTGTGTTTAGGATAATAAGGTTAGTGAGGAAAAAAGAGAGTGCTCAAAATGCTAAAAGAGTGGTAGCAGATAGAAAGCTTAACCAGTATTAACATGGATTCAGAAGAGAAAAGTTTGAAAAATCCAATATGCTGTAGTGGTTAGACAGGCATGGGCAAACTTTGGCCCTCCAGATGTTTTGGACTTCAACTTCCACAATTCCTAACAGCCGGTAGGAGTTGAAGTTCAAAACACCTGGAGGGCCGAAGTTTGCCCATGCCTGGGTTAGAGGGTAGGACTAGGGACCTTGGAGATCCTTTTTTTTTTTACTCCCCATTAAGCCTTGGAACTCATAGGATGACTTTGGATGAGTTACTCTCACTGAGTTGTTGCAAGGATTCCCAGAGATAGGAATGCTGTGTGTGTCACTTTCAGCATGCTTGAGGAAACAGAAGGATGGAATTGTAACTCAACTCAAATAAAATTAATGTTTCATATAAGAGCTTGTAGCATGGAAGTAATGTTTCAAATATTATCAAGTCTGTCTTCTTCATCAGAAACAAATTTGTGGTTAATATGCGGGTGATCTGCATTTTAAAACACTGAACATGTGGTAGGTTTCACCTCTCTAACATGCTACTATATGAAGGAGCACAAGGTGCATGATGTGTAAGTGCAGTACCAGAACTTGCCACTGAGAGGAGACTTTAGCAACATAGTTACACCTTCCAAAGTTCCTGCCTGTTCTGGCTTGAGTTGCTATTGGGGAAGCTGCTTCTCATTGAAAAGAAAGATATCAGTGTCTGTGCGCTGCTTCTTTTGAGGTAGATTTATCACCTAATCAGTACAATATGTCTGTGTGGTTGAACACTATCCTTGAAAAGTATCTCATTTCCATCTCAGGTCCAAAACCATTATGAAGAACAAATAGCATGCATTCTGTAGCCATCCATAACTAAGCTGTGGAGCTGTGGAAGACTGAGTCCCAGATCATTGTCCAATCATCACTCAATTATGTATAATTTTAGCATGTTGTCATATTATTTTTCAAGGTAATTTAAAAAATTCTGAGTGGAGGTGTGTTAGCGACTTCATATCCACAAATCCAAACATCATACTCATGAATCCAAATTAGGTTGGAAATGGACACAAACTGCCCTGTTTATTAATTAGCATATATTAATGATTACTTGCAGGTTTTTGATGTTTTACTAGATTTTAATGGATTGCATAAAATTTCTGTCCCTGATTTCATAGGGGAGGGAGTTCCATAGCTGAGGAGCCACCACTGAGAAAGCCCTGTCCCTCGTTCCCACCAGTCGCACTTGTGAGGGTGATGGGACTAATGGCAGGGTCTCCCAGGATGATCTTAACCTCCTTGATAGTTAGGGAGATATGTTCAGACAGGTAAACTGGGCCAGAACCATTTAGGGCTTTGTAAGTTAAAACCACCACTTTGAATTGTGCTTGGTAGGAGACTAGCAGCCAGTGGAGCTGGCTTAGCGGGAGTTATGTGCTCCCTGTACCTGCTCCAGTGAGCAATCTGGCTGCCATCCGTTGGACTAGTTGAAGCTTCTGAGCAGTCTTCAGAGGCAACCAAGTTCTGTATGTTATTCTGGAGTGCATCTACACTGTAGAATTATTGCAACTTGACACCACCTTAACTGCCAGGGCTCAATGCTATGAAATCATGAGATATAGCTTTACAAGATCTTTAATTTTTTCTGTGAAATAGTGGTGGTGCCTTCTCAAACTGCAACTCACGTGATTCCGTGATACTGAACCATGGCAGTTAAAGTGGTGTCAAGCTTTGTTAACTCAGTGTAGATCCATCCTCAGGGTCCTCTGGGTTATATCTAAAGCTTCTAGAGACATCTAACCAAGCAAAAATACTCAGAAACAATCCTTTAAAATGTTGAGGCAATGGCTTTGCTTTTTATATGCTCTTCTGTTTCAGCACATTGGGAGCTAGAATTCTTATTTGGATGGCAATACATTCATTGTGGAAGCTAAGCAATGTTAACCCCAATTAGTGACCGCCAGGAAATACAAGGTGACATGGGCTTTGTTTCATCAGAGAACAATTACCAACTACCTATGAGTGCTCCTTGCCTAAGAAAACTCTGTGGGTTGACAGGCAACTTGACTACTTGTTGACACAAACCATCTTCCTGTAGAATTCTTTTGTTTTATACTTACAATGGAAGTTTGCATCTAGTGGCTTTTCTTTGATATTATCCTAAAAATGCCTATCTTTAATACAGAGTTTTTTTCCTTTCTTAACTCTGTGCACCTCTCCTGCCCACTAGGCTTTCTGCCCATTAAATTATTTTATTTGTAATACCCCCCTTTCTTAAAAAAGGGATGATATTCAGAAGCATGCTTAAAACATTAATATAGGAAGAGGGTTCAGTCCAGTGATGCACTTGATGTACACTCCAGGTCCAGAAAAAAAGTTGACAGGAGGGGAAACTTCTTGGAAAACCACAAGATTAGATTGAGTGCAGTTGATGCCTGCTTTGTATGTTGTCTGCCTTTTTAATGTGTGTAGTAGCTATCCTATTTTTGGATTAGTGAGTGTATTTCCCGCTTGTTTGTTTATTTGGTTGTTTGGTTTTGGTGTGATGTTTTGCCAGGGTGCATGGATGTGGTTGTTGTCAATATTTCATGGGATTTTACATTTGTTTGCAGGCTGTGTGGTTGGTAGTTTTTCAACAGCGTGTTTCTGAGCATCTCTAGTTTATCTTCTGTGATAAGGATTTTCATTGTGTATTGTTGGGGAAAATAATAAGCATTGACATTTGGGGCTGAAAATACACCTCTGCCTTGGTACTGAGTTGTCAGCCAGGTTACATGTCTCACAATCTCATTAGTTTGCCATAAGTGAAATGTGTGTTGGAAAAGATGAGTGAAGGTTCAGAAGAGTAGGCCAGTCCCCAGCATTGCCTTGTATTCAGAATATTGGGAAGTTATTTTCATTTTTGCTTTTCCAGTGGGACTTCTGGGAAATTCATGTTTTGTGACTATTCATGTCAGTCGTACCTGTCATTTTGTGCGAGTGTCATTGACACTTTCTTACAATTCCCAATATGTCCATTGGCTCAGGAAGGTTGACCCCTGCTTCAGGGTCAGTTGGCCTTCAGTAGCAGGAGATGAAAAACGTCATCTCATTGTTGAGTAGAAAAGAAAAAGTGCAGTGTGAGTAGCGGTACAAGCAAATGGAATAGGATAGAAATACTTGCAAACCCACTTTAAACATTATTTGAAATAAGATATTACACATATTTTGTTCTTCTACCATGGTCTTTCCACCTATTGACCTACATATTTGTGGGAAAAATCATAGTGATGTGTGTGAAATCTATTTTTAATGTATTTCTGAACATCCTCCTTTAGAATACTGTCTTCATTCTGACTAGTGACTTAATTATTGCAAATATTGAATCATAGTCAAATATGTCAGAGGGATATTATTCAGCTTTCCTTCAGTATGTGAGATAGGTGCTTCATAATTTTTGTTCAATCCCCCAAGATGTTTTCCCCCCCTCAGGAAAAATCTGGGAGAACATGTTTTGTCTTATAGCTTTTTCAGAAGGTCATCACTCCTCCTCAGGCATTGGTACGGAAGACTAGAGGTTGTTGGAATGATTATTTCTGCCTCTTGTGTCATTGTTTAACTATATTCAGACATTGGAGGATCTCTGGAGCCTCAAAAGAGAACTCTTGTTTGTTTTTGCTCTGAGTGACACATTGGATTAATTTATTAATACTGAGTAGAAGCATGAAGTGCAGATAGAGACACACTGCCCTAATGGATCTCTACCTAGGCAAACAAGGAGGAGACATTTACATTGGGTTTAGTTTCTTTGTTTGCTGTTCTGCTTCACTCCTTCCAGTAGACAGAAACTGGCAATAGATCTAACTTTAGATGTAATTTCTCTATTAATTGAGCTGTTAAATAAGGGATATCAACTCTGTTTTGTTTGTTTGTGTGTCTCAGTTGTTATCCCTATTAGAGGGATTGTAACCATCCCTTGTTTCAACACCATTTCCACCAAATGTCCTACAACAGTGGTTTTCAACCTGTGGGTCCCCATGTGTTTTGGCCTACAGCTCT
The DNA here is from genome assembly GCF_037176765.1 of Anolis sagrei. Classification (NCBI taxonomy): domain Eukaryota; kingdom Metazoa; phylum Chordata; class Lepidosauria; order Squamata; family Anolidae; genus Anolis; species Anolis sagrei. The sequence continues at coordinate 74,168,689 of NC_090025.1, read as the reverse complement.
CAGAAAACCCAGCCAGTTGACCAGCTGTTAAGATTTCTGGGAATTGAAGGCCAAAATATGTAGGGACCCACATGTTGAGAACCACTGTTCTACAGCATCATAGAGACTGCTGAGAAGAATTTCTCCCTTCTTTAGTCTCATAAAGTGACAGGAAAGGCCAAATCACTGCAAATGTTGTGGATTATCATGGGTAATTGTACTTCAGTGGGGATGCCACTTAGGCCTAAAATGAATGTGTATTACTTAACTCTATATTGAAGCATTTAGCTCTTGTGCAATTAGGCTTAACTTTTTGTGTTCTTGCCTTAGTTAATGAGTTGGTGGTTCTCCTGTACAGTTCCTTCCTTTGTAGTTTTAATGTTCCTTCCTTGGAAGCTTTTTAACAGAGGCTGGATGGCTATCTGTCGGGGTACTTTGGTTGTGCTTTTCCTGCATGGCAGGGGGTTGGACCAAAGGCCTATATAGTCTCTTCCAACTCTATTATTCTCTGATTCTATAATGGAAGGTTACATCAAGAGGCCTCTTTCTCCTATATTATATGTTTTCTTTTAGAAGGTGTGTTGGATTAACAGTTTGGAAATCCTCATTTGGCTGGGAATTTCCAGTATGACCTCAAAAAAGTTGTATCTCTCCCTAACATTTCAAGAAGGCAGAGCTTGGAAAATTTACTTTTAAAACTGTAGTTTCCAGATTCCCCCAGCCAGTGTGGCTACTTTAGCTGGTGTATATTGCAAGGTGTAGGGTTTTGGCTTTTTTTTAAAAAAAAAATCATTTTTTCTGGGCTTTTGTGTTTGTACAGATGAAGAACACTGTGGTTGCTGTACCCATTAGCCTTACAGATCCAGCAGTCACCTTATCATATGATCAATTTGATTTCATCTTGCCAGTCATGTTGCACAAGATGAAGATATTGCTGAGACTTGCAGAAGGACCTGTATTTCTCAGTTTCTGGCAAAGGCAGATAATCCCTCAGCATTTGAAAGGCTTTGTGGCAGCTTTCATAGGATAAAGCCATTCTTAAAGTTACGTGACTTAACATTAGAAGTTTTCTGGTTTATTTATTTATTAAAATACTTGTATTAATTTGTAGGCATGGGATTTACGGGCAACATGTAAGTAAAATAAATTAAAGCAGATCAAAACAATTTGAAACATTAAAATAGTTTAAATAGAGTAAAATGCAGTAACAATTTGGCAATATAGAAGCAGACTTGAAAGGTTAAAACAATTTCAAACAACGTCTGTAAACAATTTAAAGTAAACATATGTTAATAAGCAGCCATGTTGTTCAAGCACAGGTGGGCAAAGTTCTGTTTGCAGGCCACGTCTATTTTTGTGCCCTCTGGGGTTCCCAGATATCAAAATATGTTTCTCCCTAAATGCCCTTTCACTATATGATGGGTCCCACAGGCCATTTTATGTTTTGGGGTGGTGGAGGTGTAAAATATGGGTGTTGGGGGGCATGTTTTGAAGGACGAGGATGTATCCATTCAGAGCATCCTAGATGTCTGATGTGCCCACCCCTATCCCAAAGCTGCACACTCCTGTTGTAAAGTAACTTAAAAAGATGTGTTAATGTGCCAAGGGTGGCGGTTTCTCCATTGCCAAGAAAGAAGAAATGCATCAACATAAACAGGGCTAAGGAAAGGGCAGAGTTGTATTAACATTTGTTCATATCTCTCTCTCCGTGTGTATCTTGAAAAATGGTTATAACTAGAAAACTAGAAATGTACCTTTCATCAAATAAGAATAGTAAGCCTACATTATTATTTAGTCTTCTGTCTGGATGCTAACTGTTGATGCACAACTGCAATACACTGTTTTTCCTATGGTTATCTTATCAGAGTTTTGAGTCTTCTTGGTGGTAGCACTATACCTAAGGAGCCCTCTTCCTTAAATTTATGCCTGTCCCTTTCATTGATATTCAGATGGAATAGTATTTTTAACAGTCTGGATATATATTTTTATCTGGAATAAAATTGTTTACTGTGGTTGGTTGTTTAATTTTTGTTTATGGCATTTTGTATTTTATTTTAAGTTTCTCCAAGAACTTTGCTTATAGAGTGGTAGAGAATGAATACACCTGCATACATGTGTTCAGAAGGTTCTTGCATTGTGTTCAGTGGAGTCTGCATGCAGGAGAGAATGTATAGGATTATAGGCTAACAAACCTCCTAGGCAGTTTTCATATAGACTGATGAAATGACCTATTAGCTGTGGCACATTCGTGCCACAATGTGTTAGCTAGTCATGGGATTCTTCATTGCTTTCATTGACAATTTCCCAAAGTAGTGTCCTTAGTTTACAAACTGCTGAAGTGCTGTTTAAAGGTTTATATATAGGTTGTTAAATTCATTTTGATATTTTAATGTTTATAGTTTTAACTTACAAATTATTTAATGGTTTTCAAATGATATATGTATACTCAATTGTTTTAAATATGTTGTTATCCACCTTGAGAAAGATGTGATAAGTATTTCCTCTGTTTCCAGTACTGTGCCAAATCTTGCTGATTTTGATAGTCCATCCACAAAGCACTCTGGGAAAAGAAAGAGACTGGAGTGGATGTTGGCATCTCCACAGTGGAAAAGCAAAAAATAAAAATCAGGCTACTGTGATATTTTACTTGCTTCCAGTTCTTCTCATTGTTTGTTAACAGGAAGCATAGAACAGTTTTCCAGGAATCTTTACAATCCAGTTGTGAGCAATATATGATAGATGGTTTCAGCTTACAGTTTATGTCTGCATGGAAATCTTGCAACAATTGATGTGACTATAGCAATTCAAGTGGCAGTATCAAGACACCTTTCCGTTTTGTTCTTTTTCACACTGTTACAGACTTCCTTCCACTGCTCCCCCCTTTCCCATTTTTGCCAAGAAAGTCAGTTTCAGTCCAATCCATTCTCCACATGCACACCGCTGCCATCATCCTTTCCCTGAAGTGATCAGCACAGATAAGGGTATGAGTGGTCCCTTGTTGCTGTTGCCACTCTTTGCTGGCCATAGAGCTCCATGTGAGTTCCTGGCCATTATGGTCATATCTGCTGAGGTCACAGCAGGGTTCCTGCCCAACCAGCAAGAAAGGGGAGGGTATTGTACCCCCTTATTGATTGAATGGGCATCTGTTATGACCTCAGCAGGTGTAAGACAGGTTACGACCAAGCACTTATGAGGAATTATGGCATCACAAAGACAAGGGGATAGGCTCGATAATCTAGACACATGGCCCCAAATTTTGTAGCTATGTACTGAATCCAGGGCAGATATGAAGCATGACACTCCTATGCAATTTGTCCCATATAGAGATACCCAGAGAAACTTCCTAATTATTAAACACGTTATATAAATATAAAGCAAAAGTAACTATTTGATACAGGATAGAAGTGAATGGCAGAGTGGAAAAGTAAAAGACAGTATTGAGAACCAGAAACACACAATCCCTTGCAGGAAAATCCCATTATGGAGAAAAAGAGGTCCTTAGAAGCATCCTTATTCCATATAATCTGAAGCCAAAATTGAATGAATATGTACTTTATTCAGAATTTGCCCACTTGGTGTAATCTATGCACAGAGCAAATTTCTGCTCTTTAGGAGGAAGAAAATGGTCTCTCTAATGAACTCTAACTCTCTAATTGCCAACCCAAAGAGAAAGAAGAGTTCAGTAATGCTAAATAATCAGTTCACCTTCACTGTTTCTCTTTACGACAAGATAAGTAGTAAGTACTCCGCTAGCACAATCTAAGTAGTAAAAAGACAGCTACTGCTCTGTATGCTTGTTATAAAGTGCTTCTAAGACTGCAAACTTGGGACTAAATCCTTGGATCGCTATCTTTAGTTTCATTTATTCACGTTCGACAAAATGTATCTTCGCTAGGTATTTTCTAGGTCCCCCAGCATGACTCTGTACTAGTTGTAGGTCAAAAGTCCTTTATTTCAATAGAGTTTACTATTATCTGCAGCTTTGCATTTCCATGTGAAGTCTGGAACATAAGCCTCGCAGATACAAGGGTTGTAATATATTAATTTATGAAAAGCTTTTTAAAGCAGAGGTGTAAATAATCAAGATTCTCAGTGCAATCCTATGCATGTCTACTTAGAAGCAAGTCCCATTGAATTTAATGGGATTTGCTCCCACAAAATCATATGCAGGTTTACAGTCTGAATTTAGGCAGTGCTTTCTTTGACATTTTTGTGTCATTTTTATTCTTCTAGAGAAGTATCATCCCACACAGTGTTACCAATCACATTTTAGCAGAATTGTACAGATGTTATTTTTCTTTGTAGTGTTGTACAAATATCTTCCAGGATCTTGACTCACTTCCTCAAGTCTCTTTTAGCTGTTGTAAAAGGACAAGAGGAAATTAGTTTTAATGTCCTGAAAGGAAGGTAAAAATTCCAACCTGTACTACTTGGTTTAGTGAAATACAGTTTATTTACTGCTTCCTCTTCCCTTGGTCTTTCTCTCTTCTTTTCAAATACTTTATTTTCCACTTTTTATTTTTACTAGATGAAATCCTATTCCGAGTTCCCAGTTGTGATTTGAGCCAATGAGGCTGGGTCATAATTGGGACTTTTACATTAGTTTTTAAGGTAATTATCACTGAAAGTGATAAACCAGGATGTTTAATAGTACACAGCTTTCTGAACATTTCATTAGGGCAAACTGTTGGACAAGGTTGCCGAGTCACAAATGAATTACCAGTTTTATAACTGCATGTTATATTTTTTAGGATTATTGGTAGCACTATGGAGATGTTTTCAAAGTGCAATAACATGGCCATTGTTATAAAATTGGAGAAAAGTTAAATCTTAGAAGAGTGCATGTTCAGTATTTGTATCTAGGTATTATTCCAAATGAATCTTTTATATAAGCAGACTGTTTCTGGAGTGGGCAAGAATGGTCTAATCTCACACACCTTCAGCCTCTCCATTTAACTGGAAGCAGTATCTAAATGAGTGGTTCCCAACCAGTGGTTCCCAAGAAACAGAAAAGAGGGGGTCTTTCACAGAAAATCTGAGTTGATGCATTGTGGGCAAAATCCCACAAACACGCCCTTCTACTGCTGACCCTCCCCTTTTCTTTTGTCCCAAACAGAGCTGTAGCTCCTGTTAGCACTCAGTTTTAAGGTGCTCCTCTCCCACCGACCAAGACAAAGGGAGATGAGAGCATCCATGTACTTCCTTCCCTTTTTTCCTCACAAGGAGCCAGTGATGATGGCACTATCTCTGGCCCCCACTTCCACTGACCTAAAGGCTTCAGCTGCCTCCTCCTTGGAATCCAGCCTGCAAATAAGGCTTCCTTCCTTGCCCCAAGACTAGGTAAGGAATGAAGAATATTTTTTGCCCAGTGTAGGATCCTTCCTTCTCTCTTTACTCTTGAGGAGGCAGAGCCACATTTGCAATCTCCTCCTTAAAACCCAGCTTTCCCACCACCTGGGCCTGCAAACGGGGCTCTGGCAGCAGCAGCAGCTTCAAGCCAAAGCAAGAAATGAAGGATCCAACACTGCCATTCTCAACTCTTCCTTTGTCTGATGTTGGATTCTTGCTTCCTTGTAGGCCCAGGTGGCAGGGAGCTGGGTTGCAAGAAGGAGACTGCAAACAGGGCTCTGGTAGCAGCAGCCTCCTCAAGAGCACAGTCCAATGCTGGGCAAATGGAGGGGGTGGGAAGGGTGGCATTGGATCCTTCCTTCCTTGCTTGAGTTTGAGGAGGCTGCTCTGCCAGAGCCCCATTTGCAGTCCCCTTCTTTCAGCCCAGCCACTCACTCCTGTTGTCTGGACATGCAAATGGGGTCCTTGCAGCAGCAGCAGCCTCCTCAACAGCAGATAAAGAAGGAAGGGTCCAACACTTGGCAAAGAGAGGGAGCAGGAATGGTGGTGTTGGATCTTTCAGTCCTTACCCGCTTTTGCGGCAAAGAAGGAAGCACTGTTTGCAGGCTGAATTGTAAGGACGAGAAGGAGGTGGTCGAGGTTAGTAGACCAGTGCAGGTGGGGACTGAGGGAACTTCCATCACCTGGCTCCTCATGAGAAGGGAAGGGAAGGAAGCACATGGGTGCTCTCTCCCTTTGCTGGGCCAGTGGAAGAGGACCTCTTATTCTTCCAAACTGAATCTTGAAACCTGGGCTCAGTTTGGGAGGATTACAGTAATCCTCCCAAACACAATATTTTTTCACATTAAGTCTCATTATGGTGTCTTTATATCACAAAACAAAAAAGGTACTGTATATGTAAATATTAGTACATTTTAGTTACTTTAAAAATGAATTTATTTCTTTGTATGCTGGTGGTGGAGAGATGGATGGATTGATCTCTATCGTCCACAATGTATCCAATTTTTGCCTCCGTTGTCCACAGTCTATTAAAGATTTGGTACCACTGGTACCAAATGTTGCAGACTACAATTCCCATAATTGTTTAACTAATGTTGCAGACTACAATTTCCATAATTGCTTAACTAATGTGTTGGGCTCATACGCCACCATCTAGATCAGTGGTTTTCAACCGGTGGATCCCCAGATGTTTTGACCTTCAACTCCCAGAAATCCCTGGCTGGGATTTCTGGTAATTGTAGACCAAAACACCTGGGGACCCACAGGTTGAGAACCACTGAAGATGCTCCAGGTAATAGGTAATGCCTGCCACTATATTCATTCATCTTCCTTACCCCAGTACCCTCATATATCTAGTCAAAGCTTTGGTCTGTACAATTCAAGTATTTGTACATTGCTTGGGAGCAGGTTTCCCAGGTTTCAAACAGATTGGAGGCAGATATTTTTGACATGCAAAGCATAATCTCCTCCATATTACGGTAGCCCTTTTCTCCTGAGAAGAACTCCCCCACCCCACCCTCCCACACACAGGTCAAAATGTTGCCTTATGCCCCAGAGCCTCTTATCCTGGGATGGTGAAATCTTTTCCAGAAATAAATGGTCATCCATTTTTGGTCACCTAGATTTTCAGGAACATGAATACCCATGTCATTAGGTTCAGCCTTGCAGCTTCTGTCAACCCTGATCATTCTGTGAACATTTCTGTTGAGAGTCTTCTGCAAAGATGTGTATAATTGTGTTTCTGCTAAACATAAGACAAAATATTGTTTTTGTCTACTGTATAATTTTTCCAGGAATACATAGTAATCAGTTGACTGTATAATTGACTGGCTGCCCTGACACGAGAAATAAAGTTGACTGTATGGGGAATGGCTTTCCATAGGTTTTTATTGACATGGGAAGAGTTCTCTTGCAAGTCAGTCTCATGAAGCTTGTAAACTAATAATACATCAAAGGAACCACTAACCACATGGGGAAGCTGATACAGAAACACAACCTACAAACAGTCTACAGGCTCACTAAGAAAATTCAATGAATGCTGTGTTCAGCAAAGGACAAAAGGGATCCTCTCACCTCTGCATGAGTCTACCATGTACCATGCAGTAGTGGACAAGTCTACATAGAGACCACCAAATGCAGCACCCAGACACAAATCAAGGAACACTAATTCAACTAGAGAAGTCTACTATAGCAGGGCACTGGATGAATCAACCTGGACACAATATTATTTGAGAACACAGAAGTTCTAGACGACTCTGACAACCATTATGTCAGACTACACAGAGAAGCCAACACTGTGAACTGCTCTGAATCCCCTTCAGGGTTGAGAAGGGCGGTATACAAATACCGCAAATAAATAAATAAATAAGCCATTGGAATTCATAAGCACTCGAACTATTTCAACAGAAAGGAGGAAACTGTGAAAATGAACAAAAACTGGTTGCCAGTATTAAAAAACACCAGAATCAAGACAGTAAATAATGAACACTTCTCAGAAACAGGAGAACTCCAGGCAGCAAGCAATCAAGGGCCAGTTAACACCCTGCCCCCCAAAACAGAGGATGCCTCCAGGCAATAGTGGCCAGGTTACCTCTATGCAGATACTCTGATTGATTGTGCAGCTTCAAATCCTAATTTCAAGCTTGCTAGTTACAACAGTCACACTTTCTTTTATCAGTCAAGGGCTCTTTTTCCACCTTGAACATCCACATAACTCTCTGCCAACAGAATCTCTGAAGTTGCCAGCAACAGATGCAGGTTTTTCATGTCAGGAGCGACTTCAGAAACTGCAAGTCACTTCTGGTGTGAGAGAATTGGCCGTCTGCAAGGACATTGCCCAGGGGATGCCCGGATGTTTTACCATCCTGAAGTTGGCTTCTCTCATGTCCCTGCATGGGAAGCTGGAGCTAATAGATGGGAGCTCACCCCACTCACTGGATTCGAACCTCCAACCTTTCGGTCAGCAGTCCTGCCAGCACAAGGGTTTAACCCATTGCGCCATCGGGGGCTACATTCACAGATGTAGGTGAAATGTCAAGAGAGAATGCTGCTGGAACATGACCATACAGCCAAAAAAACCCACAGCAACCCAGTGATTCCAGCCATGAAAACTAGAACCCAACACAGTTGTTTGTTTTTTTAAAAAATAATCATGACAAATGTTTACAAATGTACAGGCTATATGAAAAGGTATATAACTTGGTTTTTCATCTCGCACAGGTAGAGAGAACATGTAGTTTTGTGCTTAAATTTCATATCAATTTTACTTAAATGTTTTTAGCAACGTACAGTGATTACGAGCATAACTGATTATGTTCTGCTTGAAACTTAATCAGCCCCATATTTTCACTTCTGAATTATGGTTAATCAGCATTACCACTAAACATTGGGGGGCTGTGTTCTACACTCTAATAGCTAGGCAAGTGTTTATATTTCTTTTAGCTTTTTTCTTTTCTTGAGCTGTTAAAATTACCTTGCAACCAGGAATACCTCATTAAGCATATTTCATAGCAACACTTAACAGTTTAGCTTTGAAGAAGGAAACTGTGAAGAAGACACCAAAAAGAGGCATATCTCAATAAAGCCTATGACAAAGAAGTATTTTTATGCCCGTACAACACCTTTTTTGTTGTTCTCATTTTTTTAAAGTCAACATTGGGAGAATTGTGAGGGAAAAGTGGAGAAATTTCAGTGTTAGGCTGTGACAGAATATCTGCAATAAACAATGCAAAAAAACTTGAGCCGGAAAAGCATGAAATTATATGCTTGCTGTAAAAAATTATATTCCACTGTAACACCATATGCCCACTTAAAAAGGGCAAGGTAAACAGCAGATGCCTTTTGTCAGCAACAACAAAAGGAAAAGGGGGAAATCAGATAAGCCTGTCATATTAGCTATCCTCAGAATGTTAAAAGAGCATAGATCTATCTGTTTGACCACCAAAATAGAAATCACAAGAAAAGTGGAGGGTCCTGAAAGAAATCATGGAATGCATTTTGAAAGAAGCTTGGTCTCTGGAAGATTCAAATTATTTTTGTTTGTGTATGCAATGCTAACCTGACCTGGTTGCTTCATTTCACATGTGCATAATGATAGTTTGGAATAAAAAGTTTGCTGGAACATCTTGAATGGCTCTTCTTCTTTTGTAGCATAGGAACGTTTCCCTATCCTTTCCATGTTATTTCTGCCTCTGTTACCAATTTTTCTGTTAAAGAAGTAATGGCCTAGCACACATCTTTCTTGTTAACTGAAATATCTGTAGCACATTTATTTTATTTTATTTTTTAAAAAACGGATTTGGTTGTACATTGGCAGCTCTCTTTGATAGAAATAGTAGTTAGCTCTGATTCATAACAGCTCCAAATCTGTTCTGTTTGCAATTCGTAATACAAGTGGGGTATTTCTCTTTGGAAGCGTGACAGATGAGTTACACTGCTTGGAATGAGAGATAACAAAGGTATTCGGATGTACTGTGCCTTTTCTTTCCTGTGAGTAGTAGTCTTTGCTTGGCAGTTCTCAACAACTATGGAGAACGGATGTCCCTCATGGCATCAAATGAAATATTACAAACAAAGTGTATAGATGCAGCAATGAAAAACTCTTCATATGTGAAGAAAGTTTACATGAAATAACAGGAAATAAAAGTACAGGAAATAAGACATCGAATGAAAAACAGGAGAGGCTGCTGTTGTGGGACTCCCAATTTCTATATGTATACAATAGTCAGGAATTATAATAGCCACAAGTTTCTAGTACTGCTTTAAAGTAAAAAGAAAGGCAGAATTTCAAGTAATGTGCTATTAAAATGCATTCAATACAGTTGCATTTTGATTAGGCACCAGCACTATTTGACAGAGAAGGCTAAATACTTTGTAAAGCTATCACTCCCATGATTTCATAGCACTGAACCAAGTAAGTTAAAGTGTGATCTTCTTTCAAGCTGCATAGTGCCACTGAAATAAGGATCACACTTTGCAGCTGAAGTTAAGTATAATATCATCACAGGGGATAACTGTGCCCTTAAAACTTTTATTTAGTTCAGGTAATATAACAGGAAGTTGGCTATTGTTAAGCATTTTAACAGAGGATGAACTTTTGTTGTTGTTGTTGAAAGGAGTAACTTTTCTAGGTTCCAGCAGAAATGAATGACAGTGATCCTTATGGTTTCTGATAAGTACCTTCCATTTGGGTTGCTGCATCCCAGGACAAAGCTATCCATTGTCTATACTGTTGGACAGGATGACAGACACCTTGCCTTTCTATTTTTGAGAGAGATAGAAAGCAAGACTGTTGAACATGATGATGAGAGAGACAGTGATTTCACAGAACTTATACCTCCTGGGCATGGGAAGTCCCAATCATACTGCTGCAGGCTCCATGAGTCAAATTTTAACCAGAATATAATAAAACCATTAATTCCACTTTTCAACAACACCTTTTAAGAATTAAAAAACAGTCTCTCTTATTCTTTGACTGAGATCAGAGTATCAGTGTCAGTACTCTGTGCCAGAAGAGAGCAAGAGGGCACTTTAGGTCTTCTATATTAAGTACAAACTCAGAAAGTGTTTTGTGGCCTGTCTCAAAAAGTACAGTTAGTGCTGGAAGTGGTTCAGTCATCTCTAGAGACACCCACTGGGGTATTCTGCACTTCCTTTGGTTTGTGTCTAGAAAGCTGCCCACAATGTATATATTGTTTGAAGTACTGACTTGCAACTTGCAGATGTGTAGTGAGTTTGGGAGTGAGCCATGAACTGCCTTGTCCGGTTCTGAAAATAATGACTTGTCAGTTTCCCAGACTCAAAAGAGTGGAGCCTTTGACTACGTGAGTCAAGCAGATCGGATGGCAAGGCCTCTTACAAAGAGATGCACTCAGTGGTTGACTAGAAGAGGGTGTGAATTAATTATTTTAATCAGTTGGCTTTCACAGACAAAGGTGGAGTCTGATCACCATTATTCAAGTGAAAATTTACAGCGATAGCATTGAAACAAAACTGACTCCTCTTTATTGTGTGGATGGCATGTAGATTGGCATCCAGCCCACACTTTCATTAGCTATGTAAGAAAAAGAACCACTTACAGACAGACTATTCCTCCCTGTTTTTACTCCTTCCCCATAATGTGACTTATGAATGCAAGGCTTAGTGCGTTGGATGTAAAATATAACAAAAACCTTAAATGCATACATACAGTCTCCATGGTGCATGGCATCCATAACAACATCTTTGGCATATTGTCATTTGAGTATACATGACAATAAAAAGAAACACGTTTGCTCAAATGTCGCTTTATCAACTGAGAAGGAAATCTGGAGATCTGACACTCTCAGAATGTATTCTGTCATGAAAAGCTAGAAAAAGCTATATTCCAAGGTGAAACTCAACCTCAGTGACTGAACTAGGACTGCACTGTTGTTCTCTACCGAACATTCAGTGGAGCTTAGAGCTTGAATAGATAGCTTGTTATTGAACTATTAATGAGTTGGTCAGGATCCTCTCTAGCGCAAATCTTGTGTTCTGCTGTCCATTTTAGTGAGCCACTCACCTGCAATCTCAAAATTACCTTGACTAGAATGTTCCTGTAGACTCCACAACGAGTCTCCACTTCTGAACTTCCTACTGCCATCCAGGTATTAAAGAGTAGGTGCAGCCATTGTCGACATGAGTAAAGACACAATATTAGCATTCTTTTGTCCCCAGTTTAGTTGTGTAGATTATTTTAATCTGCATGTTTTATTCATTGTTGCATTTTTCTTGAAATGAGATATTGCAAGGGAAATAAATTCCAGAGATAACAAAATAGCAACAGTAGAATAATTATGTAGTTATTGCTATTTTTTCTTCTAAAAGCTTTATCTAGCAGACTTATCAGAATATCTTTAATGAAACTTCAATATCTTGATTAAATTGCTTCCATCCCTTGAAATAATTAGCATTCATATTGCAAAGAGAGGTTCAGTTCGATTCAGTTCAGTGTTTTCTAAATGACTGGTGATTCAACCTATAGTATTAGAGAAGAATATATTGCATATTCCAGCTTTCTTGCTTGCCATTCTTACTGAAATCAAGAAAATGTCACTTAATACCCAGAATCCACATTCCAAAAAGTATTTCAGAGTGAAAGAGTAGCATTCTTGTAAAAGTACTTCCAAAGATGGGTTTGCGTGGGAATGCTATTCTATTAAGCAAAGCATCCTCTGAGGGCTAGGATGAATGAAAAAGTAAAATCCCCACACATCTGCATAATCAATTTTCCATTAGTGTGTGTTTTGATCCATTTTATTTGTTCCAATGTAATTATTTCATATTTTGTATAGTTAAATATGTAATGGCAGAGAAGGAAAATTAGCATTGGGAGCAAATAGGTGATTAGCATTTTCTTAATCTGGAAGAAGGATGATTGTATTTTAGAAAGCAGTTTTTATCTTGCAGATTTAGTTGAAGTCAAATTTGACACATATTCTGAGCAGGCAATGTTTGTTTGGGAAGAATTCATGAGGTAAAGTGGTACAAAAATTAATCATGCTACGCTTGGTACACCATTTAATCTCAGAACAAACTCTGCCTAAATCAAACCACTGAGAAATAAGAAGAAAGTATGAGAATGCTGGGAGGGATCATTTCAAAGAAGGTGCGAAGAATACCCCCCTCTCCAAGATCCTAGTGAGACTTTTGAGCCTGCTTAGTATACAAAAAATATTGTACCTAAGTTGGAAATGAAAACCAGGTGGGGATGGTGTCCTCTGATAACTTTTTTAAATAGTATCCTGAAAGTGGATATGACTGTTTGACTGACAGGAGCATTCATTTGATGAGGATATTAACCCATGTAATTAAAAAGACTGGTGCTACATTAGATTGAGGGCCTTTATAATTCAACATTTTGTCCCAATGTGGCCCATAAGCCCACTGACAGCAGACAACTGTGTTTCCCAGCAAGCAGCGACAAGTAACAAGTATGATATTGGTGATAATGTTGTTATTATGTGTCTGCAAGTCATTTCTGACCTATGGCGACCTATTGTAGGGTTTTCTTGGCACAAGGCTGAGCAGAGATTCTAACCCTCGTCTCCAGAGTCATCGTCCAGTGCTCAAACCTAGACCAGTGGTTCCCAACCTGTGGGTCCCCAGATGTTTTGGCCTTCATCTCCCAGAAATCCTAACAGCTTGTAAACTGGCTGTGATTTCTGGGAGTTGTAGGCCAAAACACCTGGGGAACCACTGCTCTAGACCATGCTGGCTCTTTTACTGGTGATAAAGCAAAAATTGCTGCAGATGCAGATTGCAGCCAGGAAATCAGAAGATGTTTACTTCTTGGAAAGAAGTAATGGTCAATCTCGATCAAATAGTGAAGAGTAGAGATATTACACTGGCAACGAAGATCCGTGTAGTTAAAGCAATGATATTCCCCATGTAACCTATGGATGTGAGAGGTGAACCATAAGGAAGGACGAGTGAAGGAAGATAGACGGCTTTTGAAATGTGGTGTTGGAGGAAAATTCTGAGAGTGCCTTGGACCATGAGAAGATCAAACCAGTCCATAATCCAGGAAATAAAGCCCGACTGCTCAATGGAGGGGAGGATATTAGAGGCAAAGATGAAGTACTTTGGCCACATAATGAGAAGACAGGAAAGCTTGGAAAAGACATTGATGCTGGGGAAAATGGAAGGAAAAAGGAAGAGGGCCGACCAAGGGCAAAATGGATGGATGGCATCCTTGAAGTGACTGGCTTGGCCTTGAAGGAGCTGGGGGTGGCCATGGCTGACAGGGAGCTCTGTTGTGGGCTGATCCATGAGGTCATGAAGAGTCAGAAGCGACTGAACAAATAAACAACAAATACAAAGCCATAGTGACTAATAACCATTCATAGCTTGCCTAGACATATGCATGCTGTAAGGCAGTGTTTCCCAAACTCTGGTCTTCCAGGTGTCCTGGATTTCAGCTCCCAAAATCCCTGATTATTTGACAAGGCAGCAGAGAATTCTGAGAATTGACCACCTGAAGAACTAGAGTTTGAGTATCAATATTGTAACGTGTAAGACGAAACTAGGCAGAAATATACACCCGTGCATTTACTCTTATATTCTGTTATCTACTATTGCTAATGCACACATTATTTACCTTACTGTCATGTTGGATATTGTACTGGTTAGGATTGATGGGAACAGGAGTTCAACAACAACTGGAAGATCACAGATTCTCCACCTCCGTATTTTGTCATGCATCATAACAAAAGCTCCACCCACAGCTTATGACTGAAGCAGTTCTTCCTTCCTTCGTCACCTTCCAGTTTTGTGTGCTTGGGTTGGGTGCTTATATTAGGTGAGCAATCCAGGTAGCCACATTTGGTATTCTTGTGTACTGTGTGGCCATTTGATATAGGATGCAGAATAGAAATATAACACAGCTGTCTACGTGGAGCTGTTCCAGGTCGGCAGCTGAAAAATGATTCTACTTGAGGACCACCCACCTATTGCTGTTCTAGAACCACAGACACCTCCTATAATTTCAGATGTAACTCAGTGCAGTGGCCATCTGACATTCCTGGCCTCAGTGCCTGTTTTCCACCTGCTCTTTCTAACCCATTCTGCAGCTGTTTCCATGACATTTTAGCCAGATAGCCACTTCCCTCCTGTCTTCCTGCACACTGCTTGGCCTTGGCCATGAGAAAAATCCCTCATGGTCTATGGCCATACACTTGGGAATTCTATATATATATATGTAATTTTTATTTAATTTTTCTAAAGTGGTGTGCAATTAAGTACCCTTGATGCGACCTGCCACATTCATTGTATTTTGGCTTGTTTTTCTTTAGAGTTTTAAAGATAAAGGGATTAATCTTAAAAGAGAGGGAGAGAGAGAGAGATTATCATTATCACATTAACTTCACAGATGGTGGAAACATCCCGTTTGGTAAACAACAGAACTCTTGTTAATCCTGTCTCTCTATCTCCCCACTCCCTCCTTCAAGAGTTTCCAAAGGAGCCACTATTGATCTGTTGGGATAGTTAGCTCAGGAACTGTAATTGTGAAGGGTAATTGACCTGTTTGTATTAAGCCTTCCTAGCCCGAGATGTCAAACTGTGACCACAGAATGCTTTGTTCTAAAAAAGAGACTATGTGAGATATCTATGCGATGGTAAACAATGAATAGGTATTGTGGTCTTTGTTGTTGTTTTCCCCCTGGTACTGAGAATGTAAGAAAGAATATCAGGGACCAGATCTTTACAAACTTCCTGCTGAGCACATAATAAGAAATACAGGTGATAATCACCTTTCAGATAACATTGTCTTTGGGTAGTCATGTGCAAAATGCAGCACAGGTGGATAGCTAATTCAAAGCAAACAGTGGCTGTGCCAAGTTGGAAGGACTCAAAAACACAACTGAACTTGAATAGCATAAGTGTTATACTGTGTTTATAATGAACACTCTTAATATCAAAGCTTGGAAATGTTACTTGAAAAAGTTGTCAGAATAACATGAATTTATTTTAAAAAGTAATTTTTTGCAGTTGACCTCTGTGTGTATACATGCATACCTTCATGTTAATTATCAACTTATGGTGACTTCATTAATTTTATAGGGTTTTCTTAGGTAAGGAATATTCAGAAGTTGTTTTTGTTGGGCGAGTGGGCTTATTAAGACCCTCCTCAGAAATGTATAGCAGAGTAACTTATCAGCAGCAGCGTGACCTAACACCAGTAGCCCAAAGTGATAAAAAGAACAAAAACACACAGATCAATTTTATCTCTTTTCTTTGTAGTAAAATAATATGGTTATACTATTTACGAAAATAAGGTTTCCATAACACAAATAAACAAATACATAGTAGCTTTACAAACACACTGGAGCTTTCTCACATGAAACTTCTCTCACACAGAGGTTTACCTCACTCTCCTCAGGACGATACTCGCTTTGATCCACTGACTCTAACAGGCTTCAGCTTACTCACTCTTTCAGTGCTTGATTCACAATTTTGTACTCAAAAATACCCAGGTAATTTTTAATATTTCTGACAGCTTTGTCATTTCCTTCCTCTGAAATACAGCGTGCAGCATCTGGTATTCATTGGCAATCTCCCATCCAAGTACAGACCAGGGCTGACTTTGAATCTGGTACCTTTACTGTATTTAGGCCCAGCAAGTGATATTGCTCACTGGCACAAAAAAGTCACTTGTTATAATGGTCAGCAATGGTGTGTTTCTTTTTGTTAAAAAAATTGAATAATATAAAAATGCATCATGTTTTTTAAACCACAGCCACAGTATTTGTATCCCATCTTTCCCCCAGTTTAGGACTGGAAAACTAACAGTAAAAAACAGACATCGTTAAAAATTCACAGGATAAAAAAGTTTAAAAGCAATTTTATATAAAAATGTAAAACCCAATTAAAAGTGGAAAATGTTTTTAAAAGAACAAGTGAAAGTCTAACACTCATCATTCAAGGCAAAAACTCAAATCTTAAAGTCTGCCAGAATAAAAAAGAAAGAAAGAAATTGAAGCATTTAGATTATTTAAATTGACTTATTGGAGATTGAAATGATTAAATATTGCCTCTTGTTACTAAAAAAGACAAAAATAATAAATAATGCATCCTCTCGAGTGGTTAATATTGCACTGGGGAAAGCTATAATCATATATAGGAGATTGTACTTGGGGCAGAAAAGAACTGAGGGTATTATTTAAAACTTGATTTGTGACAGTAAATGACTCCTGTGAGAATAGAATTGTGTTGCGCAGCTTCTTTTCTCACACAATCACATAGCCTTCTCTTTCTTTTTGATATTGGGGTTTCATGAAAGGAATATAAGAAACGTGACTTGAATATTCATTAAGGCTCCAAGATTATATTTAAATGCATTCAGGTGATGTTGATTTCATATATAGGATTACAACCCTTTTGATTCTCTTTCATTACATATGATGCAATTATTATACTGGGGTTTTGTATAATCACAGGTATAATGTACTTATCAAGGTAAATTGTATGTACTGTATTTTATAACAATGTTTAATATACAGTATTATCCATGTGTTCACAAAATTACCATGGAAACAGGAAACTGAATAATAGAAAACCCTATTGGAATGAACAACTTTTGTTGAATATACTAACTATAGTGTCACTGGAGGACCTAGAAAATTCATAGAGAACACATATATTGTCAGATGTGGATTGGTAAAACCACCGGCACCAGTTCAGATTGTGCTAAATCCAGCAGCCCACATGCATGACTTTTTTCTCTTGTCTTTCCCATCCATTCCTTCAGCTCTGTATATCTCCTTTAAACTAGATATTAGTGATTTTCTGTCCATCTAGCATTGTTTTAGGGGTGCCTTGTAGGATATTGAAGAGATAGGAAATTGCCCCCATTCCAATTACCTTAAAACCTGTCATGCCAAGGGGAGTCCACCGATAGATTCTCCTTATTGTATTTTGTAGGCTTCATTGTAATGGAGCTATGCCTGTTGGTTTCTCTTGTCATTTGGGCAGAGGACACCCTGGAGCAGAGCTTTCCAAACTGTTGCGACACAGTAGTGTGATAGCTATAATATATGTGACTATTGGCGTTTGATTGTCATTCATCTAAAAGTTAAAAAGAAAAGACAAAATTCCATCCAAAACATGAGGCTATTTATACATGGGTCAATGCTAGAATAGGAACCCAGGACAACAACAATGGCAAGAAGCAGTCATGAAAAGTGCTCCCCTTTATTACTCCTCTCTTGCTCATAATGTGTGTGGTAAGCTCCTATTAAAAATGATGGTGGCCATTTTTAATAGGGGCTTGCCATAAGCCACTCTTATAAATGGCCTCCATAGTCACTCTACAGAGAATCTTATTCAGTAAATTCTTATATAAAATGGCCATTATTATGCTCCTTTACCTTAACTGCCCATAATGACATGCTCACCACATTCTTCTGTTTCACTCACTGCTGATGATTTCTGCTCAGATCAAAAAGGAAAATGAGGAAGGATGGAAACTTTTTCTGGCTTGGTTGTGGAAAGGATAATGGAGTAGGAGCGCTTTTTTTACTCTGCCTCTTTTTCACTGCCTTTATGCTAAGTCCATAATAAAGACAGATTGCTTTTCTTGGTCTTCCTCCTGTCCCTTTTCCCCAGGTTCATTGTCATTCTTTTTCTTCATGTATATTCCTTTCTTTATCTGTATTTCTGTAGATGTAAACAGATTCAAGATCAGCAATGTAGTTTACATACTCTCTGAAATAAACAAATCCTCTCCTCTTTAACTCTTTCTCAGTATGTTCCTTTTATGCATCTCCTCAAAAGAGATGAAAAGCTTTATTTGTCACATTGCCCACAGTTTTACCCGTGCCTTATCCACAGGTCAAAGGAAAATTGACCCCAAAACCTACGCATGTGATCAGCTTATGCACAAGTATATACAGTAAACTAGTGGATCACAAGTTAATTGCCTTAGCTTATTCTAGTCCAGGTATGACCATACAATTTTGCTCCGTGGTGCATATTGCTTTTCAGTCACAAGTGGTGTTGGCTTGCCCTTTTCGGAAGGGATAAATGGACACAAAATTTATTTCCGTGTCAGGTGCAACTTGAGAAACTTCAAGTCGCTTCTGATGTGAGAGAATTGGCTATGTGCAAGGACGTTGCCCAGGGATGCCCGGATGTTCCGGATGTTTTGATGTTTTGATGTCCTTGTGGGAGGCTTCTCTCATTTGCCCACACGGGGAGCTGGAGCTGACAGAGAGAGCTCATCCACGCTCCTGGATTTGGACCTCTGACTTGTCGGTCTTCAGTCCTGCTGGCCCAAGGGTCTGACCCATTGTGCAACCAGAGGCTCCTAATGGACACAATGACTTCAGTGAAATGCAGAAGTAATTGAATTCATGATGGTTTGGAGACATGTTTAGACATTGATTACCTTGTTAGAGGTGATTCTGAGTTAAAAGAGAAGATCTAATGTAAGCAAAACAGTAGCCTTCGGATGTATGACTTCTAAGTGAAAAAATGAAAGAAGACTGTTGTTCCAAATACACTGCCAAAGGAGCAACTACAATGTCAGGCATGCATGAAAATATTAATGTCTTTAGAAAATGCTTTGATGTTCATATTTTCTGCTGTTAAGCATTCTATGAAGATTGGAAGAAGTTGAAATTAATATCAAACCATTGGAATAATAAGTGGTTTGATGTCAGTAGTGTGATTATCTGTCCATCTATCTTTTATTTCTATGTACCTGCCTATCAAATCTACTTTCTGTCTATCTCTGTTCCAAACAAAGATACATGAGTCAAGCTGAGAGATGAACCCAAGATCAGCCAGTACTGGTTGATCCTTTCAGAATTTCTTGGTGTAGATCCCCCTTGCTTTCATGTGTGAAAATATAATATATGGACATACACACAGTTGTTAGTTTAAACTAGAGTAGACATTAAATTTATGTAAATTTGCTTAAACATCAACATATTATTCAGTACTTGATTCAATGGGTACATATGGTCAGAGATTGACCAAAGACTGGGCATCTCTCAGAATAAGGGGGAGAAATCATAGAATCAGCTCTTCCACATGATCTGGCATTAATTTGGCATGCTTAGTTTGTACATTCTTTTCCTAGTTGACTGTGATGTTGAGACCACTTCCCATTGGATTGAGTGTATTAAGCTAAGCATGATTTTCATGGCTTAGCTAAGATTTAAATTCAGATATCCCTACTCCTGTCCAAAACTTTATCCAATGTAACACACACTCCCCTATTCTTGATTTGAAAAGCCCTATGTTGATTATGTCCATTGCAATAACCAGGGGGGGGGGGATTGAACCCTTAAATGTATCCGGTTAAAAAAAAACCCTGGTTTACTCATGAATTGGCTAACCAGTTAAAATCCATGAGTAGACCAGGGTATTTTTGGCTAAGGATGGAACCCTTAGCCTCCCCCCCCCCCCCCCCCCAGTCTATGGCCATGATTTATGTTGATCATATTCTCTAGGATAGGGGTTCTCAAACTGTGCTCCATGGAACCCTTGAGGTTCCATGAGTGAGTCAGGGGCTCCACAGTGTCATACTTCTTCCCACCTCTTCCTCTTTCCTCCTCCTGAGAAATGCAGGGAAATTACATTTTGGAGTTACTGAAACAGCAGCAGGGTCCTCTTGGGGCACAAACACTTTCTTCCCCACCTCCCTTGTTGCCACACTCTTTTTCTTGCCACCCAGCTCCCCCCCCCCCCTCCGCCTTCTTTGCTTTGAAAACCTTATTTCTCTCCCATCACTCAGGGAGTGCTTTGATTGTGCTTTTCCTGCATGGCAGAAGGGAGTTGAACTGGGTGGCCCCTGAGGTTGCTATTATTATTATTATTATTATTATTATTATTACAAAAAAGGCTGGATGGTCATGTTTTGGGGGCACTTTTATTGTGCTTTTCCTGCATGGCATAAGGGGGTTGAACTAGATGCCCCCTGGGGTCTTCCACTGAAAATTTATGTTGGTTAAAATTGTTCTTAATTTCTTTTTTGTTCTTTCTTTCCTTTTTTAATGCACTACATATGAGATATGTGCAGTGTGCATAGGAATTAGTTCATTTTTTTTCATTTAGTTCACACAAACACTCTGCCTCTAACCCAGCCCTTCTGTCAAATTTTTAAAAAAACAGTGTGGTCCTTGTGTCCGAAAGCTTGCCCATGCCCGATATATGTACATTATATGTAATATAAGATATAAACATTGCTTGAGGCTCCATGAGAAAGTTTTGCTTCAAAAAGGTCTCCACATATGAAAAAGTTTGACAACCCCTGCTCTAGGGTTCGCAAACCCTCTTTGCTTTATTGTGTTACACACAGATTGTGTATAGATGCAGATTGTTATAAAAGAGCATTTTAAAACGAACATTCTGAAGTCATTTGCTTTTCAGTGATTCTATAGAACAGAACTGCAATTCTTCTGTAGTTCTAGAGATCCAGCTCCAGATTTTCAAACTCCTTATTGTGTTACACTTTTTTTAGATTTCTCACTAACTGGGGAGTTTACCTGACATTCTCTTAATCTCTTGTGCTTTGAAGACCTGCTTAGGGGCTGAGATAAACATATAATATATGTTGTGTGATAATCTATGCAAACTTCATTTGTCGACTTAGCTTGGTGGCATTGTCTCGAATAGTGAGAAGAATCAATTTTTGAAAGAAATGATTTAGTGAACTGTTTTTCTTGTCTGCATCAAACTAGTACATTATAAGCCAAATAGGGATTATAAAAAATAAAACAAACCAAAATCTGTCAGAGTGCCAGTTGATAGAAATAAAGAAAGCATCAGATAACCAGAGAGAAATTCTGAGCCTGTAATGGTTAAAGGTATTTCTTATGATAAATATATTTGCTCTTTCACAAGATGTGACCATTGATTACCACTTTTTATGGGTATCTCTGCACAGCAAACAATATTACAGAAATTTGACTAGAATTAAACCAGTTCCCAGATCCCCTTTAGCACAGTAACTGTTATTTTCAGTAAACATAACATTATGTGTGTATTAGGTGTGATAACATACAGTTGCTGCATCTAGTTATTTGAACACAGAGTTTACTACATGAGTCAGAATAGATTGGGGAAAGATAGAACTTTGTGATTGACCACCAAATTTGCATCTGAAGGGTTCAAGACTGAATCCTCTGCATTGCAAGTTAATAGTAGATAGACTCCTACATGAAACACTGAAGAGGGATCACCATTCAGTGTAGAGATAACAGTAAATGAGATCAACCAGTGCTGGTGTTACTGTGCTGGTATTATGTAAGTTCCATTGATTGAGTAGAGTTTAAGCCATACTGCTCTTCCATATTTACATCAAAACAAACTAGATGCAAATACTGACATGCCTATGTATCTGTGTAGGATAGCAATTGTAGGTGTAGACTCTGCCAAAAAAAGGCTATATAAGCAAACCTCACATTGCTGTCTTTATATATAGGTCCTTGGAATCAAGGTCTCCATTTTATAGTGCTATAATTCCTTTTTAATCATCATGGTTCTCTCATCCTGGGGGATTATTATCATTTTGTGTCAATAGCATTCCATATATGTTGTAAAGCAATGCTTCTGGGTTGGGAAGATTAGCCATTTACAAGAAACATTGCCCAGAGTATGCCCAACTATATATATTCAATCTTATAGGAGGCTCTTTCCATGTCCTGAGGGATGGATTTGCCACTTAGGTAAGGGCAGTTAAAATTCTCAGCAATAGTGTTATAATTCTTCATCAAAGTATAAGCCCAGGATTCAATTGGAGATTGCCATGGCATTTAAAGTGGAATTATAATGTTATAACTGTGAAATGTGAAAAAGCCCTATGTTTTTAGATTTCTGTCAACCGAATCAGGCAAGCTGGATAAAAATATTGAAGCAACTATCAACATTTATTTTAGAGCAATGGAATTGTTGAAACTGTAATACTTTAGTTACTTTTTTCAGAAGAAATAAAATTACAAATTAAAGTAACAATGTCTTATACATTTATTTATTTATTTATTTATTTATTTATTTATTTATTACAGATGGCACAAGACCTTTGATCACTCCAGCAGGATCCCCTTTAGTTCTGAATACCGGGGAAGAATTAAAGCTGTTTTGTATTGATGATGGGCCTGTGGCTTGGCATATCCAAAATGCAGACCCATCTGCAAAGCAGAAGCATCCTAGATACCAGGAGATTTACATAAATAAAGTTGGACCCAAAGACACAGGGACATATATGTGCAAGGACAAAGAAGGCTTGAATGACTCCATTTACGTCTTTGTTAAAGGTAAGGTGCTATTGGTATTCTTTTCCCTCTCTCTCCTTTTTACACAGATCTAGGTTTTAGTATAGAAATTATTCGTCTGGTAGCACTGGCTATTAGATTCCATTCATGTGTGGTTTGTCAAATACAATAAGGAACATAGTGTTACTTACCGGCACAAAATGCTACACACTCACTTCTGACTCATCACGCTCTAACAGATAAATCAGTGGTTCATATCATACTTTGGGTTGCGGACCCATTTCAGAACCTGATGAAAGCTATGGACCTACCCCAAATAATGCATATTAACATAAAGTAAGGTAAAGGTTTCCCATGGAACAATGGATGACAGATCTGGATCATGTTTTTAGTGATGAGACGCTAGTGAATGGCTATTGTTGTTAATTGTATATTATC
This sequence comes from Anolis sagrei, assembly GCF_037176765.1. NCBI lineage: Eukaryota > Metazoa > Chordata > Lepidosauria > Squamata > Anolidae > Anolis > Anolis sagrei. The sequence goes on along the minus strand of NC_090025.1, from coordinate 74,145,185 downwards.
GTATAATGTGTTATGATGTTAACTGTTTTTTATACCGTGTTATTGTAGCATTGAATTTTTGCTGTCTTGTTGTGAACCGCTGTGAGTCGCCTAAGGGCTGAGAACAGCAGTATACAAATAAAGTAAATTAATTAATTAATTAATAAATTTGAGTCCCCCTAGGGGTGAGAAAAGCGGTATACAAGTACTGCAAATAAATAAATAATAGTAGTAACAGTAATTGCACTTAAGCAGCACCTGATTTCTCCAGCATGTCACTCATTGAAACTAGAAGCAGATATTCACTTCCAGTAAGACTTGAGTTCCTCAACTCTCTTTGAAAATATTACTTAAGGGATTTGTTGTGGACAATATGGCTTTCAAAAGATGCCCTTGAGACACTGCAGTCCTAGCTGGCGATGTTCAATCTGTGGCTGTCTCCCAGAGCAGACTGGAAATATCCCCAAGTGAGTCTAAACCTCTTGAGACTAATATAAGCTGTGGATCTAAAGTGTGGGCTTCTAATGAGTATTCCAATGGAGTGGGCCATTATACCACTAAAAGGGTTTTTGGAAGTACTAGCAAATAGCAAATACATATTTTGCCAGAATTTTTCTATGGTAACACTTAAGATGGGGGGGGGGGGGAGTTACACCACCACCCCTGAAAACTGTAGAGTTGCAACCAGAATGAGTTCTAGTTAGGGGAATTGGTGAGGTGGTTTCCACAGTTTTAAGTGTTAGTGAGAGAAAAGGGAGCAAAATAATCCTGTTCTGCCATGTTTCAGTAGTTTTCCATTCTTTTAAAGAATGGGATGAAACCATGTAGTCTGCTAAGGATTCCAGGGAACACAGTATTATTTTGATACCTGGATTTGAATAATAATAGCCACATTGCCCTTGGCTTCTGATTTCCTTCCCATCTCTTTTTTTCTATCTGGTAGTTGCTTTTCTTATCTATTTGGTCTCAATGTTCTGCTGAATGGAGAGTCATTTCCGCTTCCAAAATGCTCCCTTTGATGTAAGGATGAATATATATATATTATTAGTCAATGAAGCCCATAATCCCTATCAGTGGGTATATTAGACAGGGCTAATAGAAATTTCAGCCCAACCTCTGTTGGTTTATGTATTTCAACTACTCTTGAATTTCAATCTGCTCCCTCTCCCCCACAAATGCCCTGGGACATGAGTGAGCAACTGCAGAGAGGACCACAGAGGGTACCCCAGTACCCTCTGAGGACCAAATAAGTATGCTCAATGTGATGGTAGTTATGCCAGTTTTCAACCAGTTTTTCATAGATTTGGTTGGGAGAACACAATATTGTTGTGTTTTGCACTTCACTATTCTAAGGAATTGGGCCAATCTGTAGATTTTGGGGCACGTTATGAAAGATTCAAGTACAGTGATAGCTTGATTTAAGAGTGTAATTCTTTCCATGACTCAAAATGCTCTTATCTCAAAGCGAGGTTTCTCCTTGAAATGCTATTAATCCGTTCCAGGGGCCTGAAATCCCACCCCCTTTTGTTACATGTTTTAAAAGAAAATGTACTTTATAAATAACAAAGAATATATAAATGCACAGTTACAATAAATATCAACTTTAAAATGGTGAGAAGCCTCAAGTTGTGGCAAGGAAGCACAAGATGAGCAGGCAGAAGCATCATTTTCTTCATACTATACCCATTCCAGCCTCCCTACCTCTCTTGAGCTCTCTCCTTCTCTCTCTTCATGAAGCTAAACATAACCAGGAATAAAAACCACACAAAATTAACTTAACTCAAAGTTTCTCAAAGTGGGCAAGAGTGAAATAGACAGCGAGGTGGACAAGAGCACGAGGCATGGAGGCTGCTTCTTCTCATGCAAGCTGTTAATTCAAAGTGCTGCTCTTATACCAAAGTGTGAAACCCAGGCTGAGAAACAACTCTTAAATTGAAATGCTCGTAAGTCAAGGTTCCACTGTACCACACATTGGGATCATGAGGGCCAAATGCAGCTTGTGGATTATATTTTGTTAATCCATGCCACAGAGGATGAATGACAGTTATCACATTTCTATGAAAATGAAATGCGATTTTCTGGAGTTGTAAAAATATGATTAAGTGAAGGAGGAAAGGATTCTACTAGTTTCTAAAGCAAGGTGGTTGTTTCTTCTTTAGGGTAATTTATGTAGGGTGACCCTGCATCAGTCTCCTTGAGGAACAACAGTATTGATATGGGAGCACCTTACATGACCAGTGTCTTGATGTGAAGGACCCTTCTATACACAAGGGAATTGTGACCATGTCCTGTTAGTAGCATAACCATTGGCCTTTTCGCAGTCTACCTTGAGCCTTGAGACCAGGTTTCCAATTCCTGCTTGGTCGTGTCAACCCACAGAATGACCTTGGGCAAGACACACTCTCATTCTCAAAAGAAGGCTCAATTCCTGCCAAGAAAACCCCCTCTGCTAGATTCACCTTAGGGATACTGTGAATATAAAACAACTTGAAGGCACAATAACAATCAGTCAAGAATTTCTATTTAAATTCTTTTCTTTTGCAAAGGGATTAAACATTTGATCTCACAGCACTTTCTACAGGAATCCCCATTTGTTAATGAGATGGGAAAAACCTGCTCATGATAATGAACTGAAGTGTGAATGTTGCTGTGCAGGATATATTTCATGCTAAATAAATGAAAGGAAATAGAAATATGGTGGGAATTTATGTGGTGTTATTCCTCCATCCCCTGCAGCCTGTAAACACACAATAGGATGCACTGGAAAATATAAGCAGAGTAATTCATTTCCTATTTAAAAATAACCTATACATTCAATCTGTTGTGTTCTTCTGATAACCTAAAAATACTTCACGGGTTTCCAGGAAGAGAAAATATATATCTAGTCTTTCCTCTGGTTGCAGAATTTGCATATTACAAACAATTGAAATCTTTTGCTGACTCAAAACTCTGCTTATTATTCAGTTATTAGTTCTGATAAAGTAGACCCACTGAATCAGTAGAAGTTATATAAGTGTTCACTCATGAAATCCCCATTGATTCTGTGGGTCTGTTCAAGTTGAGAATAACAACTGGATGTCTGCATTACTTTATCTAGTAGTATTCAAACACTGTTACAAAAATGTAAATATTATAAACTGATTTTGTCATTTGCCACACTGAGATAGTACAATATAGGATGTGCTTTTCTCAATGTAAACCATTAAAGTTCTTGTTTCGTGGTAATTGCCCCTCCTGGGTGAGATAGTGAAGAGTGTAAAACAATTGGAAGAGAAGTTCAGTGTTGCCCAGAACTTGTCCTTCTTGTGACCTATTGACTGTTGTTCCCATATATTTGTTGCAATTTCCTTTTTAAGTGTTAAATGGAGATGATATATCTAGAGGAGGGTTTATCATGCTTTCTTAATGATCAGCAAAGCATATTTAAACAAAGATTTTTTAAATTTTCAATGGGACATGTAGATTGTAATTAATTATAATTTAATATGAGTAAGAATTCATTTGTACAGATAGCTTCAGGTCTTTGTTTTGAAAAACAAATAGACATTTCAGTAGTATTTTTCAAAGTCAGCAAATTTTCTCATAGCTTTGCTGATGTAGGCAAAATCCACCTTTTCACAAACAGATTGTAGAAGTGGAGTTTTAGGGAACCAGAAGAAAATCACAACCAGTGTTCACACAGTATTATTTGTTCACCAGTCATCAATGGTCCCTCTGGCCATCAAATGCTGGGAAGAAGCAAGAGTGGATAGCTGGCACCTTCACATTCTCCTTGTGAAATTCCCAAAGGTACATGGCTGGCCAAGCATGTTTGTAACCGAGTGCTGGCTTTCAGTGGGATTCAAGCAGAGACTATAATACTGATAGAAAGGTAGTTCCTATTTATCCAAACCCTGAGACAGACACTAGAGGTGAAGGTTAGGCTGATTAAGCAAATGCTTAGAATATTGTACGCTGTTTTCAGAGTTTTGTGCCTTTAGAGTTCACCCACTCTTTAGATATGTTGTCTCTATTTGCCCAGGATCATAAGAAACATTTGGTCTCTTGGAGGTTTGCTAACCATATTCCAGAATAATTTCTCCCTTTGGCTCCCACTTTCCTCCACTTTAGGACTCATCTACACTACTGTATAATGAATTTTCTGAATGCAGTTTAACTGCATTGAACTGATTATATGAGTCTACACTGCCATATCATGCAGTTCAATGCAGTTAAGCTGCATTCTAAAACTGCATAATATGGCAGTATATATGTGGCCTGAGTTTCTTTGTCATTTTCCTCCATGTTATTGTTTTTTTTTCCACAGTCGTCCTCAGGTTTTTTTCCCTGGCACCTGCTGTTTTTATTAGAGTTTTGCAAATTACTTCATTTAACTGATTTGGATTGGTTGCAAATCAGACTGGATCAGTCTGAACTGGGTTCAGAACAGATTAAGCCAAAGCAGTTTGGACCAGTTTATGAATCCAGTTAAAAGCAGGCAATGTGTCTGCAAAACAGCTTAGTCAAAGAAATTGTCAGAGGAGGGGATAAAACAGAACTTTGCTGGTTTGACAGTTCAAGTTTCCAAGTTCCCATACATACCAAAAGTCCATTCACAGTGCTTGGGGGGGGGGGGGGGTACAATGAAGTGTATTTTGGGGTGATTGGTTTTGTTTTGATAGTTCTCTGCAGGAATTTTTTTAAAACTTCTTTCTAAGACCTTGGTGGTAGGGTTCTTGGTGAAGGATGGTGAAGATCTTACTGTTGCTTGTTTAATCTTTGAAGTTCAATATCCATTCCTCATGCATTTAGTTCCTTCCATGCTCTTTATGGCACCTTCTACACTGCCATAGAATCCAGATTATCAAAGTAGATAATCCACATTGTCTGCTTTGAATGGGATTATATGAATCTACACTGCTATATAATCCAGTTCAAAGCAGACAATCTGGATTTTATATGGCAGTGTAGGCTAGGCCTATATATTTTTAAGTACCTTCATTATGGATGTTTCTTTGTGCTGCCCAGGCCTGGTTTGGTGATGGTAGTGCTTGTGGTTCACTATTATGAACTTCTCCAAAAAAAGCAAGACCTGATGGACAGATGGATGCATGCGTCTTTCCTTCTGTTTTCCCTTCCCTACGAATTGAAAATGGTCAGAGCTCATCATTAATATTTCTTCTTCCTGAGATACTGATTCATGAGAAACTGTTACTTTGCCAAGAAACAGTCCTTTCTATTTGTGCTTTGTCTACCAAAAAGAAGATTACTCATGCGTTCCTTGGAACCAGGTCTGCATGGTAGTATTTCCTCGATTCCTACAAGAGTATAGAATCTCTAAATGATTCCAGTGGATTACAAGAAAGCCTAGCAGAGGTCTTGAAATTCTGAAATGATTTTATTAAGCAATGTGAGGCCCAGCTGATAATAAAAATGTATGAATTGCTTGAATTGTAATGTAGAATATATTTTAATATGCCAATCAATACAAGGAATAGTTTTAATTTGTGGCTTGTTCCAGATAGGTCTGCATGCTGTTGCAGTCTTATCTGAATAACTGTTTCAATATATAGTTTTCAAGAAAATGTTTTTGTTTTCATTTCAGATCCAAAGGTTCTGTTCTTTCATGAACCTGTCACGTATGCAGTGGAAGACAGTGATGCTCTTATTCAATGCCCAGTGACAGACCCAGACATTTCAAATTTCACATTGAAAAGATGTAAAAATGCAAAGTCTCTACCTGAGAATATTGTGTTAAAACCTGACCCTCAGAAAGGAATTACCATAAAAAATGTGCAAAGATCATTTTGGGGTTGTTACCAATGTGTAGCACAACACAACGGAGAGGAAAAACAGTCAGAAGCCATCACTCTTGTTGTGCGGCCAGGTAATGCATATCTTTGTATTGTCTGCAATGTCTTGCTAAGATCTAGAACATAGTTGTGTGCTTCTACAGTTTAGGCAACCAGTAGATTGCATCTTAAACAAAGGTGGAAAACCTTCAACTTGAGGCCACATGCAGGCCTCAGTTGGATTTGATGTGGTTCCCAGCCTAATTTCCAAAGCCTTATGCAAATGTCCAAGTCATACTTCTGCAGTACTGTCCATTTTCCAGGAATCTTGCTAGATGAAGAGGAAGAAAGAATGGGGTGGGAATAAGAAAAGATAGGGAACTCATCTGCTTTGGTCTTTGGCTCCACTGGTGTCACACCTACCTATGTCTTAACATCACTGTCCCGTGCACCCCTTGGCCTTGCCCCACTAACCATGGAGGATGACTTCCAATCCACATGGAAGCAGGCGGTAGCATCCAAAATCTCCTCGTTGGGATTTTCTCCAGGTCTACTATTAGCTATGGATTACAATCAAGCCAAAGCACTTATTAAACAACGTATCACAGACACAGAGCGCCAACTAGATCTGGTCTCGGCTCCAACCTTCCTTGTCAGTGAAGACAGCAGATACCTTGCCTCCCCTATGGCATATTTAACATACTTAGAGGTTCCTATTCATCGGAGGGCTTTCACCCTGGCCCGATGCCACGCTCTCCCATCAGCTGTACTCGAAGGCCGCTACCGGAAGATCCCTTTCCCAGAGAGACTCTGCCCCTGTGACTCGGGTCATGTGGAAACAATAGAACATGTGCTCCTTCAGTGTCCGTTCTACAGGGATACCCGTGCCAGGCTTATCTTACCCTTGATAGACAAGCACCCAGGCCATTCAGGACAATTTTATATCTCCCTGCTACTTGCGGATACTAATTCAGCTACAACCTACAATGTCGCAAAGTTTTGTGCAGCAGCAGACAAAATCCGCCAGGGAATGACTAGTTCCAAAAGTCAACTGTGTGTCCAGTAATCTTCTTCCCTGAATCTACAATTTGGTGATGGATCTGGGCATTGTATGTTTTTACCCTGTTTCCCCTTCTGCTCCCTCACCCATATTGTGTTTTTAGTAGTTGTATTTATATGTTTAATGTACCAAACATGCCAGGTTTGTATGGAAACGTGACACTATTTCCTGTGCTGGTCAATGACCGAAATAAATGTTTTGATTTGATTTGATCTAGCTCTTTACAGATTATCCCCAAACCAATGTGACCCTTTACATAGAAAGTATTGGCCTTCCCTGATTTTCCTACATTGAGCTTTTATGGGTGGATAAGGACATTTCTGAGTTTTAATATTACAAAAATGATTATGGAATATCTTTTCTGGAATATGTTTTCACTATGGGATTAAACATAGAGTTATTTGTGCATGTTACTTAGTTCCAGTAAATGTTTTCATTCTTTAACTAAGAGGTCTCCTTCACACAAAGGCACTATTCTACTGTATTATGGAGATTTAAAATCAACTCTCAAGGTGTGACATTTTTTTTAGAGGTTAATAATTGTTGATTTCCCTCCCCCACTTCTCTCTTAAAGTCTCTGCTTGTAGTGAAAAATAATACACGCCTAAATTGTTTTCCAGTTCACAAATCCCTTCCAGACATCACCTTATCCAAAGCCGACCAGCTTCTTAAAGAAGGTGAACAATTTGAAGTTACGTGCACAATCAGAGATGTAGATAGCACTCTGCGGGCTAATTGGATTTCTCCAACCAATGTGGTGAGTTCATTATATCCCATCAGTCTTAACTAATGTACTTGAAAAGACCAATCTTTACAAAAACAACATAGGATGGCATTGAGGATGTATACAACATTTTTGGCAACAAAACAAAATTTATAGCAAGAGTTGTTATCCAGAACAATGGTTTTGGCAAATCTCAAGTGGATACTCAGCCTTTCAGCAGACTTCTTGCCATTCTGCTCCATACCCTTGACATCAGCCCTCTGCTCTTGAGGAAATAAGAAGCAGTTGCCTCAGATGGCAGCTGAGATACCTTCTAGCAGCCTAGCTTGGCAACAATCCGTGGATTTGTATGGAATGTCTGACTTACACTATAGGATCTTTGGAATTCCACTAACATGATTTCCTCATCTACTTCATTTGATTCATTTCAACGAGAAGTCTCAACCCAGCTTTTTAAAGACAAGATGCAGAAATGATTTATCATTGTCTTGTTCTGAAATACAGCCTACAGAGCTTAGTGTTCCTTGGCACTCTCCTTTTCAAGTAGTAGTCAGCCCAGACCTTGCTTAGCTCCCAAAATCTGAATCTAGTGCCTTCAGGTTATGGGGTCACAAGTTAGTTAACGAACTCAGCTGCCATGATTGTAGACCTCTAGACCAGTGGTCCCCAGCCTGTGGGACACAGCCCACTGGTAGGCTACAAGACCTAAAATAAGGCCCGCTGCTCAAGATTATTAAATATGGTTTTCTGTTTGTGAGCAGATGGCAATTACTGGATGGCATATGTTCTGTATCATAAACTTGAGTTGATGTGGTCTATCCAATGCAGTTTTCTGAATCAGCATCCCAAATAACCAAACCAAATCTAAAGTTGACCAAAAACTGATTTGTAACCCTTTTGGTACTAATGTTGAAGAGTGGTCCCTGGTCAAAGTGATCCCTGGTCATGTGGTGCTTAGTCAAAAAAAAGGTTGGGAATCAACTGCTCTAGACATTTTCAAGTTCCATTATCTCTAACCACTGGCCATACGTGACTACTGGGAGTTGTTATCCAAAACCAGATTTCAAAATGCATTCAAAAAGCATTTTTAAGATCATGTCTTTCAACCCCCGAACAGGGATCTACTTGTGGAACAAGACCCAGGTTTTCTACATCACAAGACATAATGTGATGTTCAGGAGAAAGGCAGAGTTGCCATGGTAGCTGGGGATTTGGGGAATTGTTTTCTTAAAGGAACAGTATTTGACTCGGGGGTAAAGATAGAAAGCTAGACATTCAAGACAAGGACCTTGAAGGTCTGAAACAATAGTTCTCTGACTTAAACCCTTTAGATCTGAGGTTCTCAAAGTAAAGGTTTCTTGTAGAGCCCCAAGAAATGTTTATATATTATATATTGTGTTTTTATATATAGTCAGTGGCAGATGGATGGAGAGTGTTTGTGTGAACTAATTCACACAGTGTCAAAAAAAAAGGAAAGAAAGAAGGAACAATACAGCATTCAGAAGGAAGACATAAAACATAAACTTAACAGTATTTCAGTGGAAGATCTCTGGGGCCAGCCAGTCCAGTCTTTGTAATAGTAGTAGTAGTAGTAGTAGTAGTAGTAGTAGAACCAATAACAATAGCAGAAACCCCAGAGGTCATCCAGTCCAACCCCCTCCTGCCATGCAGGAAAAACACAATCAAAACACCCTTGAGTGGTAGGAGGGAAATAGGAAGCAAAAAAAGAAAAAAGCAGGTTGGGGATTTCATTGCATTCCTCAGGAGGATGAGGCAGGAAGCAGCATAGTGCTGTGGAACCCTCACTTTCATTAGGAGGAGGATGCAAGTATGAAAAAGGCATGCAGTTGAACTCAAAAATCACTGCTGTTGTGATGATGATTGTGATTATTATGATTATTTGCTATTTTCAAAAAGAGTGGATTGTTTGGCTGAATCCAGTTCCAGGTTGAGTCAAGGCTGGGGTAGGCTGAGGGTGTGCAACAAGTGTGCCAGAGGAACTGAAGCAGGGCAAACAGTGTAATCAAAAATGGTTCCAGGGAGCCTTACTAGCAGTTACTCCCTTGAGATAATGGCCTAACTTATTTATTTATTTATTTATTTATTTACTTCGCTTATATACCACAATTCTCAGCCTAATGGCGACTCAGCCTAACTGTCTCTAAATCATTGGCCATTCAGAAATTGAAGGATATCTGTGGCTTTTTATATTGTATTTTGGGGGCATGCAAGGGTTAAAATTCATAACCTCCCAACAAGAGTGCTTTTAACCTTCTAAGTACAATTCCACTGTTAATTGACAACAGTTAAGAGGTGTGTATGTTTGGGAGGTGGGGTTGATTAAAATATATAACCAACAACTTGTGTGTGAATAGAAAAGGGATTCATGTGGCATTGTAACGACAGATAAATCTCATAGCCTTGGGGAAGATATGTCCTGGGTAATCTCTCCCTGGAGTCCTAGATGCCATTCTCTGCTAATCCACCATCCTTTTCACCTCTTGGGTCTCTTAAGTGCTTTATCTGATGGCAGTTTGCAGCTTACCTACTCAAATGGTGAAGCAAAGCCTCACTAGGTACCAGACAAACATGGGACCTGCAGAGGGGACTACTGGGATACTTCCAAAATCATTATAAATTTTGTATTAAAATGCTTTTTCACTTGTTTGATTTCTTACTCTCATATTTTGCTGATTTTCGTTGTTTTTGTTCCTGCGTTTTCTTTTTTCATATTTGTTTGTATACAAAATATTCCTAGTAGGAATATTTCCAAGAGTTGACTCTTCTGCTCTAGCATCCAACAAGCATGGCCACTAATTCTCAAAATAAGTTCGTTCAGGCTCTAAGAAAGCAATAGATATGAGAAAGTTACTTGATAATGAGTAGCCATGCTGATTGAATGATTTTGAGAGTTGTAATCCAAAAATGTGTTTTTCCCCAAGCTCAACAGATCAGATGCTGTCCTTAGAAATGAGTGCTCCCTCACCATAATGGTTATAACCCATGCTAGAATAAAAATATATATTGTCACCTCAGTGGTATGAAAACTGTTACATCACTTTTCCTTTACTGAGACTGGCTGGAAAGGAAACAGCAAAACAAGAGCTGACCCTACCATTAATTACTGTGAGGCAAATACTTCAGGCAGTAGGCTCTGGGGAGGAGGACAAAGAAGAGTGATCAAGGTGTTGGAAATTACAGCTATATGTGCCAAGTGGCCTCCCTGCCAGCCGTACACTGACCTGCTCATTTCACTTAAATGGCATTACAACTGTGTAAAAATAAAAAAAATCAGTATGAGGAAAGGGAGATGTGCCATTTTGTTGCCTGAGGCAGTGAAATGTCCTGAACCTAGTCTTGGGTCCTGCCCTAAGTGATGAAACTACTACGCAAGGTAGCATTTCCTCCTGCACACTGGTATAGTCTCACTCCACTGCTGTGAAGTTTCATTGTTGTAAGTCTTGCTCTGCCAGTGTGATCCTTGTTTCATAATATCCTGAAGGGGCACAACAGAAGACAACCAGCCGTGGCCTCCTGGCTGCTGAAATAATATTGGAAGCCACCCAAAGACTACATATCTTAATAAGGACAAATCTCTAATGTAGTTATTACTAGAAAAGAAAGCTGAATACAAAGGACATAGGAGTGAATTTGGAGAAAGGAAATAAGAATAGGGATGAATGTGTGCATGCTGCTCTAGGAAGGACATATTTTTTTTCCCAGGGACTGCGTTGCGAATGTCGTTTTGTATGGAGAGGTTCCAGTGACAGGTTTGTCATGATGGCTTATTATTCTGGTTTTAAGTTATGAATATTAATATGGTGAAGTTATAATTACATCTATTTTTAATTTATCTGGGAAAGATGCTGTGTACGCTGTATCTGAGATGTTAATTTCTCTCTCCCCCCTCCCCCTTTGCCAACAGAATCTTACAAGCAAAAGCAAGAATGTGGGTGATTATGGATATGAACGAAAATTAATGCTGAGCATCCGTTCAGTGGGAGTTAATGATTCTGGAGCATTCACGTGCCAAGGAAGCAACCCTTTTGGAACATCCAATGTCACTATAACCTTGACAGTACTAGGTAAATAGTAACATTGCAGACATGTAAGATTTCTGTGCCATGGGGAGAACAATTAATAAATATATGTATTTTGTGTATTGTCCAGCCCACTAAAGGTGAAAGGGAAATGAGAAGATGGTTAGAGATAGGTGTGACTTATTTTTAATGTTATGTTTCAAAACAAATCAGTTTTACAATAACCACTTCCAAAACACTGTTGTGGACAAAAGCACACACTCTTGAGTCATGGTATGCACATTGTGTGTTCTGTTACAGCTACAGTGAACACAAAAGTTACAAAGAATATTAACACCAACTTGAAAAATGTTGAAATTAATATAAATGTAACTTGATTAGATATACCTTTAAAATACGTATCCACTGACCAGTGTGTCTACATAATTGCCGGTACCTCCCATAAAGCTGTGTTTGCTATAGACAGCAAAGCTTTTTCAAATGGGAGAGACTATTTGTGTATATTCTTTCATATAATGTTCACTACTATGTTGTGGAAGCATTGAAATACTAAATGTATTTTACATTTAAATAAAGCCTTGAACGCTAGCACGCAACTGGGCATTGTTTGGATCAGTTGTGGGCAATTTCAGCAGATCCAGATGCTAAGTCTTCTCCACTCTCCTATGACAGAGTGTATTTTCTTTATCGTTACACACTGGTGGAAATCATCCACAGTAGTACAAATGAAACAAAATAAAAACACTTATAGTTGTTTTAGTGGAGAATTATACTTCTCAGAGGCTTCCTTGAGAACAATTATGCTTTTAAAATTAGATATAGATTCCCCATATACTTTTTTTCCACCTTAAAAGAACCAGAAAGTTGGATTCTTTTACATCATTTCCATGTCCCTGAATTTCACCCACATTTTGCTGAGTGCTTAAAGTACAATTTATTAGACACTTTCTTGTGCAATCTTGCATTAAGATAAATAAGAATTGCAGAAGATTGGTGTGCAGGACAACCTTTTGGTGACTACTTGCTTTTGTGTCCTTAAATGCTTATAATATTATGTTTTCCCCTCCAAAAATGTTTTCTTAGTGACATGCAAACCAATGAAATGAAAATACTCTGTAAATATATTGAAATAATAGATAAATTACTGAATAATATGACTATCAGTGCTACTAGCCATAGGGATAACATATTATTTAAAATATAAGATGCAGCATGCCTCTGAAGATCAGTTCCTGGGGCACATGAATGGAAATATGTACTCATGCCCTGTTTTTGGACTGTTGAACCTGAATATTGGACTAGACAGGCCTTTGGTCTGTAGGAGTTTTTTCCCCTGTATCTTAAAAAATATAAAATAATCACTCAAAGCTGTGACATCAAAATAATGCTAATATGAACACTTGATCGTATTTATGAATCTTTTACACACTTATTTGTAAAAGTCCTGTAGGAAAACCCTCTTCTCAGTAGAAAGGCATTATAAGATGGTAATTTCAAATTGAAGGTCATAGTATAAAAGTGAACAATTGCAGTGGGTCTAGTGTCTACTGCCGCCCCACACCTTACTTCGGGATTTATTGCAGGACATTGATTGGGAAACCAGATGTGCTTTGTTTCAGACTATTTCGTGGGGTGAAAATAAGAGACAGGAGCACAAACTTTATTTAATAAGGGAATCACACTTCTTGTAGGCTTAAGTGTTATTCTCTGTTTTAAATGTAAAAAAGGAGCAATTTCTTGAAGCTCAAGTCACCGTATCCATTTTGCACCCTGTTGAATAAGAAACCTCCACCTATATAAAGAAGATTGCATAAGGATGTGGTTCTCAACCTTCCTAATGCTGCAACCCCTTAACAGTGACCCCCAACATTATTTTTGTTGCTACTTCATAACTGTAATTTTGCTACTGTTATGACTCTTAATGTAAATATGCAGGATGTATTTTCATTCCCTGGACCAAATTTGGCACAAATACCCAATATATGTAGTTTAATTTATTGATGTCAGGTTTCATTTACGGATGTTAGTTTTTAATGTTACTTTTATATGTGGGGTTTTTCTGTGATTTTATGTTAGTATTGTGTGTTTTATGTAGGCATTGAATATTTACCATTGTTATGTTGGAATCTGCCCAGAGTCCCCTCGGAGAGATAGGGTAGAATACAAATATTTTTTTTTAGATTATTATTATTATTATTATTATTATTATTATTATTATTATTATTATTATGCCCAAATCTGAATACTGGTGGGGTTGGGGGGATTGATTTTGTCATTTGGGAGTTGTAGTTGTTGGAATTTATAGTTGATCTACAATCAAAGAGCCAAACTTGGCATGCAAAACTCCCATAACTAACAGAAAATGCTGGAAGGCTTTAGTGGGCATTGACCTTCAATTTTGGAGTTGTAGTTTGGGAGTTAGAGTTGTAGTTTACCTACATCTAGAGAGCACGGTAGACTCAAACAATGATGGATCTTGGCATGAATACTCAATATGCTCAAATGTGAACACTGGTGGAGTTTGGGGAAAATAGACTTGTCATTTTAGAGTTGTAGTTGCTGGGATTTATAGTTTATCTATAGTCAAAGAGCATTCTGAACCCCACCAGTGATAGGATCAGGACAAACTTCCCACACAGAACCCCCATGACCAACAGAAAATACTGTGTTTTCAGATGGTTTTTGATGACCCCTCTGACACCCCCTCATGACCCTCCTGGGATCCTGACCCCCAGCTTGAGAAATGCTGCCATAAAGGCTTGGTGGACATTTTTTTTGTGAAAGTCTAACCTGGCAAAATGGTTGCTGTGCTCTGCATCAACATGTCCTTTACTTTCTGAATTGAGGACCCATGAAATAAAGCTTTGTCTGGTAATTGAGTAGGGAAGAACATATGGGAGGAGCTGTTCCCAGGGGTATGCTGGATTGTACCCAAAGAGCACATTTTAGTGTGAAAGCTTTGATTTCCAGGGCTCACTTAAAAGCTTGAACCATTGTTTTGCAACACACACTCCAGATTAGTTCCGTCAAGAGCCATCAGAAGTGCTTATGATGTGCTGTTTATTAACATGCTTTCCTGAAAAGCTGCCCCAGAGTGCTGGATTCCTATGACACATAGTACTTTTTAAATATTAAAATTACCATAAGTGCTAAACTGATTAGGAACATATTTATGTGCTGTAATTAGCAGGAGTATTCTGAACATGTCTTTATCCATAATTGGCAAAAAAAGGTTTTCCCACCCCCTCTCCTGGTTTCCCCTGCTTCTTAGATAGTATTACTTCACATAGTGAATTAGTACAGTCTTGTATGGTTGTTCCACTGATGGAACTGCTTCCATGAATGAAACCAGGAAACAAGGCCAACTATTGCTTGTCCACACAAAATCTGTTCATGGGGATTAGGCAACATTTCAGACAATTACCTCTTTGACCTCTTATTTGCAGGCGGGTTTATCATTGTTGTATTTGTGCAGGTGTTTTTATTTTGTGAACCAACTTACATTTCTAATACACATCAAAGTATGGGATATAAGTTAAATAAAGTGAATGCATAGGTAGATAATAAATTGAGCTCCATGTCCCTGAGACTTGAATGCTCCAGTAAATGCAGTGGCTGAATCCACGGAAGTATCTGTAGAGAAGATCCCTATGTGAAACACAAGTTACAGCTCACTTCATTCAGTACAATGTCATTGGCACTCACTCTAACCTTCAAGTGATAAGGCTTGCTTTTCTACACATTGCAATTTATGGCATACTTTCTCTGTAAAATTTCCTTCTGCTCTTGACCTTGATTTTAATTATATGTGCTTCAGGGGACAACAGTGATTTTTTTAAAAAAAATCTATTTCAACCACCAGGTAAAGGATATGTCAGTTTATCAACTTCTACAGATTCAACAGTACATGTTAATGATGGAGAAAACCTGGCTTTAATAGTGACCTATGAAGCATATCCCAAACCAGAAGAAGAGATATGGATGTATATGAATGAAACCTTGCAAAATTCATCTGATCATTATGTCAGAGTCACAAATATAGACCAAAACAGGTAAAATAAAATTATAGTGCAACCATATATATATTGATGTAGAGATGGGGTTCTTTTTCCATATGGCAGCTTCATAACAGTTCACAACAACCTTTACATATGATGTTCAAAAGCTGAGAGGGCAGCTTTTGTCCAAGTTTTTGCATTTTTGTCCAATGTCCAAGTTTTTGCATTTTTCTAATACCCAAGAGCCAGAAAACCAAATGTATATGGTGGGACCCTTAGTGTCTTCTCACAGGTTGACCCTTCTCTCCCCTGATATGATGATCTACACTACTTTTATATACTTCAATAAAACTAGTAGTAATAATAGAATCATAACATGACATCTATCAGTTCCACAGTTTAGTACCAGAGTAGTGTGGTTCCAGAGTCCCAAGGGCTTTTTCTTTTTCCCAAAGTTGATGTGATAGTTGAAATTGGGTGACTGTAGCCCAATTACTACAGGACCTTGTTGAATGATTAAGGTAAGCTATGATATGTTGCTCCCTTTGAAGATTCATGGGTTCCTTTCTCACAACAGTATTATAGATCTGTGATTCCACTGTATTTGTCACATCCTGTGGAATCCTAATATTTCTAATTTTGAGGGAGGGGAGGTACTTGAAGTTAAAATAATAATAATAAATTTTATACCCTGCAACCATCTCCCATAGGGACTCGAGGCAGCTTATAAATAGCACATAATGGTGCCATACAGCATGTAAAATACAATATATCAACATTAAAACCAATAACATTTAAAACCAGACATATAAAATTAACAAGAGCAATATAATCAATAAAATATGGCAATGGTCATTGATCGAGGGTCCATACAATCAATTTAGCCTTCCCTGGCTAAAGTCTGGCTGCTATCTTAAACGTTATCAAAGGCATGCTGAAAGAACCAAGTTTTTTGTAGTGGAGGCTTGCCTAAATTCCCTGGGGAGGGAGTTCCAGAGCTAGGGGGTCATCACTGAGAAGGCCCTCCCCCTCGTCCCCACCAACAACACTTGAGACAGAGGCGGGACTGAGAGGAGAGCCTCCCTGGCAAATCTTAGAGCTTGCATTGGTTCGTAGGTGAAGATGTAATCCCAAAGATAGACCTCACCCAAACCATGTAGGGAAGTGGTTCTCAACCTGTGAGTCCCCAGGTGTTTTGGCCTACAACTCCCAGAAATCTCAGCCAGTTTACCAGCTGTTAGGATTTCTGGGAGTTGAAGGCCAAAACATCTGGGGGGACACAGGTTGAGAACCACAGGTGTAGGGCTTTATAGGTAATAACCTACACTTTGACTTGGGCCGGAAACTTATCAGCAGCCAGTGGAGCTTCAGGGGAGCTGTCGGGGAGCTGTAGTGCATACATAACCAAACTACAGACAGTAGAATCATCGTAGTGTCTCCCTTGTAGCAACTTATTTATGTAATGTGAAACAAACTCCTGTAGAAGAGGAATTATTAAATGAAGGACATGCACTCGCAATCCCCATTGGACATAGGGGAACCACAGGGTTAATTCCTTAATGTACAGTTGTAGCAACTTTATATCACTTTAAGTGCTGTGGCGTAATCCTATAGAATCCTGGAATTTGTAATTCCGTGAGGTACTTACAATCCTTTGCTAAACAACCGCAGGACTGTAATTCAGGGGAGACCACTGGAGCTCTCTAGCACAGAGAGCAAATCTCAGGATTTCCTAGGATTGAGTTTCATCAATTAAAGTGCTATCAGACTTCTATAACTGTATAGTACATATGCAGTTGTAATTAAGAAAGAAAAAGACTTCATGAGCTTTTACAGCCAAGTTTGTGTTGATAAATAAACATTCACTTAGAGAAAAACATAAGATCCTGACAAATATATCAGAAAACAAATTGAAAGCCTTTTCTAAGTAATAGCAAATGGCAAATGAATCCACTACCTTACTGCATAGCTTTGCTACTACTTTTTTCCTCTTATTTATTTATTTATTTATTTACTTTGCTTATATACCGCTGTATCTCAAGCCCGAAGGCGACTCACGGCGGTTCACAAACAGTAAAAACTTCCCATTTTCCCATTTTGCGTGCAAGAAACACTTACTTCACAATCCTATACTAGTTGATGTAGTATTAAGTCTCACTGTGTTCAGTAGGCCCTATTTCCAGATTAATATTGTAGCCTTTGAATCGTCTTAGCATCCCAACATATGGAAAATAGTTTAGACTGAAAGGTATTAACTTCATAACAACTTGCAAACTACCGAGTGAAGTCCATATTCATCTTCGCACAGCCAATGCAGCACTTTTCCCATTGCATTAAACTAACTGACAGGAATGTGATTTTCTGAAAGGAACAGTAACAAAACAGAATAATTGCCTCTAATGCAACAAAATTTAAGTTTGGGTGTCTTAGCAGTCTGTTCAGTTTCCCATGTAACTGTCCTTTCTGCCTTTTTGTCACAAGAATAATAAAGCTGTACTTCTTCCTTCTGTAGACATTCCAGTGAGCTTCACCTTACTCGACTGAAAGGAACAGAAGGAGGCATTTACACATTTTTTGTGTCCAATTCAGATGCTAACTCTTCTATAGCGTTCAACGTCTATGTCAACAGTAAGTAGAAAAGAGGAGCCCGAAGTATGGCTTTATCACAGATCACTGCCTTTAGCATAAGATGCCACAATTTATTAATGGTTGCTGCAGAGGGGGCACCTGTGAAGCCTGCTTTGCAAACTGGGATGATATAACATTAAACATTGTAAAGAATCCTGTAGGAAACAGCTGCACGGTTGAAAGCGGAAGCCAGCACTTTAAACGTGAATGTGATAAGATTGGTGTGTGTAATGTTCTCCTAAAATCATGGTGTTCAATTCCTCCCTTCCCTTTTTAACATTAATTATATTTTGATGGTATTTTCTGGCATTAGCCATGAGTTGGTGTTGCATTCTAACAGTATACTAAGATAATACTTAATGTGCATTTTAACTCTAATTTTAAATTTTAACAATGTATTTAATTGTCTGTTGTCTAAAGGCATCATTTGTAAAGCTGCCTTGAGTCCCCTTCGGGGTAGAGAAAGACGGGATATAAATAGAGTAAATAAATAAATGTTTAGGGCTGGTTTCAATTCCTATATCTTGTTATTGATCTTGGTATAGTATTATATATTCATATTCTGTGTTCTCTCAGCTGCTTGCCCTTTTGACATTAACAGTGGTTTAATGTAATATGCTATTTTCTTAAACTGATGTTTTATAGATTCTAAAATGAATGCATAGGTTCAGACATAGCATAGGAATGTGGGAAAAGGTGTACATTTTTCAAGCTTGGTTTGGATACTATGAAATAATGCTTCTGCAACTGTCCTGGCCCCATACATGCTAATTTCAAGTTTAATGTAAACAGACATATCTTGTTGTGTGAAATATTTTTAATTTATGGAATATATTTTATGGGATCAAAAAAATTGAGATTACCAAAGAGTTTATACACTATGGTTTGGCTGCCTAGTCTCCAGAATTTTAAAAAAAATGACATTTTCCTTTTAAATTTATGATGGACTCCTGCTGCAGATACTGAGGATACCTTCTGATGCACAATCAGCCAGTTCAGTTTTATTATGAGTGACTTTGTTGAGAAATCTACAACCTTTCCAGAGTAAAGAGTAGCAAGAGTAGTATTCAACCCAACATGGCTCGTTCACACTGGCTAGGGAAAAAGTGCCAGAAGACTTACCAGGCTTTTGAACCCAGTGAATTCCTGTATTTAATTCATAATTAGGAACTATTCCAGAGCTGACCTAGAAATTAGCAACATTTGATCCATCTGATCCAAAGTGTCTTCTCCCTGGAAAACCATGGTTTTGGAGCATCCTCACTTCTCTTTAGGAGGACGACACAAAGGCACCATTGTAACATCCTAACTATTCCATTCATCAACACTAGAGCTTCAGACTAGGATAGCAAATATAACTTATCATACTCCTTGAGGTGATAGCTAGGGAAACAAACAATGTAAACTATTTTGTAGATGGCTGATATGAATCTTCGCAATATATCAGTCATTTTATTTCTCACCCAAGGTGTGTTTATAAGAAAGTTTTGAATTAAGGAAGGAAGACAGGCTTAAAATACACATTTGGTGGAAAGACTGGTTTCGCTGTGTATCTCTCAGTCAATTTCAGAGAGCACATGATCCCAGTTTTTTACAATGATTATTTATTATTATCTTTGCATCCCAAGCTTCTGTCTAGGACTGGGCTTCCTGTGTTATCCTGGCAGTGAGCAGATCAGGTTGACCCATAGGTAGTGAACATTTAGCTCTTCTTATGGTTTGCACTTCAATTCCTGTAGTCCCTTAGCAGAGTTTATTCTTCTGAGACTTCTAGTAATTAATCCAAGACATCAGGATTGCAAAAAACAAAATTCCCCACCACTGGGCTAAGAATATTGATTGATCACAATAGTGATCATGAAGTAACAGGATTTTCAATGAAAGTTCCTAGCCAAAGTGCACCACCGAGAACAACGTTGCCTGTAGCCAGAGGGGTATAATTAAAAATTATCCAAACTTGGGCCAGTGCTTGCTAGCAAGTGTTTTCCCTTCCAGTGCCCAATTCTGAGAGTTGCCTTACAGGGGCTTCCTTGATGCACTCCATTGTTCCTAATTATCCTTTGTTGCAGAAGAAGAAGCTGCTAATGGCTATATATTGCTCCCTGCTTCATCTACAACAAATTAAGTATTGAATGTTTCATTAAGCTGTTTTGCATAGCTCCATTCTCTTGTCAATAATCAGCCATTAAATGCTTTAAATCTCTAATTTCATTACTTTATTAAGTGCTCTTGAACTACCAGCAAAAGAGATTCCAAGAGAGCTTAAAGAAGTGCTTTTTCTTTTGAATCTCAATAGTCATCACTTCAGCACCATTGAATTGATTTACATTACATTTACTGCCAATTTATTTTTCTAACTAATTATTGTTGTTATGTGCTTTTGAGTCATTTCTGACTTACACTGGCCCCAGGGCAAAACTATCGTGTGGTTTTCTTGGCAAGATTTGTTTAAAGGGGGTTGGCCCAAATCTTCCATTGAGGCTGAGAAAGTGTGATATGCCTACAATAATCCAGTAGGTTTACATGACTGAGTGGGATTTGAATCCTGGTTGTCATCTAACACTCAGACTCTTCCTACTTAGTAAAGGCAAATAGCTATGGTAGCAATATATGTTTATTGTGTAGTGTGCCAGATAATTATGTAAGGTCAAAGTGTGGGTTGTATTAGCCATACAGTTTGCCTCTTGAGTTAAGTGTTCATTTTTTACAAATAGCAAATATAGGACCCTTGTTCTGGATCAGAAACCTGAGCCCTCTTTCACACAGCTGTATAAAATCCACATTGAACTGCATTATATGGCAGTGTAGCCTCAGATAACCCAGTTCAAAGCAGATATTGTGGATTAACTGACTTGATATTCTGGGTTATATGGCTGTGTGAAAGGGCCCCTAGTTAAAAAAAATAGGAGGGGTTAGCATTTCTTCCGTACACAGGTAGACCTGTCCAGATCAAATAACGCAAACCTGTGCCCATTGAATCTTGGGACCTACTCAGAACTGGGATTTTTCACTTTCCTACCAGTGTTTTTGTGTGTGTGTGGGGGGGGAGGGGGGGCTACTTTGAACAAACACACACATAATTACAAACCCTGCAGGGCGACAGCTTTAAGATGGGCAACTATGGTTCCTTCCACACAACCCTATATCCCAGAATATCAAGGCAGAAAATCACACAATATCTACTTTGAACTGGGTTAACTGAGTCCATTCTCAGATGATGTGGGATTTTCTGCCTTGATATTCTGGGATATAGGGCTGCGTGAAAGGACCCTATGTTCCTTTGAGGTTTCTTCAAAGGCAAGGTTTGCAATACCTTTTTTTTTTGCCTGTTTTGTATATCTATCCCCCTTGGGTTGTTCAAACTTGTTTTACAAATAGGAATGCTGAGGCTTGGAAACACGTTTAAGGGGCTCACTAAAGCTTACCTCAAAGGGGAGACAATGAGCCCTTCCACACAGCCTTATATCCCAGAATATCAAGGCAGGAAATCCCACATTATCTGAGTGTGAACTCAGATAACCTAGTTCAAAGCAGATATTGTGGGATTTTCTGCCTTGATATTCTGGGATATAGGGCTGTGTGGAAGGACCCAATATTACACACCCAGTTGATTTGGGATCACAAATCCTGATCTCATTTCAGTGTCTTATAGGGTTGCTCATTTAAATTAAAATCAGAGGTTGAAAGTGAGCTGGAAGGATTCCCTAGCAAAACACTACTAGCTCTTATTTCATCCCAAGCTTAGCAATCTTGAAGAGTGTTATAGTTGCATGCCTTCAAATTGAACCTGACATATGGTGGCCCTATTACAGAGTTTTCTTGGCAAGATTTATTGATGTTTGCCTTCCTCTTCACTTAAGATATTGACTTGACCACGATTAGTCTTAGGAGGCATATAAAACCTGGTTTTGCCGAGTCTTGGTCAAGCACTTTAACCTTTACACCAGTATCTCTGTGGATAAATTTCATTTGAAAAATAACATTGAGTTTTGCGGCATCTTTTAGATTAGCTCATTTGTATAAGCATAAGCTTCTTGTGGAGCGAATCCATAAGATTTGTGCTATTTTTGCTGCAACAGTAACATGACTGGAAGTTGATGTTAATGAGAAATTTAGAATGTATTCTAAATTTAGGAAGACTTTCAGTCATCTGTAATACATAAAATTTAATGCCAAAGCCAAGAAGAAGAAAAATGAAAGATTGTACCCTGAATTCTGATCCTGTCCTCTGGAGTATTGGCTATCTCTCCTAATCTGGTGTCATCTGCAAACTTGATAAGCATGCCCTCTAAGCCTTCATCCAAATTATTAATAAAGATATTGAACAATACTGGGCCCAGGATCAAACTCTGTGGTACTCCACTAGTCATTTCTTTTTAGGTTGAGAAGGAACCATTGGTGAGCACCCTTTGGTCACTTAACCAATCACAAATCCACCAGCATTGCCCAGTCCACATTTG
Source organism: Anolis sagrei (assembly GCF_037176765.1). Taxonomy (NCBI): domain Eukaryota; kingdom Metazoa; phylum Chordata; class Lepidosauria; order Squamata; family Anolidae; genus Anolis; species Anolis sagrei. The sequence goes on along the minus strand of NC_090025.1, from coordinate 74,122,525 downwards.
ACTAGTTTGCTTGAAAGAAGCTCATGGGGGACTTTGTGAAAGGCCTTACTGAAATCAAGCTATGCTACATCCACAGCATTCCCTGCATCTACCAAGGTTGTAACTCTTAGTATTTCACCACCTTCTCCACGCATTGGCCCTACCATTTCCTTTTTCTTCTTTTTTCTACTGACATAACCAGATAACTCCTTTTTATTGTTTATAATCTCTCTATCAATCCTGATCTCATTGTGTGTCTTAGTCTTATGAACCTTTTCCCTACATATGTTGGTTATTTGAATTCCTGTTTGGTGATTTCCCCCCTTTTCCATTTTTGTTCATATGTCTTTTAAATCTTAGCTCAGCTAAAAGTTCTTTTGACATCAATTCCCTTGTTTTACACTTCTCTTATTTTTCCCCTCTTGCTGGCACTATTTGTAATTGTGCCTTCAGTACCTTACTTTTAAGAAATTCCCATTCATCATTAGTTCCCTTCTCATTTAGTATTCCTATCCATGGAATCATGCTCAGTATTTTCTTAAATTCCTTAAGTCAGCTCTCCTAAAATGTAGAGTGCATGTTTGACTTCTCTTAGGACCTTTCCATACAGCCCTTTATCCCAGAATATCAAGGCAGAAAATCCCACATTATCTGCATGTGGACTCAGATAACCCAGTTCAAAGCAGATATAATGGGATTTTCTACCTTGATATTCTGGGATATAGGGCTGTGTGGAAGGGCCCTTAGTCTCGCCCTTCCTTTGTACCACAAACTCCAGGAGCACATGGTTTACTCCCACCTAAGTATCTCACCACTTCCACTCCATTGACCCAGGTCATCAGGGTTGGTTGGATCAGATCCAGAATAATTGATCCCCTTGTTGACTCTTCTACCTTCTGGAAAGTAAAATTGTCTGCAAGGCAAGTGAGGAATTTGTTGGACTTTGTATTTCTTGGTTTATAATTCCTCACCTTTTTGGAAACCAGGCCTCTGCATTTGAGTGGCATGATGAGAAAACAACTCTGGTTTGTTTGTGGCTAGACTGGCAGAGAGAAGCAAAGCAAGACTAAATGTGGCAGCACTCAGCTCTTTCTGAATGAACCATAATTCTCCAAAATTCTGGATAAGCCTCTCGTGTGAATATATCCTCCATAAACTTCTATAGTTTAAGATCAGGCTGCAAGAGTCATACTTGCAGTCAAAGTATCTTATGATGGGAAGTGGGAGGTTTGTTCATGACTTTTGATTGTTTGAGAGTTAAATAAAACAGTTGAAACATGCCTGGGGCTGTTTTTCTTGACTCTGCCTCTGACCAGGATGTGTCTGATGACTACACTAAACATACAGTTGAGTGATGTTGCAAACCAACCCCTGCGGCTTTTCAAAAGGGGTGGCTGGTTTCATGTGTTGAGAGGGACACTGAATGCAAATACAGAGAGAAAGAAAAAAGAGCATATATCCTTAAAGCAGCAGATCCTGTCTGGTCTTGGAAATGACACATGGTCAGCTCTGGATTTGGATGGGCAGTCTTGGGTAGGAGATGGCCAATGAATCCAGGCACAATCTGCGAGAAAGGAACTGGCAAAACTACCTTTGGGAATTTCTTTTCTAAGAAAACCCTATGAAATTCCTGGAATTGTCATAAAATAATTCCATGGGCAACTTGAAGGAACAGGTGATAATAAAAAGAGAAAGCACATAGGAAATAGTGTCTTGTATGGATAACATCATAAATAATCCAGGTATTGCAACTGATAGCTTACCTGCTGCTTTGGGGCTGTAGTCCAAAGAATTTTTCCAAACTCTTGTAAGTAATGGGGTCCTCATTCTCTTTCCATTTGTAGTTGGGTTTTTATCATCTTAGGATGTGAAATGACTGAATGTCAAGGCTACATAGGTGTTACCAAATGAGGTTGGCTAGAGTTCCTGTTACAGCTGTCCAATTCCTCCATTAAATAAATCCTTACAGGATGTTAAGGATAAGTTTATTAAAAGCCTTTCCTTGGTGTACCTGTTCTTCTCAATGCATTTTTTCAAACACAGCTAGCATAAATGTCTGTAAATCTTGTTTATGGCTCCTGTCTTCCCTCAGGCTGAGATAATAATCACTTGAACACATAAGTTCTGTGATTTCTTTAAAGTATTAGAAAAAGCACTGGAAAAGGAAACTCAAAACCATAAACCTTAATGGGTAGAGATAAATATTTTGGTACATAACAATCTACAAACCATTAATCTTCAACCCACTTAATCTTGAAAAAGGGAAACAAGAAGATTTTCAGTTTTTGTTGGACTGCAATTCCAGTGAGTCTTGGTGATAGATGATGGGAGTTAGGATCCAGTAATACCCAGAGGGCCATAGGCTCTCCTTTCCTGATTTAGAAATTAAACAAATCCTTCTGCTATGGAGGATTCGCAACAGGTCGTCCAAATACAGTGTGGGCAATGCTTTTGAAAGGTCTGACCAGTACACAGAGTTCTCTCCATTCATATGTTTCCATTCATATGACTTGGTAGAGTTTTTCAGATAAGGTTTCCAACATCAGGACAGTCACAATTTGGCCACCCTAATGTAATGAAAATATTTTAGGGGCGTTTAATAATTGCCATTAAGTAAAAGTCACCTTGAAGGCACATTACAACAACCAAGATTTGGAATATATTTACACAGGTGTAAGAGCCACTGTCGTTGATAGGGCTTACTGAGATGCACAGAGGTGTGTAGTTTTGTCAGATGTTTTAGTTACCGTGCACATGTTTTTGCTATCTGCTCAGTAGTATGGGCAAAATAGTAATTTGCATTAACACAGAAACCCAAGAACTAACCTTGATCTGCCCATTTACTTTCAGCCAAACCAGAGATTGTCACTTCAGAAAGACTTAGCAACGGCATGCTTCATTGTGTGGCTTCAGGATATCCCGCCCCTACAATAAACTGGTACATTTGTCCAGGAACTGAGCAGAGGTGAGTGGACAAATCATTGGAATATGTGTCGATCCAAGTGTAATCAGGTCCTTGACTTTAAATGTGTGCACTTCATCATGCCCTACAGACCTGATAAACTATAACAATGAGTTTTCCTGGAGGATCATTGCAGAAGCAACCAACAAGATGAGGTGACTAGTGCCTTCCTCTTTGCTGAGTAGACTGGCTCCCCCAAGTAACCCGCCAGCAACTTCAGATGCTACAGAAGTTATTTTCTATGTTGGGATATTCTTTGTGAAAATGACGTGTTCAGTAAATGCATTTGGGGAAGGGAGTTGGATTGTGTTCATTATCCTCACTTTTGGCATGCCAGATAGCCATGCATGATTGCAAACAAACAAAACAAAACTGCACTTGTATGCATTGCTTACACAGCCTTTGAAAATATATTACCAGAAGTGAGGCTAGTCATTGTGATTTAATTTGCAACCCAGCTTTTGTGTATGTGTGTATGCCATTAATGTACGTATTTTATAATGATCTTTTTTAACTGTGTTGCGCCTCTCTTCGAGCCATGAGGAGAGGCGGGTAACATATGATGATGATACCTATTCTTTATGAGTGGGTGAACTCAAAGACTCTCAAGTTTCATTTTCCATAAGTTGTCAGCTGTGTGGCTAATCAGTATCACTTAGAAGATTGGGTTAAGACAAGCAATCTCTACATGTCAACACCCACGTGGCAGCTAGCATTTTCTTTCTTAAAACTCTGTGGGTTTGCTTCCTTTACTGGAAGGAGTCACTATAATTTATGACCAGGCATTATGGGCCAAATGAGACTTCAGAGGACTTCCACCTCTTTACAACCAGGCTCTTCTTGGCCCTAATTATTTAACCCTGTAGAATGACAATTACAAAATAGCTTCTGTGTATGGCTATTATCTTTTGGATTTATCATGTAATAACACAATTTTCCAGGACGCAGAGTAATTAGATTTCCATTTACACAGAGTAGCTTATATGGTACTTTCCCTAAGCTTGTAAGCTTAGGGAAAAGAAAAGAATTCACTACAAAGGTAATTACCAAGTTTGTAAAATGACTGTATGTATTTTCAGTGCAGGTAGAGGATTTGCAAACAAGATTATAAAATACTTGTGTATTTGACAGTGTTCTGGACTTAATTACAAGCGGATAATACATTTTCTATCTGAACCATTCTTCAACAGTTGTTTTTCATTAGTTTCCTTCTGAAATATGCATTTGTCATCAGCTGTGCAATAGCAACAGTTCGCAAATTGGCATATGTGTTTTGTGTTACAGAGGGTTTCAATTGTGGCATTACAGTATAAAATGAGAAAGATCATAGCATGCTTTTAGCAATGATTCCTAACTTTTTGTCTTTACCAGTTCTGCTTGGAAAAGTTGCTTTTTTATCTTAAATCTTTCAGAACCTCCCAGGGTTTGCTTCAGCTTTTGCCAGTACAGATTGAAGTGTTTTGGGCTTTGGATTTTTGAATAAAACCCACTCCAGCTCTGTGCTACTGATGTGGTGCAGTGGGTTAAACCCCTGTGCTGGTAGGACTGAAGACCGACAGGTCACAGGTTCAAATCCGGGGAGAGGCAGATGAGCTCCCTCTATCAGCTCCAGCTCCTCGTACGGGGACATGAGAGAAGCCTCCCACAAGGATGATAAAAAAAAATCAAATCATCTGGGTGTCCCCTGGGCAACGTCCTTGCAGACGGCCAATTCTCTCACACCAGAAGCGACTTGCAGTTTCTCAAGTCACTCCTGACACGACAAATTTTTTTTACTAAATTCAGAACTCACTCTCTGAAAAGGAAACCTCTTGCTCATGAAAGAGGTCTCCTTTTGGGTTGTGCCTCCTGTGGCACATAATGTGACAAATAGGACAAACAGGCAGTGGAACATGCCATCAATTATGAATATGGCTTTAAAGATGGACTCCTCTAGACAAGGCAAATGTGAAAAAAAAATTGGTTGCTGTAGTTCCCAAACTAAAATAATATATTTATTTATTCTAGATATTTCTATGCAGCCTTTCTCCAAGCCACCTTTCTCCCAAGGTGGCTCACATCATATTCAAAACATATAAGTCCCAAGTTCCACATTTGGAAAAAATAGTTGTGCTCATAGTTGCAGGGGGAGCATTCCCACAGTAATTCCTCTGGCAACATCTTCTTTGCTGTTTGCATATTGGTTGAACTTCCTCTTCCCTTGCCTGCTTCTTTTGTTTCAAGGTAAATATAGGGAAAGGTTAAAGGAAGGTGATCTTTTTAAATCTTTTCCTCCTTTCTTACCTGCTTTAAAATATTTTAGAGTTACAAGATACCATAGCTGTTCAATACATTAGTGACCTAGCACTTTTTCACCATCGCATTTTTCTGAGAATAAATAAATAAAAGTTTCAGAGGGAAAAATGTGTCCTTCAAACTTGGGCCCCCAGCTAAAACTCAGCAAACAACAGCCCCAGGGATTTTCCCTTTGGAAAAGTCTTAACACAGATCAAAGAAATCACTACATCCCAATAAGACGATAAGTCCTGAAAAGAATGGAAACAGGCACATGGAAAGGAGCAAATTGCAAGATCTTGTTATGCTTTATTACAGGAATACGAGCTTCTTTAGACCAGCTTGTTAACTTCTACATTGTTTTAATGTGTCTAATCGGTTTTAATAACAAGCTGTGAACAATTTCTTGACATATTTTTTGTTTTCTTGTAGAAAATATTTGGCACGCTAATTAAAAGATCAATGTGATAAGTCTATGAAAGCTAGAATAATACTTTTCAGTGGGCCCTTAGTATCTGCTGCTGAACTTTGGTTTTTGCACCCCTGTGAATACAAAAATCCATTGATGTTCAAGTCCCATTATATACAGTGGTGTAGTAAAATAGTGTCCCTTACATAAAATGGAAAAATCAAGGCTTGCGATCCAGAGTTTTGGGGGGTGGGGCATTGGAGAATGTTTTCAAACTATGGATGTTTGTATTCATTGATATGGAAGGCCAAGTGTACACAAGATATTGAATGAAAAGTAGTTAATATAAAATGGGTTTGTGTTTAATTTAAGACAATATTCTATTGGATATAGAGTAGACCTGCGGAAATCAATGAGACTTAAGTTAGAAGCTAAGAAGATACTGGAGGAATAATAGTGTCTCTGAATATGGATTGCTAGTTTTGTGACTCCATTATGAAACTAGAGTCTAAAATGAAGGTTTGATGATGGTATAGGATCCCTGGCTTGTGTAAAGTGTGTGTAAATACCCAGTTTCCAAAAAACATAGTTTTAGGAATGGCCAGCCAGTGGTTGGACTCAGATGTTGTACTCTGCTGAGTTCTTGTTCATGTAGCCAGTTCTGCTGACAATAAGATGTAAGCAGGAACTTTCAAGTCGTGTGTATGGACATAGTTGCATAAATAATAAACCAAAATTCTTCAGAAGTCTGACTGATCATGGATACAAACTTAGCTAATGGTTTTAAGATTATTATTATTATTATTATTATTATTTGAAACACAACAAGATTAGAACACATCAAACAAGATTACTATGCTGACTGTTGTATTGGATCACACGTCGGACACTTCCCAAGTGTCTGGGACTGTGTGATGTAATGTGTACAGATCCGAATAGCAGCTGACAGATAGTAATTTTGTCAGCGTCAATTGTGTTTAAGTGCAGGCTAATGTCTTTAGGCACGGCACCCAGTGTGCCGATGACCACTGGGACCACCTTTACTGGCTTGTGCCAGAGTCTTTGCAGTTCTATCTTTAAATCGTATTGTGTCAGCATTTCCAGTTGTTTATTATTATTATTATTATTATTATTATTATTATTATTATTATTGACTTAGTAGTAGAAGAACATCTAGCTCTTCTCTGCCAGTTTTTTGGGGTTTTTTTTTTCATTCAGATAAATTATTTCTTCCAGGTGTTCAGATTCATCAAATATTTCTCCAGTGGATGTGAAGACCAGCTATAATGATTCACCCTTTCCTTCCTTTGGAAAGGTAATTGTTGAAAGCACCATTGATGCCAGCATGTTCAAGAACAATGGCACAATCACATGTGAGGCTTCGAATGCCATTGACAGGCGCACAGCTTATTTCAACTTTGCGGTCAAAGGTAACAGCAAAAATTGTTTTTGAAACTTCATTTCAATTGTAGGTATATACTTTACACACGCAATCTCATTCAAAAACTCACCTGCACTCTATAAACTCTCTGAGACCAGAAACATTCTTCTGGTTTATAATACAATCATATTCTATGATGTTGCTATAGAGGTAAATACTTAATTTTTCTTCAATGTGCTTTTGTGTAGCAGGGTTTGAAAATAACTAATCACTTAAATCTAATGTTAATGCCAACTAAGGATAGACCCATTAAATCAATAGTATTTCAATTAATGTCTATTTGTCAATATCCCATTTATTTAACTGGATTTAGGCAAATGAGTTACTTGTAATTATATTTTTCCCATCAATAAAAGTATGATTAAATTATGTGTCCAGAGGAGGGCAGCTAAAATGATCAAAGGTCTGGAGACCATGTCCTATGAGGAGCAGCTCAAAATGCTGGGCATGTATAGCCTTTGAAAGAGAAGGTTGAGAAGATACATGATCACCATGTTTAAATATTTGAATGGATGTCATAAGGAAGAGGGATCAGGCTGGTTTTCTGCTGCCCTGGAGACTAGGACTTGGAGCAATGGGTTGAAATTATAGGAAAGGAGATTTCACTTGAGCACTAGGAAGAACTTTCTGACCACAAGAGCTGTTCAATAGTAAAACTCTCTTGAGTGTGGTGGAAGCCCCTTCTTTTGGAGGCTTTTAAACAGAGGCTAGATGGACATCTGTCAGAGGTACCGTATATTCCAGCATATAAGACAACTGGGCATATAAGACAACCCCCAATTTTTCCAGTTAAAATGTAGAGTTTGGAATATACTCGCTGTATAAGACCACCCTTCTTCCAATGCACACTAAATTAAAAAAAAATAAAAAATCAGATTTGAATTCAATATAGTAATTTTAATTCAAATGCTTATGACATGCAGGTTCCTATGAGAAGGACATTGTACCTTACATTGTACATTACAGTTGCTCTTTCTCCCTTGAATTCCATTTACACTCTGGGTCCTTTACATCATGCTGGCAATAAGTTAAAATAAACAGTTGCATGAAATAATTCTCATTTAAAGCAATTAAAAAAAACCGGGCAAGGTAAAGTGTCATATCAGTTCCCTTTTGCCTTCTCTCAGGCTTCTTCTATTGACGCAGCCTAAAACGGCATTGACCTTTTCAGCTGCAGCATCACACTATTGGCTCGTGGTCGACGAAGGCATCTGCGAGGCGAGGACGGAGGAGGGAAAGGTGCACCCCTGCGGAGGCCTGCGCTGTCTTCCGCAGCTGGTGAGCGCACCCACCCCTGCTGCTCCCAGCGAGGCTTCCAGCCTCTGTCTACAGCCTCCAGGAGCAATGCGGCATTGGCCAGATGCTCCATTGGCCCCAATTGGGCCCAGGAAGGAGGGAGGCAGTGTGAGGAAGGCTGCCCTCCGACCTCCTTGCTCACACTGCCTCTTTCCTTGGGCCCAGCTGGGGCCCAACGGAGCATCTGGCCCACGCCAGGAGGCTGTTGACATGCTGGAAGCCTCTCCGGAAGCAGCAGGGGTGGGCGCACTCACCACCTGCAGAGGTCAGCACAGGCCTCTGCAGGTGTGCACCTTTCCCTCCTCCGTCCTCGCCCCGCAGATGCCTTCCTCGGCGGTGAAGGCGCACACAGGACAAGAGAGGAGGGAAAGGTGCACACCTTTCCCTCCTCACTCACATGCCTTTCCTGTCTCCACCGCCGAGGAAGGCATCTGCGGGGCAAGGACGGAGGAGGGAAAGGTGCCAGACTCTCCGTTGGGCCCCAGCTGGGCCCAGTGAAAAAAGAGACAAGGAGGTCAGAGGGCAGCCTTCCTCAAGCTACCTCCCTCCTTCCTGGGCCCAATTGGAAGGCAGGCAGGCCGGCCGCTGCGAGCGGAGGTTCTCCTCCGCTGCCTCGGCTGTGTCAGCTCCGCTGCCGCTGCCATTCGTCATCAAGTATATCCGGAAGATAAGACGACCCCCAACTTTTCAAAGGATTTTAAAGGTTTAAAAAGTCATCGAATACCCCGGAATATACATACTTGTGCTTTCTCTGCATGGGAGAGGGTTGGACTGGATGGCCCAGGTGGTCTCTTCCAACTCTATTATTCTATGATATGGGGAGAACGTTACAGAAACACCGACCCTTTCTACCCTTTTTGAATGCCTAGGTTTGAAATTGGACTAGATGGCCCATGTGGTCTCTTCCAAGGTCTTTAATCTATTATTCTAATTACTCTTTGATATAATTTACCAAGCTCTGCTGTATTCTTTAATATATTATATAAATGTTTAATCTCCAATTTCATATACTGTAACTCCAAAACCAGTGTTCGCATTTTCCAAGAATATGATTCTTTTCCTCAAAACAATGAGTTAATTATATTGCTCTGTAGCTTTTTAATTGCTTTAATGGCATATTGGAATGATAGCCAAATTATTGTTATAGTTCTCTTTATTGAAGATTTGAACAACTTTTTTGTTTTTGTTTTGCTTATCTCATTCTAGAACAAATCGGTACTCATACCCTTTTCACCCCTTTGTTAATTGGCTTTGGAGTCGCAGCTGGTCTCATGTGCCTCATAGTCATAGTTCTTGTGTACAAATATCTTCAGGTAAGAGCTTTGAGTAAATAAATTCAACAAATAGAGGTGTATTAAGCATCCTTTAACTGATTTCTGACCTCACATTGGGAGTTTGATTACTCAGAATATTGTATCTGTCTTCCAGAAACCCAAATATGAGATTCAGTGGAAAGTGGTAGATGAAATAAATGGAAACAACTATGTTTACATAGACCCAACACAGCTTCCTTATGATGACAAATGGGAGTTTCCAAGAAACCGGCTAAGTTTTGGTTGGTTTGTACACATTTGATTTTGATAGTGAATTAAAAGTTGTCAGCAAAACTGTATTGTACTCTGAAGTGGTGGGGGGCGGGGCGGGGTGGGGGGGGGAGAGATAATAATGTTAACATTTTGTACAGGTCATTTGAGGACTTAGCTTGATATAGTGGTTTGAATACTGGACTATTTTTATGGAGACCAGGGTTCAAATGTGCACTCAGTCATGCAACCCCATTGGAAGACCTTAGGCAAGTCACACTCAGCCTCAAGGGAAGGCTCCTCCTGAACAAATATTGCCAAAAGAACTCCAGGATAGGTTTTTGGGTTGTCATGTGTCTGAAACAAGTTGAAGGCACACAATAACAGCAACATGGGTGCATGGGATCTTTTCTTTGGATTTCTTTGTTTAATCGAAAAGATCAAAACTGATTAGCTTATTTTGTACGGTTAATTTGTATTTTGTATGGTTAATTTGCATGGCTAACCTGTTTTCTTAAATATTTGCACTTTTCATCTCTGGAAATCCTGCAGGCAAGACTCTAGGAGCTGGAGCTTTTGGGAAAGTTGTTGAAGCAACTGCCTATGGTCTGTTCAAACCTGATGGAGCATTGAGAGTAGCTGTAAAAATGCTCAAGCGTAAGTTCTGCAGCCTCCATTCATTTTCTTTGTTTTAGTTAATGTCTCTTGATTTGGCACTCAATGGGGCCCCAAAATCAAAATGTGAAATCATACAATAAATCAGAGAGCTGCTATAGTGTACTACTTTTGAGTGCTGAATTATTACTCCTGCTCATCCGTGGAAGCCTAGTGGGCGTGACTTTGTGCAAAAATTAAACCCACAAATGTGGAATGCTCACCATCCTTTAGATGGTCATTGACATTCCTCTTTTCTCTTATAGTTGCCATATGTAAAGCCACCTTGAGTCTCCTTCAGGGAAGAAAAAGGTGGAATACAAATAGAGCAAATAAATAAATAATCTCTACAAAACTGTGATCCTGTAGTTTAATAGAATGTTGCATTTTGCTTTAAAGGTGAAACTTTCCAAATGAATTTCATAAGTAAGAAAATGTTCCATAACAGAAAAGGCACGAGGGTAGTGTGAAGCTCCTTAAACGTATTAAAGGGTACAGTGAAACCCTGACTTAAGAGCATCCTAACTTAAGAGCATTTTGAGTTAAGGTATCCAGCTTGGCCATGCTTCGCTTTGACATAAGAACCTTATTTTTTGTTAAGACGGAGTGCTAGTACTAGAATACAGGGTTTTAGGGCTTCAAGGGAGCAGCTTCTATGCCTCGCGCTCTTGTTCACTTTGGGAGACTGCGGTCTGCTTTGCTCTTGTTTGCTTTGAGGAACTTTGGATTACTTGATTTTGTGTGGTTTTTATTCCTTGTATGTTTGGCTTCATGAAGAGAGATGTAGAGCAAGAGAGGCTGGAATGAGTAGAGTATGAAGAAAATGATGCTTCTGCCTCTTCACTTTGTGCTTCCTTGCCACAACTTTGTGCTTCTACCATTTTAAAATTGATTTTTCTTTTTATTGATCCACGTGAATGTGCATTTATACATTATTTGTTATTTATAAAGTACATTTTCTTATTTAAAAACACACAGCAAAAATTGGGATGTTCGCTTTGAGATAAATGCATTTTGAGTTAAGAGCTCAGTCGTGGAACGATTTAAACTCTTAAGTCAAGGTATCACTATATCTATGTGAGAAAGCAGCCAGGCTTATATGCTAACCTGTGACTATCTTCTGCTCCTTTACTTGCTGAGCCTCATTTTTCTCTCTCTAGCCAGTGCCCATTTCACTGAAAAGGAAGCCTTGATGTCTGAACTGAAAGTACTGAGTTATCTTGGCAACCATATAAACATTGTGAATTTACTAGGAGCCTGCACAATTGGAGGTATGATTTTTGACAATTTCTTGAGATAAAAACCTACAGTGCTTCTAGGGCACAATTTCTAATCAGAAAGGCACACCCATGAGTTGATTCAGGTTTGCATGGAGAAATAGCTTCAGTTTCCTGCAAGGTATCCAGCTTAGAGAACTGGAAGGGTCTGTGGGCCCCAGAGCAAATTAAACTCAACTAGTAATGCACTAGTAATGAATTGCAGTCAATCCTCCACATTCACTGTGGTTGGGTGCACAGGAAGACTGCGAAAGTGAAAAACTCCGATTTTTATCTGAGAGGACACTTCTTTAGGAATCTCTATGTCTTCCACTGGAAGCCAGCCACAGGATTGTATTGGAGAACCTACAGCTTCCTAGAGAGGGATCCTAGGCCCTCCAACATGACAGGAGGAATTTGGCCATAAAGTCACATTGGAGGACTTTAAAATTCCTAGAGAGAACATTTTTAATCAAATCTGTGAGCAATCAAATCCGCAAAAATCAAAACCGCAAATGAGAGATGAATGTAATTACCTGAATCTGAGTCCTTACAGAACTAAAACAATGCCATCCTTGCTCAAGAGACAGAGATTTATAATCAGAATGTTTAGGAAAATCCCAAGCTTTACAAAACTATTTGCAACAACTACAAGGGCCAAGAAACCTAAAGAGAAAATGAGCCAGGACAACTTAGGGAAGACAAACATGCCCAGTGGACCCAGTGTGCAAATGCAACTCATTATTTGTTATTCAGGTTGCTGCTACTGTTCCTCCTATTCACCTCTGCTGGAAACTATAACTTGTCTGCAAGTTTTTGACACATCTGAATGAAACTGGAGCTTCAAGACTCTCCCAAATTGCATCTAGGTTGCTTAATGTTAGGCAGCTTTAAAGAACTATTTTAAAATTCTACGTCTGTATGAACAAATATGTATGGGGTCTGTTCTGTTTGTTGTCAATACTCTGCTTTAAGAAGCAGGCAGTCCTGTATATCTCTGTCTGTCCTGATTGAAACATTAATCCATAATTACAAACTTAACATTTTAGCTCCAAATTTCTGAAAATGCAAAACAAAAATAACCAAAAGGCAATCGTATAGTAAAAGTGGAGGCTCCTGTCTAAGCTCAAAGCAAATATGTAGTACATCAGTGTCAGCTCAAGTTGAACAAAATTTCTTTTGAAACAGAGTGACTCATTCAACACATTCATGCACACTTTTCCCTTCAGGTCCTAAATGTTAGTACCCCTTAGTCAAAATGTGTACCTATTTGAATTCACCAAAATTGGAAATTGTATTTTGAACTGCCATATAAGTCACACTATGTGTCTTTATGTATTTTAATAAAATTAGATCTAAGAAAAATAAGGTAGGAAACTTAACTTCAAAGACATAAACATACAATTGCAGAATGATTCAGTTTTGCAATTCAGTTAAAGTAAGCCTTAGAAAAATGAGGAAAATCCTAGAAATTCGCATACATGCCCAAGAAGCTCCAGAGGAAAATATGTTTTCTTAGAAGCCTCATAGTTTTGACAACAAACAAATAATGCATACAGAAGAAGTGAGATATTTGTCAGCAGTCTCATCAAATTGATCTCTCATGTCTCTCTCTCGGCTTAGCTCTGAGGAGGCCTAAAGCTAAAAAATGAGGAAAGGAGGAAACAAGATAATGCGTGAAATTAGGCAAAAGTGCTCCATGCAGACACTTCAAGTGGAAGTACTAATGAAACGTGCCTTGAATTGGAGGCTGGCCTAGAACCCCATCTCCACTGCTGTCTCTCCCTGAAATACAGCACTATGTACCATTCCTCATATGCTGACTCCACTGCCACTGATATTCCTATTACTCCAAAAAGACCCAGAAAGTAGTGGAGGTCTTTGAGTTGATATAAGCTAATCTGTGTATAAGAGAACTATCCAAGATCCTAACTTCAGAATCCCAGACAATAGTATTAGATATTCAAATGACTGAATCAGGCAATGAGAAAACTCATTTTTATATAAAAACAATTGAGACTTTATTTCTTTTTCTGACCCTGAATAACAGTTTTGAAAGTCCGGAAGATCTCACTTTGTGTCTTAGTGAGCTTATTCAATCTGAATTGTTTTTTCCTGAATATAATATTTTATACCATTTCCAAAACATTACTGTAAGAGTGAGATGTCTTTCTATAAACAAAAGTGAATCAAAGGATTAATGTGAGAAGCTTACATTTGGAACAGATCACTTCCTTCAGGAAGGGCTCCAAAATGAAACAGATGTGTCTGGTTTGCACCATTATCACAAGACTTATTTAATTCGTGTATGTGTGTGCTTTTAACACTGCAGTCCTATTGATGTGTGGAAATAATTAATTGGGAATGACATCTTCTTAATTGTAAATAGGGCCCAGGTCCTGAATAGAGATGCTGCTGATGTAATTTCACCCTGACTTTTCAAGCTGAAACGCTGCTCTGTAGTTCTGTTTGAAACAGGCTATTTTCATGCACGTGGCCCAATAATCTTTTTATTATGTCTGAGCCAGAATACAAAATGTATTCACCACTTCTAACTTCCTCTGCATCTGCAGGTCCTACCCTGGTCATCACGGAGTACTGCTGTTATGGCGACCTTTTGAATTTTCTGAGGAGGAAACGTGATTCTTTTATTTGCCCAAAGCATGAAGAAACGGCTGTTTACAAGAACCTCCTCCATCAAAAAGAACACATGTAGTAAGGATTTGGTGCCAATTCTTGTATCCATTCTGTGATAGGACGGGTTTTTGTTTATCACATTTCCTTTTCACTCTTTCTTCTCAGAGGATTCAGGATGGCTACAGAGAATTGTTCTATTTGCCGAAGCTGGCTTGTTGTCTGGGGAGTGGGAGATGCCTCACCCTGAGTTTTTTTCCTATATTTTATGTTTACAACTTCCCTCTTGTGTTGTGTCCTCCATGCAGCCTGCCTTTCTTTAGCAATAGACATCAAATTATTGAATATAGGCTTTTTGTGTCTTTGAATCATTATGAATTGGGTCTTTATAGACAGACACCACTGTAAACTTAGCACCAGAAGAAAATGTCTATATTACTTGCAAGCCACACTGGAAACAAGTCTATCCTGAACAAAAATGAAAACACATACATGGTAGTTAGACTTTAATAAAAGCTGTAACTTCATTTAGGAATGACACAGTCATTGAAGTTTTAGTGAGTTCAAATCTCTTTCCACTTCACCACCTGTTCAGTTTTTCTGCTACTCAAATACCTAGATTGTTCGGGCTAAATATGTCTACTCTTTCATTCGTCTTCAGAGCATGTGAAGGCTCAGAGCATGTGAAGACCCAATCCATTCTGCAGCTGAGTTACAGATCTGCTCAATATCTGAGCAGGTCTGTAGCCTAGCACCTTAGGTCTTCTCCCCTTTAGGTGAGAAGCTAAACTCTTTCCCATCATGCAAGCAGTAAAGTTAAATGCTCTAAATCAACAATGGTTTGAACCTTCCATATTTTTAATCATTGAAGAGTTCCAGGGGCTTGGAAAGGTCTGACTTTTATTAGTCTGCATCTGACTTTTATTAGTCTCTCCACATTTTTGGACTTAAATATTTGCTGATTACTGTATTTTCCACTGCCTCCACTGCTATCCTGTATGCAACCAAAAAGATACGTTCTCTAGACATTTCTAGGTCCTCCAGCATGATTCTGTGGTCAATATCTGGCAGGAGGGTCTAGCAATGAACTGTCTTTGAAGACATTTGTGATTTGTAGTTTTTCTACTTTTGCAGGTATCATGTGCCCCTAACTCCCACAAAGTTTTAAATCACTGGTAGAGGTTGCAATTGCTGGTAGAGGTTGCAAAAATCTCTCCAAGCAAAGAAAGGTTAAGTTGAAACCTTCTCCATGACATCCTATTTTCTGTAAATTTATCTTTGGTTTTGAATGAGGTGTAATCTTTAGATTGCGAGGTGTGGCCTCACCAATAGTTACTTTTTTTCATTTTCTTAAATCATGGGAATTTCATGATTTTAAAAGCATGTTCAAATGCTTGCTGTAACCACTAGTGAGTGTTTGTGAACTCTATGTTCTGTCTTTGTTTCACATGTCTTTTTAACCCAGAATATTCTGTTTAGTTTAATTAAGGTTCATTCAAAACACCTCATCTTAAAACTATTGATTAGGAAATTGATTTACATCTATAAATCATAGTTAACAGTAGTTAACCATAGGAAATGGTGGTTTATTGTGAATTCAAACACTCATGAAAATGAGAAATAATAGTAAATTAACTAATGAATTAATAAGTATCTCAGATTATAGCTAGTTTAGGTAAGGAGAGGTTATAGTTAACAAAAATGAACTTTTCTGAAATCCAAAGCATCAGCTTACAAATCACTCTAATTGATGGCATCCTAAAATCCCTTCATTTACCAGCAGTCAAATGAAGGGGCTTTTAGTCACAATCACTTACTGTATATTCTCCTTTGTTTTATTGTTAATTAAATATTAAATATATTCCTTAATGTTCAGTGTAAAATATTGTTTGCTTTCCAAGACATTTATTCTTTGAGTTGCAAAGATGTCCTTTTTTCCATACAGTGATGCTACCAATGAATATATGGATATGAAACCTGGAGTATCTAAAGTTGTCCATGCCAAAACTGCTAAAAGAAGTCCAGGAAGGACAGGTGAGTTGGTAGGAGGGAAAGTAGAATGCCTTCTCTTTTGGAATTGTCCATTTTTTAAAACTTGAATAGTCTACATTGAGGTTTTTAAGTGAGTTAGCAGGCAGATTTCAATAAGATGTTCAGAATAGCTTCGTGTTTTCATAGCAGATTATATGTTTGAGGAGCATTGCTGTGTTAATTTGGTATCATGCTCTGTTAATAGAAAGTCTGCTATCTTCCCAAACAGCCATAATTAATCCATTTGTACCTTGTTCCTACATCTGTTGCTTAGGATCATTTGTTAATCAGGATGTCACCATTGCCATCTTAGAAGATGATGAATTGGCTCTGGATATTGAAGACCTATTAAGTTTTTCTTACCAGGTGGCAAAGGGAATGAGCTTTCTGTCCTCCAAAAATGTAAGTCAGAAACATGGAAAATAATGATTTCTTTTCATACAGCGTGACATTAAATGGTGCATATTTTCCCTGTTGGATAATCTTTTTGAAAAAGAGTCAACTTATATCTTGCCTGTATTTTAAGCAACTTTTAAAAATTGTGCCCTCATTTATGGCTCATGTAGGTACTGATTTATAGAGTCAACCATTGGTTGGTTTCACCTAACTTTATCTTCTTTATACAAAACATACAAAATGTTTGGACCCAGTTATGCAGCGTCTTTGATGGAAGAACCCCTAAAGCAAACAACAAATTCCATCCCAAAGGCATAACTTAGAAGCATATTCGTTTGATTTCCATGGAACTTCCTTCTAATTAACTATGCAGTGAGTCATTTCTAAATTGGCAGTCTCAGAAGGATAAGGTACAGTTTGTAGAGAAAAAGGTAAACAGATTAAATGAAATAAAATCATCTTAGAAAGTGACACAAGGCAATGTGGAGTAAACTAATTAAATACAGATTCTTCCTATAGTTACCTTGGAACAAACCACTCTCGAAGGAACCTGGTGTAGGATCCTTGATGAATTATTTTGTTCTGTCACTGGAACTTTGACAAGAATATTAAGACAAAGTACCATTCCTGCCAATCTTTTTGGGAAGAGCAGAAGTCATTCCGTGAATTACACATTTACATCTTCATTATAAGTCATCGTTAGGAGAATCAGAGAACTAAGAATGACAGAAACCCCATAGCAACTTTTTTAGAATCATAGAATTGGACCAGACCTCATGGGCCATCTAGTCCAACCCCCTGCCAAGAGGCAAGAAAATTGCATTCAGAGCACTCCTAACAGATGGCCATCCAGATTCTGTTTAAAAGCGTCCAAAGAAGAAGCCTTCACCAGAGAGTTCCACTGCTGAACAGCTCTCTCAGGAAATTCTTCCTAATGTTCAGATGGAATCTCCTTTTCTGTAGTTTGAAGCCATTGTTCCGTGTCCTTGTCTCCAGGGCAGCAGAAAACAAGCTTGCTCCCTCCTTCCTATGACTTCCCCTCACATATTTATACATGGCCATCATGTCAACTCTCAGCCTTCTCTTCTACAGGTGTCTTTATATTTTCGTTTTCTCCATATTTCAAATTGTTTATAAGGTCTCTCTATAGTGTTTCACATCACAAAATACTCGTTTTGAGGGCCGGAAGTTGATTATTGGCATCTTTATTTTTACTTTTCAGTGGTTCCCCACTCAATAGCTCTCAGGATATAAAACTGGCCCCTGTTTTAAATAAGAAAAGCCAAGATACATTTGATTACATGTCACTCCCCCCCCCCCCCCCAACCTAGACTGCTCTTCACAGTACTGGTGCGCAATTATTTCTGTTTATTGATATAATGTGTATATCTTTTGTTGTTGTGTCTATTCCATTCAGTGCATCCATAGAGACTTAGCAGCACGCAACATCTTGCTCACTCATGGACGGATCACAAAAATCTGTGACTTTGGTCTTGCAAGAGACATTAGGAATGACTCAAACTATGTTGTCAAAGGAAATGTAAGTATGTTTGAATATCACCTTTATCTGTATAAAGCAGTGGTTCCCAACCTTTTTTTGACCAGGGACCAACATTAGCACCAAAAGGGTTATGAATCAGATTTTGTTAAATTACAGATTTGGTTTCATTATTTGGGGTGCTAATTCAGAAAACTGTACTGGATAGACCACATCAGCTCTAGTTTCTGATACAGAACATATGCCATTCAGTAGTCACCATCTGCTTGTCCACAGAAAACTATATTTATTAAGCCTCGGCACTAAAAGGGAGTTTTGCGAGACCACTCACTCTTGTTGCAATAGTGAAGTAACAGTGAGGCTGTGGACCATATTTTAGTTTTTTGTGGACCACTAGTGGTCCACAGACCACAGGTTGGAAACCACTGGTATAAAGCATATGGTAAACCCTTCCCTGATTCCTAATGGCCATTGACCTTTTTCAAAATGTATATGTACAGAAATGTTATGCCTAGAAAGCACAACTTAGAATGGGGGTAGGCAACGGAAGCAAAATGGGCTGGATGTTCTAACAGAAGATATGAAGGAGGTGTCTTGTGTCACCTGTTCACGACAAATGGCCTCCCCTCAAATAAACTTCCTCTCAGCTAAATCGCTGTATTAAAGCTGTAATCTCTTCCTGTTTACTGGAGGTGGGGACACCGTTGAAACCATCTCCTGAGATAATGAAGATCCGTCTCATCCAAGGCTCAAGCAAAGATGACTGCATTCCTTCCTTTTAGATCTGTTTTTGCTACCACTACTTTTTTCCCTGCAGATTTCATTATGAGATGCTGGCTGTTAAGCGGAGATAAAAAATCTGAGCAGCAAAACTAGCAAATTTAGGAAGAAACCACCTCAATAGCATATCTGTGTGTTGAGAAACTGTATTCAGACAACTGCTTTAATTTCCAGCCTCAGTCTAATTAACTCCATCCTTGGGGCTTTTTTTTTTCTTTAAGCGTAAGACAACAGCTTGCAGGTGGGCAGTAAGTAATTGCACTCCATTTGTCTAAATTAAGGGGTTTCAGTGTCCTGAGTTGCCTGATGTTTTATGGCATGAAAGAGGGCTTAGCTGCAGCTGTTAGCAACCAGGGAGAGAAGATGTCCTGTAATTGTGTCTGGCATAATCTCAGAGCAGATGCTAAGGAGCCCTCCCAATCACTCTGGAAAGTGACAGCAGGCAGTGTCTCCCTCGAAGTATGACAAGAACAGATTTGCTCTTCCTTGCGTGATCAAAGATATCGCTTGAAGCTCTAATTCAGAGGTCTTACTTCATACAGTTAGATGAAGTAGTTAAGCAAATTGCTTTCTGTCACCAACACAGCAAGTTCTTGTACTCCACAGCAGTAACTTTGGTGTTTATTTCAACCACTGAAAACACCAAATGTGGAGTTTTCCAGTTGGGCAATCACGCCAGTCCCACCAACTGTGAGGATTCCTCTCACCATCCCACCACTTTGGCCAAATATAGGAATCTTTACCATTAAGCCCACCAAATGTGAAGCATTTTGCAATGTGAGGGCTTTCCCTCATCCCATGTCTGTTATGCTTAAGGACCTATTCCTGGCTGCCTTGTGTGGGATCAGTCTAAATGCCTTCAAAGTTTCTATGAAGATTCATATTGCTTTTATCCCACCTTCAACAGTGCCTCCACAGACACTTTGTCTGAAACCAGATTCTCAGATTGATAATTACAGAAGCTAAAGTATGTAAAAACAAAACCTTTATTACAGAATTTAAACATAAAAGAGCAGAGCATTTATACATAACCTTTAAAATACCTTTTATTTCAAGCTAAATCAGACCCTCACCAATCACTCAACTTGAACTCATTTCTCTTCAGTCCTTGTCTAAGTCAACTCCCTTTTCTTGTTGCAGTTTTTTTTCAAATCCTTGGCTACAACCAATTTACCTCTCCATCTGAACTCACATTTGTTAGATGACAATTTCATGCAAATCTCCTTAAACATTCCCCTAGTCAGCATCCACCTCAACACTCAATTGTCTCTCCACTCCCAGCAGCTACTTACTGCATGGTAACCCAACAAAACAGACAACATTTTTTGATATACAAACCCATGACATCACAATAACTTTGGTGAAATCAACTATGTGGCCCTTTGAAATGTCATGGGTCGTCATCACAGGCTGGAATCCCAATTACATGAGTCTTTTTGATTCTATTGGATTTACGTTATGCTGACTTGCCATTCAGCGGTTGACTCATTAGCTCTGTTCTATCTCGGTCTTGCTGTTAGAATTAGGCTTTAAGCTATAAAGGTCACCATAAGGTTGCAGAAAATGAATTTGTAATAGCAATATGAAAAAGTAGATGAGGCATTTCATGAATATCCTAGCCGTAATAGTATTAATAATCCTGTTTTTTTAATAAAAAAAAGAACCAGAAGTGGTTCAAAGGAGTAGTAATTTAGTATAGCCCAAAGGAGGACACATTACAACTTCAGCTTAATTTTCATTTTCACAGAACCGCTTATATAAACACATGCACTGTATCAAAAATTGTTACAGAAGGTCCCTTTAGTTTCATAAATGATTTGTTGGACGGCATAAGCCACTGCTGTTTGAGATGATGTCCCATTCAAATACAAAACTATTATTTACTTAGTTGTTTGTCCTAAGATCCTTTTGTCCCAACTAAATGTAGAACCATTAAAACAATAGCATCTTGGCAAGTCAGCACTTATGTACACTTGACTGACTCAACAGGTCCCCTCTTTCAATGACTAACCATGGGATTTAGGCATTTGATTTTTAAGTTTCCAAGTTTATAGTACAAAAATTTAAATATTTGTGGAGATGTGAGTTAAAATTTCTTTAATCAAATAAAACCTAAAAGATGGGGGGAAAGGATTCAATAAAACAATGTTGAATAAATATGAAGACCATAACCTTTGTAATATGTATGATTAATTTTCTGTGGGTATTGCTAAAATGTTGAGGGTTGTCAGAATTGCCATACATTTTAAGGACCTTTAGATTACATATAGTTGAACTGCAAATATGCCATCACCATCTTCATAATTTTAGCAATTTATGAGACATAAGACAAA
Organism: Anolis sagrei; assembly: GCF_037176765.1. Taxonomy (NCBI): domain Eukaryota; kingdom Metazoa; phylum Chordata; class Lepidosauria; order Squamata; family Anolidae; genus Anolis; species Anolis sagrei. Next base: position 74,101,059 of record NC_090025.1, on the reverse strand, counting down.
TAATTCTTTGTTGGAGCGGGCAAGAAATAAATGCCTTCCAATGATATCAGACTGGATCTTAAAAGACAATAATGGAAGATCACAACAATACACTCAAATGAATTTTCTTCAATATATATCTCTCACTTTTTGCCTTGGTAGTATCTTTGTAGCTCCTTGTATTCTAATAGTGATCACTTTCTCAGTGGGTTGTATAATAATTGGAGCTGTAAACTGTAATTGATTTAATTGGTAGACTCATCAACAAAGGCTGCAGTGATAAATCAGTGAGAACCAATTTTAACTGTCAGGGCTTGCAGTTAAGAACACTTAGGAAGTATCTATATAGGAGGCTTATATGTTGCCTTTTTATTGAATGATCTTCAAGGCAGCTTAAAGCAAATTTCCACAATGAACACAAACCCTATCACTAAGCCCATCTCATCCAGTGAGCTTAGTCTCTTGACCAGTGAGTGGGGTGAGACCACTGTGCTATACCTTCCATCTATTCTGCAGTCACAGAATTGTAGGGTTGTTCTTTCAAACAGGGAGAATGAACCACAGCTTCTAGCTCTTTCCATGGCCCTTTGGAAGGAGAGAGGGAGCTTGGTCTTCCTTTCCTTGTGGTTCTTCCTTGAAGGCAAATGTTACATCATCCCAACAGTCCTTGGTCCCTTGCCTGATGCGTATGGCCAAAGTCTGATATCCGTTCCTGTTAAGAGTAATAAAAGATGAATGAAGAATAATTAATTGCAGTTATTACATCTAAAATAAGGGGTATTTTTTGTTCAATAAAAATAAAACTTATAGTCAACTTTCCCCATTTTAGTAATGTACACAAGAAATTGTCAGTATCTACTGGGGCTGGTTCCAGTATCCACAAGGAATACCAAATTCTATGGTTTCTCAACTCTCATTATATACAGTAGTGTAGTAAAATAATGTTCCTTATATAAAACTATATAAAACTTATATAAAAGAGGGGCCGACCAAGGGCAAGATGGATGGATGGCATCCTTGAAGTGACTGGACTGACCTTGAGGGAGCTGGGGGTGGTAACGGCCGACAGGGAGCTCTGGCGTGGGCTGGTCCATGAGGTCACGAAGAGTCGGAGACGACTGAACGAATGAACAACAACAACATATAAAACTAGCCATCCCCTGCCACGTGTTGCTGTGGCCCAGTCTGTGTATATATATATATATATATATATATTGTGTGTATATATGTGTGTATATATTTGTGTATATGTGTATTTATGTGGTTAAGCGCATGCGGTGTAATGTTTTTTTTATTTTTTGGCTTTTAAAATCTATTTTGCTGTATTTTTCAGTGTTTTTATGAGTGATGGTCACTTGTTGGCCTGATAGGTGTATTGTGTCCAAATTCAGTGTCAATTCGCCCAGTGGTTTTTGAATTATGTTAATCTCACAAATGAATATTATATTTTTACTTTTAGTAAATGTTAAAAAATAATCTTAAGATGTACATAGTTAAATTTGTGAATCCAGAATCCTTGGGTACAATGGGGCATTTGTATGTTCAAATATAGTTAATCACTGATTACTCTGTTCAAAGGCAGATGGATCATTGGCTAAAAATCTTTAGCCCACGACAGTCTTACTATCATAAAATACATTTTAGTATGGGATAATTCTTAATCTTCCCATTCATTGTCTTGCTTCCTTTCACAGGCACGACTTCCTGTCAAGTGGATGGCACCTGAAAGCATTTTTGAGTGTGTATACACATTTGAGAGTGACGTCTGGTCTTATGGAATTTTGCTTTGGGAACTCTTCTCTCTAGGTAAAACACACTTGGCTTTCGGGTTTCTGCTTGATGCAACTCAACAAGATTACTACTTGGATGTTTTATTTCTCCCCATTTTTCAAACACGCTATGATATATTGACATTTTCTGTGTTGACAGGAGGCAGCCCCTATCCTGGAATGCCTGTGGATTCCAAGTTCTATAAAAGGATTAAGGAAGGATACAGGATGTTTAGCCCAGAATTTGCACCTGCTGAAATGTGAGAGACCAGACTTCTTACAATTCCGAAATGGAAAATGACAAGCGTCCAGTTTTTGATTTAAATAACTGTCCTTTGTTTTCTGTCTTTGGGAAGTTGCTGTAGTGAAGGAAAATCTTAATTATATTCTGAATATTCATAAGATTCCCTATCACTGACATACAGCTGTTCCTAAATTGTTTTCTTGAAAGTAAGCCCCTGTGAAATCAATAGGATTGATGTCCCAAGTATATCTGCGTGAGATTGGGATATTAGTTTACTGAATCATTTGTACTCAAGAGTTGAGTGCTTTCTGTGCAATATAAACATAAAACTGAATATAAAATCAAAACACTCAGGTGAATTAAACCCTCCACCAAGAAAATCTGTCACCAGCCAACATGACGAAATTACCTCAATTAGGTACAATACTTATAAATACTACCTCCTTATTTGTCAGTTTTGATTGACCAGCAGCTTTGCAGGGATATAGGTTGTCTTCTCTTGGTTCTCTTTCTGAGATCTTGGACATTTGGCTTGCAGAGGCCATGTTCTACAACTGAGATATGCTCCCTTTTCATATTTGTTAATTTTTGTACAATTATGTTTTAGCTGATATTGGAGGGGTGGAATGACATAGGCTTGACACTTAAACCACACTTTTGCTCCAGTGGCTAGAAATCCTTCTCCTGCAGGGCCACAGCTATCTTTTGAAGCTTTTTCTGCAGCATTGATGATGTTTACATGTGTGCTAACTTTTAATCTAGAAATTAATTCAGTGGACTAGCAGTTGAATTTAGGCCTATAAATTGTAGTCTACAACAGCCTTTTTCAAACTTTGGTCCTCTAGATGTTTTTGACTTTTGCTCCCAGAATTCCTGACCCTTAGTACCTCTGTGAGTTAAGGTCTAAAGCAGGCACGGGCAAATTTGGGACCTCCCAGTGTTTTAGACTTCAACTCCCACAGTTGGCTGTTAGGAACTGTGGAAGTTGAAGTCCAAAACACCTGGAGGGCTGACAAGATAGGATTCTTGTTGTTTTGGTTGTGTGCTTTCAAGTAATTTCAGACTTAGGTTGACCCTGAGTGAGGGCCGGGTAAATGACATTGGAGGGCCGTATTCGGCCCCCGGGCCTTAGTTTGAGGACCCCTTCTCTAGGGTTATTTTATTTATTTATTTATTTATTTATTTACTTATTTATTCCCCTTCTTTCTTTCTTGACCAAGACCCAAAGCATCTCACAACATTAAAAACAATGCTATTTAAAACCTACATCATATATATGGAGAGAGAGTTAAACCCACAATAAATAAAACAAGTCAGGTAAAATTACTTAAAACAAGTAAAACCTGTTACAGTACTTAAAATACTATACAGCTCCCCAGTCTCATTCTTAAAAATGTTCTGCTTTAAAAGAATTGCCTAACAAAATGACTTAAAATTGAACAACAATAAGCATTCATAACCAAACCAGTTGTAGCACTTTGATATATCATTTACAACTTGACAATGGATATAAGGCTGGGGCCTGCACTTAAGAGCAAAAAGCTTCAGTAGAATCCAGTGGTCAATTTTTTGAATGATAGTTTGAAGAAATAATGACAAGAATGCCTGTGATTAATTCACCTTATCTCACCGCAAGTCAGAAATGAGTTGAAGGTGAATAATAAGGTTTATCACTACCTTTTTTTGAGGCTGTGAGTGTGTGACTTGCCCTGAGTCTTTCAGACACAGCCCCCGGTGGTGCAGTGGGTTAACCCCTGTGCCAGCAGGACTGAAAACTGATAGGTTGCAGGTTCAAGTCCGGGAGACCATGAGAGAGGTCTCCCACAAGGATGGTAAACCATCAAAACATCCAGGTTTCCCCTGGGCAATGTCCTTGCAGATGGCCAATTCTCTCACACCAGAAGTGACTTACAGTTTTTCAAGTCTCTCCTGACACAACAAAAGAAAATCAGACTGAGAAGTAATAGCTGGGTGGGAACTTGAACTCTAGTTTCCTAGAATCGTAGTATAATACTCAAGAATATTACAGTACACTCATTGGCTGAATGTGCATTCATTCTGTTTTCTGATTTTTTTTTCCTTTGGTTGACCTGTAGACTTAATAGTTTGTTTTGAAAACAGACTTTTCTAATGTTTGTAGTCAATGCTTTATCTGCTGCTAAAATCTGAGTTGATGCATTCTTTCCATGACTAGGTATGCGATAATGAAGAGTTGCTGGGATGCAGATCCTGTAAAGAGACCAACCTTTAAGCAAGTTGTACAACTGATTGAACAACAGATTTCAGATACTACAAACCATGTAAGTGTTGAGTAGTCTAGGCTGAGTTGCAAAAAGTTTTATTTGACACAGTGTTTGGAAAATGAAACCCCAGACACACCAACATCCTGCATTCAGTTTTAAGTGGTTCCATTTGGTGAAGAGAGTTATAGAACCCTGGATGGTTTTTAATAATTTCTGAGAAAGTATTGCATTTGGCTATTGTTAAAATCATTGTACAGAAGTATTCGTCCCACTGAGTGAGACAGATTGCTTCTTCATCAGTGGAGAACTTCCTACAGGCTTTAGAAATGTAATGAAGTTTCAAGGCCCTAAGGTTCAGTTATAAGGTTTTGCTACAAAAAGAAATAATAGTAAAAACACTATTATTGTGGAACACTAAAAGCTAATAAATTTATTATGGCATGACCTTTTGTGGCCTGGGATTTATTTCATCATATGCATCATGAAATGTTGTTCTGACCTATAGCTATAAACTGCCTGTTTGATGGGGTGGGAATGTAAAGATCAGAGAGAAATAAAAGACAGAATTGACCTCAGAAGTGTATGGGAAGGCATTGGACTCTCACAAACACTGCGGAAATGACATTTTTCTTCCTAATTTTTTAGCATTATAGAGAATTGGAGATTAAACTCTTTTGAAGTTGTCAAATTCACTGTGACATGGGATTTTTGGAACCAAGGTTACTTCATAAAATGACTGTACAAGTGTGTTAACTTGCCTCAAATACATGCAAAAATGTTGATAGATACTTTGGTGTTACGTGTGGCCATTAAGTATTGATTCCAGTTTGTATCTCTTCCAGATTTACTCAAATGTTACAAGCGGCATTTGCAGTCAAGGAAATGGTACAGATCACTCTGCGAGAATCAACTCAGTGGGTAGCAGTGCTTCATTTACTCAGCCTCTCCTCACACATGAAGATGTTTGAAAACAAATTCAACCAGCCATGATTGGGACTCTGCAGTTTTTAAAACAATGGCTACGAGTTGTTCTCATTTTGTTCACTGATACACTGAGAGTAGTAGAAATACTACAATAATTTCCTTTTTTATTACATGCTGTTAAAAGCAAAGTAGATTGCCCACCACAGTTACAGCATTGTTGCACTGTTTGCTAGAGTCTGTGTATAGTTGCTATGTTATTTGCATTTGTAGTGTAGAAGTGGAAAGTAAACATTAAAATTTGGGAGTGGGGAAGAATGTCTAAAAATGGGATATGGAATTCTTTGAATGCAACATTTTTAAAATGGAGATCTCAAGAGCACTAACTCTAGAAAGTTGTTGGTCCTGTTTGAAAATTTGGAAAGGCAAATGTCTTAAGACATTTTCCATTAGTTCTGAAACTTTGAACCTTAGAAATGTAAGCAAACTTTGACATTCTGGGCCAAATCCAATGTGAAACTGGTAGTGGCATTGAGATGTTCATTTTTTTCCTCTTGTGACTATGGAGTTGTCCAGATATTAGTTTCAAAGGGTTTTGCAGCCACGTCAAACAGTTTCTTGCAGGTACTAGAGTGAGGAAAAGGTTTTTGTAGTCCTCCTAATACTATATTCTGTTTCTGCAAGAGAAAAAAAAATCCAGGATTGGATTGAGCCCCCAGAATCCAAGACATTACTCACCTGATTAGAAAGGAACAGAAAGACATTGAGCTAACTTTAGATGTTGTTGTATTTCATCTCCCATAAGATATAGCCAGCCCTGCTGGTGTTAAGGAATTATGGCAACTGTAGTCAGGACAACATCCAGAGGGATACAGGTTCCCCACCTCTGCGCTAAGAGTTTAGTGTCTATAACAGGTCTTGCTTCTGCATTTTCCAGTCGAGACAGAAGATACATAAGAAGAAGAGAACAGAAGACAATTTCCAAGCTTTTGTTTTGTATCCATGTTGTTGTGTATTCATTCAATTGCTCCTGACCCTTTGTGACCTTTTGGGCCAGCCCACGCCAGAGCTCCTTGTCAGCCGTAGCCATCCCCAGCTCCTTCAAAATCAAGCCAGTCACCTCAAGGATACCATCCATCCATCTTGCTCTTGGTTGGCCCCTCTTCCTTTTTCCTTCCATTTTCCCCTGCATCATTGTCTTCTCCAAGCTTTCTTATCGTCGTCTTTGCCTCTAATATCCTTCCCTCCAGTGAGCAGTCAGGCTTTGTTTCCTGGAATATGGACTGGTTTGATCTTGTGGTCCAAGACACTCTCAGAATTTTCCTCCAACACCAGGAACATTTGTATGCACATGTTCCCATTTGTATACACCCCCTCAATATTTTGTGATTTGGTAGAGAGGGCCCAATATATTTCTTTTACACCAATTATACACACTGGAAGGTCAACCAGTGCATCTATTTCTAACAGCATATATTGGGAAATAAAGATACACTGTTGCATGGCTAACTTCAAGTGGACAAATATGTTACATCATAAATTGTTGGAGAACATCCTAGTAGTTCCCATGTCTGGTGAAGACACATCTGCTTGTATCACAACATGAACTATGATATATACCTTGGGTAGCTCTAATAGTCTGGCTAGAATAGTCAAATAATGTTCTTACTCTCCTCAAAGCATATCTTGGGTACATGCAGCTGTGTAAGCTTAATAGAACAAAATCTCACATGGCCACATTTTGGGAGGAGGATGTTTTCCTGTAGTATTGACTGATGTATGGATAGAAATATAGATCAAGAAGTAAATTTTTGAAGTTATCAGGTTAATACAAAATGCAGGCAGGTAGCTTTAGGAATTACGTGTCAATATTACCATATTGTCTGAATTCACTTTGGTTTTCTAAAAGCATCTGTCCAATAAACAAAAATCTCGAGATCATCTTTTGATTAATAGACTTACACTAAAATACCTGTATATTTTCAGAATAGCTTCCCTTTAAGACTGTTGTGATTTACACTTAAAATGTAACAACTTCTCTTGTCGGCTTTACATTGATAGATGTAACTGTGTCCAAATGCAATATTATTGAGCAACTGTAGACCTAAATGAAAGTTCCTCTTAAAAATGCACTGCCAGAGGCTTCAAATTATATCCAACATCACTAACTTTTGTTGACCAAGCATTGTGTATTTAACCAGATTATTTGGGATTAAGGTTCCAAAAATATGCCATCCCTTTCTTAAAAGTAGGCACTTACAATGTAGTCATTTACACTGTTGCACTTTTCAAAAGTTTGCTGAATTTTGTGAGGCATGGCTTGATCCAAGCTCCATGTAAGCAGGGGCTTTCCTTTCTCTCTCTCTCTCTCTCTCTCTCTCTCTCTCTCTCTCTCTCTCCCCATAAATAAATGCCTATCATGTTTCTCATTGCACATGCAGATTTTCTTCCTTTCCTGACAGTGGAAAGCTCCATGTGTATGATCAGAACTGTGCACTGAATTAGAGTCACTCTGTAACGGTTTTCACTTGCAACGCATTAGTATATGATTGTAAGACACAGAGCAAGGAGGATTATGCTAGCGGACAGTGCCCAGAATATTTTTTTAAATCAGCTCTGTAAGGTTCTTCATGTCTATGCTTCACATGTGCAGATAGGAACATTGCACAGTTAAGGTTCACAGTTGCGTAGAAGACATTTTGTGTGTCTAACTGTACACATCCTGGGCCACTTTACACCTCCTGCTGGATACCAAGTAGGGACAGGACCCAGAGGTATGTATCAGTCCCTGTCTTCCATCCACACATTCAGTATATGTATATATTAAAGGTGAGAATATGGCTAGTATGCTTTCTTCCTCCAATCCTACTTATAAGACTATCATAAATAAATACAAAACCTTTTGGCTTTTGCAACTGTAAGAGAAAAAAAACTTGTAATAATTGTTGACACCATGGTACTTCTTTGGCACTTGGATAGACAGTGTTTTTTCCTATAATCTGAAAAGTTATATTTTTATAATTCTGTTTTTGTTGACTACTTGGTTACAGAGCGGCTTGATAGTTTCAGATTTGTTTTATTGCTCCAATTTTATGTAAATGCTGAAAATGTAGCAATAATGTCTTCTCAGCTCCTTTAGGCTCTTGAGTCTTAAAAATATTTTTCTATAAATATATAAATAAACTTATATATATATATGCACAATGAACGTATGTATAAATATGTGGAAGTCTGAAAGATGTATTGTTGAAGAGTTTAAATAAAAGTGTAAATAGTATACATGAATTTGCAGCTGTTGGCATGGTATATTTCACCAATTACACACTTGATAGAACCAAAATCCCAATCGACGTGTTCTCCCAGATCACACTCGGTTGATGTGATGAAAGAACATTGGAAACAAAGCCATTTAATCGGATTGAGTTTAATGTGGGATGTGTTGTTGTGCCTTATGTATTTGTCTTATTGAGGATTATTAATAACGATTTTATAACTTATGTTTTATCTTACTAGCAAACCTCCTTAGAAATATGCCTGTCCCGAAAGGCAGCATCTACATACTTGCATTTACATCTATTTGAATTAAATCAGTTAAAAATAGCTTGCATCCTATTGATTACATACAATGGTGTGGTCAGCTTTATACTATCGCAACCCCTCATTTTTGGTTGTTGGGCAGGTTATAAGTCCTTACTGACCATAAAACACTCCAGATCTCACCTAAACCCCATCTCTTCCCAGTGGTCTTCCAAATCTGAGCATTTCTTGGTTGGTAGTGAGCGGAGAAGCAGCATACAAGAATCCAGCCATTTTCTTGCATACAGATCAATAGCAGCATCTTCAAGGACACCAACTCTAGAATGATAGAATTGAAAAAGATCACAAAGGCCATGCAATCCAACCTCTTGCCAAGCAGAAAAACACAATCTATGGCCCCAACAGATGGCCACCCAGCTTCTGTTTCAAAACCTCCAAAGAATGAGACACCACCACACCCCCAGGTGTCTTACTCCACTGTAGAGCAGCTCTTGCTGTCAGGACGTTCATTCTCATGTTTATGTAGAATCTCTTTTCCTACAATTTTAGCCCATTTGCCCCCTGTCCTCATCTCTAGAGCAGCAGACAATAAGCTTGCCTCCTCCTCAATATATCATCCTTTCAGATATTTATAAACATTGCATCACATACCCTCTTAATTGGGTGCAAGTGCAAGATTGAGCTATAATTAACTTAAAATATAGAGATTCAAACACACACACCCTAAAATATACAGATTCAAACACAAATTGAATGAATAATATCAGAAAACCTATATATCAATCTAGATAAAGTATTATTCTATAGAACACAGAAAAAAAGGGAGAAAATAAAATATTTAAAATGATGTATTACTATGTCCAGTGTATATCTGGTATATAATACAATAGTAAAAACCACAAGGTTTTGCTAATTGCAATAAAGACACAAAATTTGCGAAGTACAAACCCCAAGGAGACCAAATATTTACAACAAACTATGTTAACAGAAACCCTCATGCAGTGGAAGGACTGGGAGTTCTATGAGCAAAAAACCTATGAGCAGCATCACTGCAAAGCATTGCCCCTCACCCTCAAACTTCTTGTTCTCAAAGAAGTTTGGATTGTGCACAGCTGAGAAGAGAAGTAATCTTCTCTCATGATGGAAAAAATATGATGGCAGTCATTCTGCTAGTAAGTTAGGATGTTTTGAGTCTTTCTTATGGCATTGCAACTCACCTTTTCAGTCACTGACAATTGGAATTCTAAATATGCAATGACGAAGGTTCTCCTAAACTTAGCTTTTAAGCCACATAAACATTTCCAGCTTGCCAGAGTGTATTCATGAGCTTTTAGCAGAGTGTCTCCTGAAAGGACATCATCTACAAGGGTTTCCCAGGGATGTCTAAAGGCCTGCTGCTAGTGCCTGTTGCAGCACATTCAGTTTAAGGAAAATAGTTGGATATGTTGCTGCACATCTCACTCTCCAACAACTTAGGTCCTATCTATACTGGACCTTTAATGTAGTTAGAAGCTAGTTTCAAACTGCAGTAGCTAGATAACAAAGTCCCACAAAACACGTGCAAAAGCAAGCTCTGCTCTAGTTTGTGTAATCGCCATCTAGGCCTCAGACTGGTTCCAGGATTTCCTATGTAATGATCTGCACAATGAAACCACTTTCTTCAATACCGGTTTGAAACTGCTGGTGTACGAGAGTCGAATGAAAAGTAATGCCTCCACCTTTGTAACTCCTCAACAGATGGCAGTACTGGTAGGCAGCAGGTACTGGCTTGTTCAGTAGACTCTCCTCTACAGTTCCATTTTGGCGGGTAGCCTTAGCATTGAATGGTTGTGTTGTTCAAGTACAAAATATGGAACTCTGCACAGACAGTCGGTCAATGCAACTTCAGCAACGTGCAGTCATTGAATTCTTGACAGCAGAAGGTGTCACTCCAAAGGAGATTCATCAGAGAATGCAAGCTGTTTATGGTTATTGTGTTGATGTGAGGACTGTGCGTCATTGGATGAGTAAGTTTAAAGATGTTGAGGTGGGAACATCTGACATGCATGACAAAACAAAGAGTTGGAGGTCCTGTGACATCAAGCACCGAGTTTCATAAGCAAAACGTTGACAGATTGTTTCAGGACGATCGTTGTATCACTCAGAAATTTCAAACATAATTGGCATTTCACAAGAACGTGTGGGTCACATTGCTTTGCTTTACTATCGGAAGATCTGTGCACAATTGGTTGTGGAAACTGTTGACTTCTTCCATAACGTCTTCAGAAAACATGTTCATCGTTGGCAGAAATGTATCCAATTGTCTGGCGATTATGTGGAAAAGTGAATAGTGGTAGTTAAAGAGCACATTCTAAGGATTATTTCTGCGTTTGATTTATTAAAATATTCCCATCCAAATCCAAGTAACGAAGGTGGAGGCATTTCTTTTCATTCAACCCTCGTAGATGGGGCTCCAATATGGCTGTTTTGGAGGCTGCATGGCTTACAAGGTGGTGGGGGGGGGGGACGACACCAACAGGAAGTCTAGCTGGGAAGATGTACAGCTAATATTTCAGAAAGCATCTTATCTCACTGATCCATCCAGCTTGACTTGAATCTCACCCCGAGTTTTAAAGAGATCTCTTTGTGCATGGAGGTATTGCGAAACAAAGGACAAATCTATAGTTGTGCTAATTCAGATGCCAATTAATGTCCTAATGCCATTTTCTATTGCAAGCAATCAATTACTACTATTAACACGCATTTCATAGTAATCTGCTAGAATTAGGTCAAGCCACTTATAAAGTATGTCAGCTACATGCCATCTTTAGAGTGAGAGGGGGAAACACTAAGATATCAAGTTTTAAAACATTGGTGGAAGAGACAGAAGGCATGAAATCAGAAGATTAGTAGCTATGAGACAGGCAGGAAAAAAAAACCAGCTGGGAGGAGAATCACACCCAGACAATACACATGATTGTGCCTATATCTTCTTAACCATTTCCCTTTGAAATCTCTCCCCCTCAGCTCCCATTGCCTAACATGGATACTTAAACTAAAATTGGATACGTAATAGGATTTGAAGATCTATAAAACAAACATATGGTCATCTCCAAGCCCGTTAGCCCTCACGTTCTGTTTATGACTATGGCAGATAAGATGGGTTTTCTTCCTGATTTGGCAATAGGCCATGAAGATTCCAAGCATAGTGTCTTAAGATTGTCAGGAATTAGTTGTTTTTGGGCCAATTGTCATTAAATCAGAGATCCTATTATTATTTATGGTCACACCAATAATGAAAGTATCCTTAAACCTTTGGTTCCCAATGTGCAGAGGCGGCCCTAGGCAATTTTAAACAGTAAGCAAACAGTATTTTGCCCCCCCCCCCCCAACCAATCTATATATCTATATATATAAAAATGCTCTGTGCATAATGAGTACCTTAAAAACAAAAGAACCAATGAACGAAATCAACCAAATTTGGCAACAAAATGTCTCACAACACAAGGAGTGACCATCACTCAAAAATATATGATTTTGTCATTTGGGAGTTGAAGTTGCTGGGATTTATAGTTCACCTACAATCAAAGACCATTCTGAACTCCACCAACGATGGAATTGAACCAAACTTGGCACACAGGACTCTCATGACCAACAGAAAATACTTAATGCCATCCAGTCCAACTCCCTTCACCAGGGCAAGAAAACATAACCAAAGCCCTCCTGACAAAGAGCCATCCAGCCATAGATATAGAGAGAGAGATATGACACACACCCACAGATATAATTTCATGGATTTGAAAGGGACCCCTAAGCAAGGACAATTCTATGTTGCATGCTCCAGAGTAGGCCAACCAGACAATCTCTACATCAACACAAGCATAAAGAAATTACATATATTAGAAACCACACTTTCTCATTACTTTATTTTCCAGATCACCAGACTGGGCCACAGCAATGCATGGCAGGGGAAAGCTAATATACATACATATACATATACATATACATATACATATACATATACATATACATACATACATACATACATACATATATATATATATATATATATATATATATATATATATATATATATGCTCTGTGCATAACAAGTAACTTAAAAACAAAAGAACCAATGAATGAAATCACACCAAATTTGGTAACAAAACGCCTCACTACACAAGGAGTGACCATCACTCAAAAATTATGGTTTTTGTCATTTGGGAGTTGTAATTGCTGGGATGTATAGTTCACCTACAATCAAAGAGCATTCTGAACTCCACCAATGATGGAATTGAACCAAACTTGGCACACAGGACTCCCATGACCAACAGAAAATGCTAGAAGGGTTTGGTGGGCATTGACCTTGAGTTTGAGAGTTGTAGTTAATCTATATCCAGAGAGCACTGTGGACTCAAACAATGATGGATCTGGACCAAAATTGGCACGAATACTCAATATGCCCAAATATACACACAGATGGAGTTTTGGGGAAATAGACCTTGACATTTGGGAGTTGTAGTTACTGGGATTTATAGTTCACCTACAATCAAGAAGCATTCTGAACCCCACCAACGATAGAATTGGGGCAAACTTCCCACACTGAACCCCCATTACCAACATAAAATACTGTGTTTTCTGGTGGTCTTTGATGACTCTTCTGACACCCCCTCGCAACCCCCCTCAGGGGTCCCAAACCCCAGGTTGAGAAATGCTGCCTTAAGGCCATCCAGTCCAACTCCCTTCACCACAGCAAGAAAACATAAAGCCCTCCTGACAAAGAGCCATCCAACCATAGATATAGAGAAATAAATATGGTTCACACACACACACACATGTTTATGACAGATATAGTACCATAGATTTGAAAGAGACCCCTAAAGGACAATGATATGTTGCATGTTTCAGAGTAGGCAAACCAGACACTCTCCACATCAACACTGGCAAAAAAAAACAGCAAGAAATACCATTGACCCACAAGCATTAAGAAATTACATATATTAGAAACCAACACTTTCTCATTACTTTATTTTCTAGATCAACAGACTGGGCCACAGCAACGTGTGGCAGGGGACCGCTAGTCACTGATATATATTTTCTGTTCATCGTGGGAGTTCTGTGTGCCATATTTGGTTAAATTCCATCACTGATGGAGTTCAGAATGGAGGTTCTGTGTGGGAAGTTTGGCCCAATTCAATCGTTGGTAGGGTTCAGAATGCTCTTTGATTGTAGGTGAACTATAAACCCCAGCAACTACAACTCCCAAATGTCAAGGTCTATTTTCCCCCAAACTCCACCAGTGTTTACATTTGGGCATATTGAGAATTCGTGCCAAGTTTGGTCCAGATCCATCATTGTTTGAGTCCACAGCACTCTCTGAATGCAGGTGAACTACAACTCCCAAAACTCAAGGTCAGTGCCCACCAAACCCTTCCAGTATTTTCTGTTGGTCATGGGAGTTCTGTGTGCCAAGTTTGATTCAATTCCATCATTGGTGGAGTTCAGAATGCTCTTTGATTGTAGGTGAACTCTAAATCCCAGCAATTACAACTCACACAGGAAAAAAATCAATCCCCGCCCCCCATCCCACCAGTATTCAAATTTGGGTGTATTGGGTATTTGTGCCAAATTTGGTCCAGTATGCAAATTTGGTTCCTGATATGCAGGAAAATACATTCTGCATATCAGATATTTACATTACTATTCATAACAGCAGCAAAATGACAGTTATGAAGTAGCAATGAAACTAATTTTATGGTTGGAGGTCACGATAACATGAGAAAGTGTATTAAGGGGTCACAGCATTAGGAAGGTTTAGAACCACTGACCTATTGCTTTCTTGAGTCGGAGATTATAAACTCTTGAAACAGAAAAATGTCTGTTTGTTGTGAAGCTTGGACACAATTACTGTCCTATGTGCACACAAACTCTTGCAAAGAATGTTCATGGAAAAGTCACAGTCCTAAGTCCAATGTCCTTGCAATCAGTGAACCTTGTGTAAGTGTTGCCTGACCAAGTTCCCACTGATTCATGGTTCTATTTCTGAGTAAAAATTGAGCTTGACCCAGAAAGTCAGTGTACGTAACTGGACAATAAAGAAGGCAGCAGGTAAACAACATTTAGCTGCGTATCACATGAATTCTTCACTTGGTTCTCCTTTCTTTCTTTTTCTCCTTCTTCCAGCACTATTTCTGAAAAAAGTGGAACTTCTAGACAGTAGTTGCTTTGAATGCCTTGTCAACAAAAGAGGCCAAACTATCATCATATGGCTAGCCAGGCCTCAATTTCTTTTGCTTCAAGCAAAAGTAACTGACGCCAGCAAGTGGCAGAAAAATGTCTTCAGGAGGTAGAGTATCAGTTGTTCAAGAGATAAAAGTACACAGTTAATCAAAGCACATGACTATCATATGCATAGTTGTGTATATACAGCACTGCATTGTCATTTCAAAAAGTGATGTAAAAGAAAGAATTGTTCTTAATGCAGTTCAGAGAAATGTTAACTGGCCTTTGTGATGATAGTCTTTTTTTGGCTTGCCCATCAAATGCTGGATATGTGTGTCCTTGCACCCAGCCAACCCTACTCTTGGTTTCCTCCCATTTATCATCTACCTGGGAATCTTTCTGCTCACTCATTCTTCATTCTGTCCCTCTGCTTTACGACCATACCACCCTGAGGCAAATCCTATAAAACTTTCTTGGTCTTAACATCTATCCTGTCAAAGTCTGAACTTAGTAGCTCCAACCCTGCATCAGAACTTGTAGCTACAAGTCATAACTGTAATGATCTCTCACCCCAAACCCACCTTGTCTCAGATTCAGCCACCTGAACTTGAAATTTCTCTGTTTCCAACTAGAAAATACCTGGATGCTTCTCTAGTGCTGCTCCTGTTCTTTCCTAACCAGGAAATGGCAGGATTGGCAGGCTGCAACTGAGAAAAAGTGGGTCGCGAGTGGAGGTGTTTGGGTTTGGTCACACCAAAGCTAGTAGTGAATTCTGACCTCTGCAACAAGGGGAAAAATTGAGTTGTGATGGCATAGAGCCAACTTAAGTCATTGCAATTCACCAATATATTGCCAGCGGTTATCTGGACTGCCTTTAAAACAGGTATCACTTTAGATGAACCATTACTCCATGGCGTTCCCGTGATACAAGTTAGCAGCTATTTCCCATCATGATGGTGGACAACATTCAACAACTGCTGGCATTGCACAACTGTGACACCTCGGCAGTGGGAACCTGCATTTCAGAGTGAATGGCATAACTGCTGAATAACCAGTTAATATTTTTAAAGTTTTACCAACAAGGGGAGAGCAGAAGATGCATTACAGAAACATCCAAATTCTCCACATGAGTGTGCCCCAGGACTGTGGTGAGATCAGAATCTATTGATGGGCTTCATCATGGGGAGACGGCAGACCAGCAATGGATATTGCACAACATCATGTAATATGGACAGCTAGTTTCCACCTCCATTCTATAAAGTGCTTAGAGCTATACAGGTTGAGCATCCCTTATTCAAAATCTGAAATACTCCAAAATTATGCACATGTGTGACTGATATAATGGACCTTATCACATGGCCCAGTTGGACCGTTCCGCTTTGCCGGCTTTCACCCCATCATATGGCAGAAAGGGTGGAACGCTCATTGCCCCACCACCGTTTCTGCCATCACACGGGCTTTTGGAGCCAAAAGTGTGGGTAGCTCAGTTGGAACCAGTTACATTACACTTTCCTCCCCGTAGTGAAGGGCAAAGTGCCTTTTGGCACTCCACCTCCATTTTGGAAGGAAAGTGGAAGGGGTCTGCTGTCCATCATGTGAAGGCAGCAAACAGGGCATTTTTGCCCCATGTGAAGTAGTCCAATGACACTTTTACCATCTCATAGTTCAGTGTACACAAACTTTGTTTCATACCCACACAATTATTTTTAAAAGTGTATAAGATTACATTCAGGCCAGGTGTGTAAGATGTATATGAAACCTGGATCCTATCTGAAGCAGAATCTCATGATGTACATATGTGCAAATACACACACACCCTGGCTCTTGAATCCAAAGTCCAAAACACTTCTGGCCCCAAGCATTTTGGATAAGAAATACCTGTATCTACATACTAGCTAAGGAAATATTCCTTCTCCTGCCCTAGGCAATCGTATCTCTTTGCCTAATGGCACCTCATTCTCCAGTAGCCAGTTGTCCTCCAAACTGGATGTCTCTAGAGATACAGAGTACTGCAAAGGAGTAGTACAAAATACTTGCAGGAAGAGCAAATAAAGAAAAGGAAGTGCATTTACTACTAAATTTGGATAGTTTTGAGCCACATGTTGCAATAGTGACAAGGGCAGAGGTATCCCAAGGCATTTCTTGCTGGAAGTGATGGGCAAGATGTCTCCCTTCCCTTTTCCATATGCTTAATGTTATTTTGCATACATGCATGAAAGAAACAGGTCTTTTTTTCACACAGGTTTGCCCTCCAATTGAGGGAAGTGAATATAGTACTCTGCCAAAGCACTGAAGAAGATTCCCTTAGTCTACCTAAAGCAGTGGTTCTCAACCTGTGGATCCTCAGGTGTTTTGGCCTCCAACTACCAGAAATCCCAGACGGTGTAACAGCTGTTAGGATTTCTGACATTTGAAGGCCAAAACATCTGGAGACCCACAGGTTGAGAACCACTGACCTAAAGGTTAGGCCAGCCCTCGATACAAGGTAGGCTTATTCTCTATCATACAGTAGCAGATGAAGTGTTTTGAAATACAGAAGAGAAAGGTGTTCTGTCACGTTAAAAAATAGCATTTGTGTCTAAGTTTTTCACACCTTTGTGAGGTCCTCTACCCCTAATTGGAGTGAATGTGTGGGGCTGACTGTATTTGGTAATGTATATAGGGATCTTTGTTGCCATCTCTTAGAAAAGCAAGTCTCACAATAAAAATCCTCACTGCCCGATTGTATACAATCTCTGCAGAGTCCACAATTCATTGGATCCATCACATTCCTTTTCTTTCCTATACAACACTTGCCTTTGAGTCAATATTTCCCCCCTCTGTGTATGTATTGATATTCTTTTTCTTCTTTCTTTAATATTTGTTCTCTGACTTTATTAGGCAATGAAGCCAATTTTAACAGGTGAATGGAAAATAATTATCTGGGTGATTATTTTTTGTATTTGGCCCATCGAAAACTACCAATCTAATTGCTTTTCTTTGTAATAATGTCACCCTCCTGCACTATCCACCATTCATGTTCAATCAATTAATTCCATTAACTGGTGGCCCAATTCTATGAGCCACTGCACACACAAAAGTGGATAGGAAAGAGAAGAAAATTGTTGTACCTTTGATAACTTGCTAAGTTAGGATGCTGTATTCGATCCATAAACCTGTGTGTTGCCAGTCACATACTGAACTGAGACAGATTCGTGGAGTGATCTACTTCGGCTCTTCTTATTCTGCTGTGAAATACGATCCAAGAGGTCACATAAGTGAAACAACCACCATTAGCAAATCTATCATGCATGGCCGCATCAAAAGAGGGGAGTTGAATAGCCCAGTTCTGAGTATATGAAAAACAATGGTGGAAATAAATTCTGTGGGAACAACCATGCAAAGCTAATATTTCACAGTGCGATGTGGAAATGATGGCAAGTTCTCATGTTCAAATAGTCAATAGGACAATGTGGACAATGTGGTGGATCCATTTAAAATTCAGCAAGCCAAATCAATTTGTTAGTCCTATCTAGAATAGATCCATTGAATCAATTCCAGTCAAGTGTAAGAATTAGGTTAAACCCAATATATGCTAAAGTGGCCATGCACTTGCCATAACTGATGTTATATTCACATGTATGCATGTAAAACCACATAGTCAGTCTTATGACTCAAAATACTTTTCAGCGGTGTCTTCGGGGCATATTGAGTAGCATGGGTTAAATTGCAAATTGAAGAAGTTGCCTTGTATTTAATCAGTTCTTCAATCTATGTAACTTTTTATGGTCTACATTGAGAGACAGCCATCCCTAGGCTCTGAAGCAGAGGCCTTTCTCAACCTTTGGAGATGCCAGAATTTCAGCCTCAGACCTCTTGCATGCATTGCAAAGCATTTCCAGAGTTTAGAAAAGTTATTTTTGGACTATAACTCTTGAAACATCTCCCAACCAACATGGTCACTTGCTATGGAGAACAGAGCTTGGGAAAGTTTCTGGGAGTTTCTAGAACATGGCCATATAGCCCGAAAAACCTACAACAACCCAATGATTCCAGCCACGGAAGCCTTCAACAATACATTTTTCTGGGAGCTGGGAAATAAACATGACGAACTCCAACTTTTAGCACAACACCACAAATATGATATCATAGGCATCACTGAAACCTGGTGGGATGACTCCTATCGCCGGAATGTAGACATCGAGGGCTATAACCTCTTTCACAAAAACCGAACAAAGGGGAGAGGAGGCGGAGTAGCCTTATATGTCAAAAACTCTTATGCTGCAGAAGAGATGCAAGACAACAATCCGGGAAACCAGCTTAAAAGCATCTGGATAAGAATCAAGGGAACTGGGACTCAAAAAGATCTTGTTGTAGGCGTCTACTATAGACCCCCAAGCCAGGAGGAAAAACTTGATGAAGTCTTCTGCCAACAGTTGACCAAACAGGCACAGAGAAGAGATGTAGTAGTCATGGGCGATTTCAACTATCCCGATATTTGCTGGAAAACAAACTCGGCCAAGAGTACAAAACAAGCTCAGGCTTGCCAGGGACATTAAAAACAATAAAAAGGGATTATTTTCTTATGTCAGTAGAAAAAGGAAAAACAAGGAGGCGATAGGGCCTCTTCGAGGAGAAAATGGGGCAATGCTGACAGGGGGTAGGGAAAAGGCAGAACTACTTAATACCTTCTTTGCCTCAGACTTCTCACAAAAAGAACGTCATCTTCAACCTCAGCAAGACGGAGTGGATGAGGGATTTGAGGACATCCAACCCCAAATTGGGAAACAAGTCGTACAGGAATACCTGGCTGCTCTAAATGAGTTCAAGTCCCCAGGGCCAGATCAACTACATCCAAGAGTATTGAAGGAACTAGCGGAAGTCATTTCGGAACCATTGGCAACCATCTTTGAGAGTTCTTGGAGAACAGGAGAAGTTCCAGCAGATTGGAGGAGGGCCAATGTGGTCCCAATCTTCAAGAAGGGAAAAAAGGATGGCCCAAACAACTACCGTCCAGTCAGCCTCACGTCGATACCAGGCAAGATTCTGGAAAACATTGTTAAGGAAGTGGTCTGCAAACACTTAGAAACAAATGCGGTCATTGCTAATAGTCAACATGGATTTATCAAAAACAAGTCAGGCCAGACTCTGATCTCTTTTTTCGATAGAGTTACAAGCTGGGTAGATGCGGGGAATGCCGTGGATGTAGCGTACCTGGATTTCAGTAAGGCCTTCGACAAGGTCCCCCATGACCTTCTGGCAAGGAAACTAGTCCAATGTGGGCTAGGCAAAACTATGGTGAGGTGGATCTGTAATTGGTTAAATGGACGAACCCAGAGGGTGCTCACCAATGCTTCCTCTTCATCCTGGAAAGAAGTGATGAGCAGAGTGCCGCAGGGTTCCGTCCTGGGCCCGGTCCTGTTCAACATCTTTATTAATGACTTAGTTGAAGGGTTAGAAGGCAGGATCATCAAGTTTGCAGACGACACCAAATTGGGAGGGATAGCCAATAGTCCAGAGGACAGGAGCAGAATTCAAAACGATCTTGACAGATTAGAGAGATGGGCCAAAACTAACAAAATGAAGTTCAACAGTGACAAATGCAAGATACTCCACTTTGGCAGGAAAAATGAAATGCAAAGATACAGAATGGGGGACAATGCCTGGCTCAAGAGCAGTACGTGTGAAAAAGATCTTGGAGTCCTCGTGGACAACGAGTTAAACATGAGCCAACAATGTGATGTGGCAGCAAAAAAAGCCAATGGGATTTTGGGCTGCATCAATAGGAGCATAGTGTCTAGATCTAGGGAAGTATTCTGCTTTGGTTAGACCACACCTGGAATATTGTGTCCAATTCTGGGCACCACAGTTCAAGAGAGATATTGAGAAGCTGGAATGTGTCCAGAGGAGAGCGACTAAAATGATAAAGGGTCTGGAGAACAAGCCCTATGAGGAGTGGCTTAAGGAGCTGGGCATGTTTAGCCTGAAGAAGAGAAGGCTGAGAGGGGATATGATAGCCATGTATAAATATGTGAGAGGAAGCCACAGGGAGGAGGGAGCAAGCTTGTTTTCTGCTTCCCTGGAGACTAGGACAAGGAACAATGGCTTCAAACTACAAGAAAGGAGATTCCATCTGAACATGAGGAAGAACTTCCTGACTGTGAGAGCCGTTCAGCAGTGGAACTCTCTGCCCTGGAGTGTGGTGGAGGCTCCTTCTTTGGAAGCTTTTAAACAGAGGCTGGATGGCCATCTGTCAGGGGTGATTTGAATACAATATTCCTGCTTCTTGGCAGGGGATTGGACTGGATGGCCCATGAAGTCTCTTCCAACTCTTTGATTCTATGATTCCATGATTCTATGACTAGAGCTTGCAGAAACTTTCCCAAGTTCTGCTCTCCCTTGGTGTTATAACTCATTTCCTCATGACCTGCAATGATATGATACCTATGGATGGAAACAAGGTGCAGTCAGCCTTCCACTTCACTTACCCTGGGGATCCCAGAACCTTCTTGTGTGCCATGCCTGTCTGCCTTGTCCGGACAATGAATGGGAGACAATGGAAGAAATGGACACATGCAGCACATCTGGCTCCCACAGTTAGGCCTACTTTGTGACCATTCTCAGAGTAGCCCATTCTTAGGAGGTAGGAGAATGCCATCACCATCTATGTCATATCTCCTAAATAGCCACCCTTCACCACCCTCATGAGTCAGATGCAACACAGGCAGTGATCCCTTGCATCTCCCACTTCCTGAAGATGAAGTAACAACTTCAGGAGGTTGGGGAGGTTGAACTAGCTTGTGACTAATCAAAGCCAATCAAAGTTATGTGAAACCCAAAATTATGAAGAGCCAACTGTATTCAAAGTAAGAGCATGTAACCATTTCTGTTAAAAAGATTCCTCTACAACCGCTAGCATCATAAATGAGGTCAGACCATTAGGAGCACATTTTAAACTTGGTGAACTGTTTTAAAATGTCATCACCATCTTGAAGCCAGGCAAAGACCGTAATGATCCAAAAAGCTACAGACCAATCTCCCTGTTGTGCCACCTCTACAAAGTTCTGGAGAGACTTATTTTGCATAAAATTATGGAAAAAAATAGACCCCTGTCTGATTCCACAGCAAGCTGGCTTCAGGAAAGGAAAAAGCTGCACATCGCAAGTGCTCAACCTGACTCAGCACATAGAAGATGGCTTTGAAAGGCAGCAGGAGCTGTCTTCATAGACCTGTCAGCAGCTTATGATACTGTGAACCACCGCCTCCTCCTGAGAAAAATGTATAATATCACAAAGGACTACTATCTCACCCACCTCATAGGAAACCTGCTACAAAACAGGAGCTTCTTTGTTGAGTTCCAGGGCCAGAGAAGCAGATGGCGGAAACAGAAGAACGGCCTGCCTCAGGGGAGCGTGCTTGCCCCATCCATGTTCAACATTTACACAAATAACCAGCCACTGCCAGAAGGGACAGAGAGTTTCATCTATGCTGATGATTGTGCCATTAGCGTTCAAGCAGGAAGCTTTGAGATGGTTGAACAGAAGCTCTCCGAAGCTCTAGGTGCTCTTACTGCCTATTACAGGGAAAACCAGCTGATCCCCAACCCATCTAAAACACAGACATGTGCCTTTCACCTTAAGAACAGACAAGCATCCCGAGCTCTGAGGATCACCTGGGAAGGAATCCCACTGGAGCATTGCAGTGCACACAAATACCTGTGAGTCACTCTGGACCATGCTCTGACTTACAAGAAGCACTGCCTGAATATCAAGCAAAAGGTGGGTGTGCTAGAAACAATATCATACGAAAGCTGACTGGCACAACCTGGGGATCACAACCAAACACAGTGAAGACATCTGCCCTTGCGCTATGCTACTCTGCTGCTGAGTATGCATGCCCAGTGTGGAACACATCTCACCACACTAAAACAGTGGATGTGGCTCTTAATGAGACATGCTGCATTATCGCGGGGTGTCTGCGCCCTACACCCCTGGAGAAATTACACTGTTTACCTGATATTGCACCACCTGACATCCGCCGGGAAGTAGCAGCCAATAGTGAAAGGACCAAGGCAGTGACATCTCCAGCTCATCCCTTGTTTGGGTATCAGCCAGCACGTCAATGACTTAAATCAAGAAATAGTTATTCCTTGGTTTTTGTGTTAAACCTAGCATTTCTGGATTACTGCTACTGAACTTCTTTTATATAGTGCACTTTATATCCTGACTGTCTCTTTTAGATTTTCCCCTTTTATATGCTTTCTTTAATAAACATTATTTTACTGGATCACTGGACTCTGGTGTGGTGCTGGGTGACAGGGTGCTCCAATGCTAGGGTGCAACACAAACTGTTTTTGCTATTTGTAAGTGCTAAACAGAGTCAGGGAGGGGAGTGTGCCAATGCCCCTGCCCAACCATGCTGATTGTGAAACAGTACGGCTGGATATCTGTCCAACTCCCAGCCAGAAAAGCAGGTTTTAGAACCCCTGTCCCACCAAAAATGCAAGGGAAATAAACATTTTGTTCAGTGTGTAAGAGCACTCAGAGCAAGTATGTGCCAATCCCTGTCTAGTACTTTCTCTCAGTCAAGGTTCTGAGTTCCTCTGGCTTATTCGCAACTCAAGATTTTGAGACAGTATATAAGCAGTAATCTGGGCAAGCTCATTCACAAAATTTTAAAACTAGATGCCTGCAGGTTGCTTAGACAGAAGGAGCAGCAAAGAGCAAAAGTGCATGATCGCAACGATAACATCATGAATGTATTAATGCAAGGAACAATTATTCCTGCTTTCAAGAATGATTCCTGTGGTTAAAGGGTAATTTGACAAATGTTTTGACAGGAGTACTAGTTTTATGTCACTCACTTAGAAATCCTAAGGGATTCCTTCTTTAAAAATAGCAGAAAACAATAAAAAAGAATGAACAATTTAGTTGCACAACATTATGACAAATAATCACAATGGCTAGTCCTCAAAAACCTTAATTAGTAACTTGAATAAAAGGAACTTTTCTGAGCTTCCCTTCAAACCCATCCTTAACGTCAAGCTGCTCCTATGTACCGTATAGTCCGGCATATAAGACAACAGGGCGTATAAGACGACCCCCAACTTTTCCAGTAAAAATATAGAGTTTGGATATATACGCTATAAAAAACTACCCCTCTTCCAATGCACACCAATTTTTTTTAAAAAAGCATCAGATTTAATTTCAATATGGTAATTTTCCTATTACTGTACCTCCTTCTCTGCCTCTCAGATCTCGCACATGTGCACCTGCACCGCTTCACTGCAGTCTTCAGGAGCGAGACCTGAGAGGCAGAGGAGGGGGTCAGACAGGTAAAAGAGGTGTGTTTGTCTGGGCCCAGACCCACTCTATCTCTTTTTTCCATACCCTGAGTGACCCGGACGCTTGCAGCTTGCTCCACCCTTTACTTACACCTTCCTGGTGAGGTGCCCCTTCACCTCACCATCAAGATCGCATTAAGTCCATGAATCCTGATAAATGGATTTTCTTCTACCGTACTTGTGCAGCATCACCCTTAATGCTTTCATATAGTCGCTGCATACGGCAGGGACACGGCCACTGCCATTTTTGAGCTCCCCCCCCCCCCAATATGCGGCAACCACAGATTCTCCAATCCGATTGGACGTTTCAGCACCCGCTTTATAAGACTACTCCTGTGTATAAGACTACTCCCGTGCATAAGACTACTCCAGCGCATAAAACTACTCCAGTGTATTAGACTACTCCCGTGTATAAGACTATTCCCGCGTATAAGACTACTCCAGCGTATAAAACTACTCCAGTGTATTATACTACTCCCGTGTATAAGACTACTCCCATGTATAAGACTACTCCAGCGTATAAAACTACTCCCGCGTATAAGACGAACCCTGACTTTTGAGAAGATTTTTTTGGGTTAAAAAGTAGTCTTATACGCCAGAATAAACAGTACCTTACTCAGGTATCAGAATAAAATTTTCAACAGGTCTACCTTAGGCCCCTTCCACGTGGCTGTATAAAATCCACATTGAACTGGATTACATGGCACTGTGGACTCTAATAATCCAGTTCAAAACAGATATTGTGTATTATCTGCCTTGATATTCTGAGTTATATGGCTGTGTGGAAGGGTCCCTAGGAATCAGATCACATCATCACATCTCCAGGATCTTGGGACAGTAGCGCCATTTCCCAGAACTAGGTAACTAGATCTCTGCTAGGTAACCAACACTACAATTTAAATTGACAATTCTGGGAGAAGAAAACTAGCCTGTTCAAAATTCAGACTTGTCATAGGTGAATGTGAATGCAATAGAGAAAGCAAAGACAAAGGAAAACATAATAATGATAGTAAAGAGCACTGAGTGTTTTGCAAATAGTGATGACTTCTGAAATGTGGCTTGGAATACAGGATTCCTTATTTGGAAACCCAAAATTTGAAATATTCCAAAAAGCAAAAAGTAACTGGAAATCATTAGTTAATATTCATTACACCAATAAAGGACTTTTACTCTCCTGAACTTAATTTCTTTTGAAATGTAACTTCATTACATCTTCAGGGCTCCATTAAAACACAATGTAATTGGATTGAAATGCACAATACAAGACTTTATATAGCACTTGAAAATCTCCAAGCTTCTTCACATAGATTAAAGTAGGAGGCTTCACAGCAAACTTTTAAGGTAGCTCTTATTATTTTACCGAGAAGAAAGGCATAATAGAAACATGACGTCTCTTTAAAAATTACCTTTGTATTCTAATGCTATAATCCCTGATGCAGGAATTTGCACAGTTTTAAAATTGAGCTTCTTCTAATCACAGAAAAGCCCCTGTAATCTGTGAGTTTCCATTTCAGAGTTCTCACTGCTTACGCAAATTTTACCGTCATGTGAGCATTTACTTCTTGGGGCGATCTGACTGCAGTTATGTCTATACCAGCTCAAAGGTCAGACTACAATCCTGCATTTAATAATATAGCCGGGGGGGGGGGGTCTTATTCAATTCTGACAATTAGAGGCCTATTTATCCAAAAGCATGTGTAGGTGGCTTACACCATTTGTGGGTTATAGGCTGATGAGACTTTTGAAAGAAGAAACTACATCCTTTCCTATGAAATGTTACCAATTTTAATGGCTTGATAAAACAACTATAAGAAGAAAAAAGAAAGATTCCTTGAAATGGAAAAGAACTGTTGTTTTTGTCAATACATGTATTGCTTGCATTTATGTAACTTCAAGTCACTGATAGACCTGGTGACCCTATAGGGTTTTCTTAAGCAATGAATACTCAGAGGTGGTTTTGTCAGTTGCTTCCCTCTGAAGCACTGACTTCATTGACTACTCCTCATCAGGTACTAACAAGGTCTGGCCCTGCTTAGTTTCCAAGATCAGATGAGATCTGATTTATTTATTTACAACATTTCTACCCCACCCTTCTCAACCCCCGGGGGGACAGGGGGACTCAGAGTGGCTTGCATTGGCGACAATTCGATGCCGCAACAAAAAATGACAACTTGTTCTGTCGCCGCTGGGCCTATAGTTAGTTGACTTTAGATATAGGATGAGTAACCTTTACCCAGCGGGAAACCAGGGGCCGTAGGAAAACTTCTCAGAGGCTTCCTTTACAAAAGGAATCTTCAAATGGCTTAAAAGGTACAACAAAGTATTTATTAATGAATCAAACAGGAATTGTAAAGCTTTAAAGTATCAGTTCTCTCAAACTTGTCCGCAGGGAACAGGCACTATCTTCAATAACTTTCTTCAAAGGAAAATTCCCCCTTTTTAACTTCTCCCAAGGCTAACAAAAATCCAACCCTCACTGGTGTAGACTCCTCTGCCAGGCCGAACTGCTTCTCGAAACACTGAGAGGACCTACCAGACAGGCGATGGATGTTCTGTAGAGTTGGTTGTCTTCCTGGAAACTCCCAAGGCTGTAGGAAGGAATCCCTGGAGTTCTTAGGAGACCCTTAAAGCTGTGGGAATGCTTCCCTGGCGTTCTTTCCCTGGAGCTCTTAAAGGTTGAAGCCTTTGTACAGTGGAAGTAAACACATCCTATACATTGCTCACCTTGCTGTGACTGACTGGAAAAGGCTCCCTTCCCTCCAAAACGCAAAAAAGGGGCAGGACCAGGAATCCTAACTATAATTGGCAGGTGGCTTACCCTATAAATGCAAATTATAACAGGAAACCCCCTGCTGCAAAATCCCAAGCATGGTGGTGTTTCGGAAAAGATTGAAGACATGGATGTTTAAACAAGCATTCGGTTAATCCGTTGTAACGAATTGTGATGACTAAGGATTGGTTATACACGGACGATGAATTTTGGATTACGATTCCAGTTATGAGATGCATAGGATTGTTATTGGTGGCCCAATAATTTGTACTGTATATGTGTTTTATGCTTTTAACTGAATATTGTTTTTTAAATGTTGTAAACCGCAATGAGTCGCCGATTTAGGCTGAGATATTAGCGGTATACAAGTGCATTAATAAATAAATAAATAAATAATTGCACACAAACATTTAAACACAGCAAATAAATCTGGAGCTCCTGGAACTGCTGTTCCAGAACACAACTATAACAGCAATATAAACAATAAATAAAACAATAGATTAAAAACAGTTAAAACATTATTATAATAATCATATAGCCATTTCCATCGTTATCACAATCATATAGTCAAGGTGCTATTCGACATCCAAGACACTGTCACGCCTGCTGGCCAAAAGCCTGGTTCCAAAACCATAATATTAATTTCTTCCTAAAGGAAAGGAAGGATGAAGCTGACCTGATCTCTCTGGGGAGCAAATTCCACAGGTGTGTGTGTGTGTGGGGGGGGGGGGTCATCACTGGGAAGGCCCTGTCCCTCGTCTCCACCAGCCGCTTTTACGAAGCTGATGGGACTGAGAGCAGGGCCATCCCAGATAATCTTAAACTACAAGGTGGAACATAGAGGGAGATACATTCGGACAAGTAAGCTGGACCGGAGCCATATTGGGGTTTATATGCCATTTAGATGACTGTTTATGTAGTTGTCCCTCCACATGTTCGGATTTGACTTTTGTGAATTTGATTACTCATGGGTTTGCTTTGAAACAGTCTCTTTAGGAATCTCAAAGTCTTCCAGTGCAATGCTATGGTCAATGTCTTTCAGTCATGTTGGAAGTCCTAGAGATGGTTGGAGCATGTAAAATCAGTTGGTGAGTGTGTTAATTGAAAATTGCAAAGCACAAAGCTGATTGGTTGGGCCACACCTGAGAGACTAACTGAGCCTGGGAGTTCTGGCAACAGTTACATATTTAGATTTTCTGTGGAGGAGCTTACCAAGACAATTAGTTTTTATGCTTCTGAGCTGTTGGAAGAAGATCCTTCACATGGACATCTAAGGACCATTTGAATCTCTCTCAAAGGACATTTGTGTGAGTCAATGCAACTGTTCACATGACTGTTGCTCTGCATAACAAAGAGTAAACACCTTATTCTTTACTGTGGCATATCTTTTCTCTGTCAAGACAGTCTGTGGATTGGTAAAGACATGATTTTCATTCAACCACAGAGATTTCAATGAATACCAATGTGATTCTATGGTCAGCTGCCCAGAAATGTCTAAAAAGCTGTTCTCTTATGTTAAAAAAAACCCTCAACTTTTTTTGTTGACTTTTTTTTACCTTCACGAGGGTACTGTACCGCTATGTGTATTCGGAGGGCTGACTCCATATACATTTGAAGGATTCGAAGAAGGTACCTGTTTCTGGGACAAAATAATGCAAACGGAAAATAAACTAATCTCAAAGATATATAAAAAACTTTTAGAAGGAGATACAGGAAAAGAGAAAACTTATATGAGAAAGTGGAAGGACAATCTAGGAAGAGAGATAAAGAAAGAAGAATGGGAAGAAATATGGAATAAGAAGCTAAAATACTCGAAAGCGATGGAACTTAAAGAAAATTGGTTTAAGATAGCGCATAGGTGGTATATAACTCCACATAGGGCTTGCTGGGCCCATCCTCGACCGGTTCATCCCGCTGGATGCAGGGGCTGTCGATAGGCTCATAGCTGCAGCTAGACCGACCACTTGCTCCCTCGATCAGTGTCCCTCTTGGTTGGTGAAATCCTGCTTGGAGGGATTACGTGACCCTCTGTTGAAGATCATAAACAGCTCCCTTGAGCAAGGAGTCTTTCCAGAGGGTTTAAAAGAGGCGGTGGTCTCTTCTTTGCTGAAGAAACCAGATTTAGATCCCTTGGTTCCCTCCAGTTACCGCCCAGTTTCAAATCTCTCGTTCCTGGGCAAGGTGATTGAGAGGGCAGCAGCGGAGCAGTTGCAGCAATTCCTAGATGACACAGCCGGACTAGATCCCTTCCAGTCCGGCTTCCGTGCGGGGCACGGGACAGAGACTGTGCTGGTCTCCATCACGGATCACCTTCGATGCCAGCTTGACCAGGGCGGGTCAGCGCTGCTTGTGCTATTGGATCTCACAGCAGCATTTGACACAGTCAACCACAATCTCTTGACCCACCGCCTTGCTGTTGCTGGAATCAGGGGGACAGCTTTAAACTGGCTGTCCTCCTTTCTTCACAACCGTGGACAGCGAGTGGAGAAGGGAGGCCTGGTCACTGAGAGGTCCCCTCTATCTTGTGGGGTTCCTCAGGGGGCCATTCTCTCCCCTCTGTTGTTTAACATCTATATGCGACCACTTGCTCAGCTGGTTCGAGGTTTTGGGCTTGAGTGTTATCAGTATGCCGATGACACTCAGCTGGTGCTGAAGATGGAAGGCCGACCGGACTCTGTACCCGATTGTTTCCATCAGTGCCTCGAGGCCGTGACTGGATGGCTGCGTGCCAGCAGGTTGAGGGTGAATCCAGCAAAGACGGAGATCCTATGGCTGGGTGGACCGGGCAGTGGGGACATCCATCTGCCCACCCTGGATGGCGAGGCGTTACGCCCGTCATCATTGGTAAAGAGTCTGGGAGTCCTTTTGGACCCTCTGCTGACAATGGAGGCCCAGGTCTCCGCCGTGAGCAGAACCGCCTTCTTTCACCTGCGGCAGGCTAGACGGCTGGCCCCCTACCTGTCCAGGGACGACCTAGCTACAGTGATCCAGGCCACGGTCATCTCAAGACTGGACTACTGTAACGCCCTCTACATTGGCCTCCCTCTGTCGGTGATTCGGAAGCTCAAGTTAGTACAAAACGCAGCTGTTCGGCTTCTTGCGGGAATTCCGATGAGATGCCACATAACACCAATCTTACTGCAGCTGCATTGGTTACCAATTGAGCACCGGATCATTTTCAAAGTGATGGTACTCACCTTTAAGGCCTTGCATGGTCTGGGGCCAATGTATCTGAGGGATCGTCTCACCCCCTACCAACCCCAGAGATCCCTCCGTTCTGAGGACCAAGATCTATTGGAGGTCCCCAGTGTCAAGACCTTGCGTCTAGCAGCAAACAGACGCAGAGCCTTCACAGCAGTGGCGCCATCAGTCTGGAATGCTCTGCCACCTGAGGTTCGTGCCCTGCGGGACTTACCAGCTTTCCGCAGGGCATGTAAGACATACCTGTTCCGACAGGCTTTTAATGTTTGATACTGTTGTTTTTAAATTGTTTTAAATTGCTTTTAAATTGTTAGATTTTAGCCATTCTTGTAAGCCGCTCCGAGCCCCAGGGGAGTGGCGGCATATAAGTTTAAA
Organism: Anolis sagrei; assembly: GCF_037176765.1. NCBI lineage: Eukaryota > Metazoa > Chordata > Lepidosauria > Squamata > Anolidae > Anolis > Anolis sagrei. The sequence continues at coordinate 74,070,497 of NC_090025.1, read as the reverse complement.
TAATAATAATAATAATAATAATAATAATAATAATAATAGGGTAGGAAAATTTAACAAAAACACAAACACAAAATGTTGGAAATGTGGAAAACAGGAAGGAACATACTACCACCTATGGTGGACTTGTCCAAAAGCAACAAACTATTGGAAAAAAAATACAAAAAGCACTACAAAGAATACTGAGGACTGATATACCTTGGAAACCAGAAACCTTCTTACTAGGGATACATAATATAAAAATGGAAAAAAACAAAGACAAAATCTTATACCTTTTAATGACAGCAGCTACAATAGTTCATGCAAAACATTGGAAAGAAAAAAAAAACCCCGGAAGAAGAGGAATGGCTAACGAAGATTCTTGATATAAGAAATATGGACAAATTAACATATATACTTTCAAAAAAAAGGGGTACCCCAACAGCGGAAATAGACTGGAAACGAGTCACAACATACCTAGCAGAGGAAAAAAAATATGGAAATAATCATATGAAAGAACCGAAAGAAAAGACAAACAAGGGGAGAGCAGAAAAAGAGATGAAAGAGGAAAAGAAAAAAGAGGGAAGGAATAAAGGAATAGGAAGAACCTCCAAAAGATACCGGGAAGTCAACGCCAGATCCAAAATATGCATACCCCACTTCCCCCACCTCTCCCACAATCCCCCGTTTTTTCCTTCCCTCCCCCTTTTCCCATTTTTTTCTGTTTCTACACCCGGCACACTATATTTTCTTTCAGTAGCTATAAATCAGAATACTCCCTAACTTTTCTATGCTTTACCTTCCCCATTCCTCTATACCCCTCCCCTTTTTATCCCTTACCCACCCAGCTATTGTATGTTTTTATGAAAAATTCATAAAGATTATTTTAAACACATTTGTAACCTACCTACCTCTAAACATATTCAAGTTGAAATGGGAGTACTCAAAACACTTTGGACAGCTTCCCTATGTACCACCTCTTCTAGAATAACTTCTTTGTTTTCCCTTGTTCCTGATACAGTAATTCTCCTTTTTGATTTATATCTTTAGCCTTCAGGCATTGACTGTAAATTAATTGCTTGCTTTTCCATCCATCTTCTCCTGTCCAGTCCAAGTTCCGTTTTAACAACAGACTTGGAACTATCCTGCATGAAACCAAATTGACCACTTCCTGAACCTAACACCTCCTTCCCACCCTTATACCACAAAACCTAATTTCTGACTTTAATCACTACAGGGCTTTTAATGTATTTTTTTTTACTGGTAACTATTCTTCTAGTCATATGAAATTCTTTTTGAGCAGCATATATGCACTTGAATTATGATAGAGGTTTCTACATTTAATTGTCTTTGTGCATAGAAACTGGTGTCAACATCATCCTTTCTGTTCAGGCGTCGCCGGTGGCCAGTAGGGCTTTTGCACAATTGAGACTCGTGCACCAACTGCGACCGTACCTCGTGAAGGCGGATCTGGCCAGGGTGGTCCATGCCTTAGTCACCTCCAGATTGGACTACTGTAATGCACTCTACGTGCGGCTGCCCTTGAAAACAGCCCAGAAATTCCAACTGGTCCAACGGGCGGTGGCCAGGTTGTTAACTGGCGCTCCTTACAGGGAGAGGTCAACTCTCCTGTTTAAGGAGCTCCATTGGCTGGCGTTCATTTTCCGGTCCCAATTCAAGGGCAGGTGCTTACCTACAAAGCTCTAAACGGTTTGGGACCCGCCTACCTGCATGACCGCATCTCCATATATGAACCCACACGATCTCTCTGATCATCTGGAGAGGCCCTGCTCACGATCCCACCTGCGTCGCAAGTGCGATTGGTGGGGACGAGGGACAGGGCCTTCTCCGTGGTGGCCCCCCGACTCTGGAACTCTCTCCCCAAGAACATCAAACAAGCCCCAACATTGGCAGTCTTTAGGAAGAGCTTGAAGATGTAGTTGTTCCAGTGTGCCTTCCTAGAATAGGAAACTCCAAGCATCATGTCCCAAATGCACTTTACTAGAGATTTAAGATTGTCTGCACATCGCACTTATCTCCAAAAACCTATCCATCTCACCTGTCATGTCCAGCATTTTTAAAATTTTTAATCATTACATTTGGCCCAGCCTTAGTTTTAAATGCGTCGTGGTGTTATTGTTTAATGTTTACTGCTAGTCTTTCAATGTTTATTGTTTTGTTTTTATGAGTTTATTTATTGTTGTATTTGTTATGCTGTTGTTTTATTGATATGTTGGGCCTCGGCCTCTTGTAAGCCGCACCGAGTCCTTCGGGAGATGTTAGCGGGGTATAAATAAAGGTTTATTATTTATTATTATTATTCATTGGTCAGTGAACAAAAATGACAACAACTAAGCAAAGCAATGCAAAGCCTTGCTGTGTTTGTAGGTATAGAAAGAGAATGAACTGATGGTGGGTTGAACCTACAGGCACAGGGAAGCAGGCATCACAGTCAACCTCTAACTCTGGCTGTCAGGCAATTAAAATGCAATTAATGGGTAAATAAAGACATTGGAGTTGCCATAAAAGGACAGCAGATATTTAGAGCCTTTTACTGTGCATGAAGATTCAGTGGTGTCTACACTCATGTAAAGTTTGCATGGTGAGACCACTAGCACAGTCGTTTGAGTGTTGGATTATTACTCTAGAGACCAGGGTCCAAAACCCTTGGTCAGCCATGAAAACCCACTGGGTGACCTGGGCAAGATGACACACTCACAGCTCCAGAAAACCATGTTATAGGCTTACTTTAGGGATTCCATAATTCAGAAACAACTCAAAGTGTGCTTGGGATAAAAACATAGAAAGTACAAGGTCTGAAAAAGTCTGGCCATTTTCAGAATACGGATGTAAAGCCAGAACAGAATCCCAGTAAGCTCCACAAATTCCTACTGGATCTGGTGGGGTAGCTTAAGGATGCCATTGAATTGTGGGTTTGTCTTTCACTATGTTGGTAAAACATAGTACAAAATGGAAAACCCATTGGGAGAATCTGGTTGCAGTTCATCTTTCTTTGCAGGAGGCAGGGGTATCATTTACTACCTCATCACACAGGGGTAAATTAGCCCCTTACTCCTCTTCAGCCACGAATCCTGCTGAATGCCATCACATGGCACAGGCCGTAGCCCTACCCCGCTGATGGCTGAAGTAGTGAGGAAGTGTCACAAGAAGCTCCCTCACCACCCATGGTAAGAAATAATAATAATAATAATAATAATAATAATAATAATAATAATACTTTATTTATATTCCGCTGTTCTCACCCCAAAGGGGACTCAGGGCGGATCACAGTACACATATACGGCAAACATTCAATGCCATTTGTATAGACAGTACATAGACAGACAGAACAGAAGGGGTGTGTTGTTTGGATGCCATGGACGGTTGGGCTCGAGTCCCCAGGGGGTGCTGTCACTACATCCTCTATGATGAAGAGCCATGAGGACTTCCCCATTCCAACATTTTCTGATCTCTTTTTCTTTATGGCATTGTAAAACACCTCACCCGCTTTTAGCGGTACCTAATTTCTCTAATTATAGCTAAAGCAGGGCTGACGGTCGGCCGCTCACACCAACCCGGGGCTTCGAACTTGCAAACTTTTGGTTGTGGATCTTATAGTTGCTGATGATTTACCAGCTGTGCTAAAGCTCCGGCCCAAATCAAGTTTTGGATAGCTTTGATGGAGCTACCTGTGTTTTTGGTCCCCTCCCCCCCCCCCCATTTGATGGGAGAAATGGCAATGCAGCAATATGTGTTGCCACACTTTTCCCTGTCTGATGGGGGAATGGACAAGGCAGCAACACGCCTTGCCCCAATGCCCCCGTGTGATACCCCGCACACCTTCCATTTTGTCGGTGATTGTCGTCAAAATGGAACAAAATTGGGGGGGGGGGGGATCGGTTCTAAAATTCAGCAGAGAAGACAATTTACAATGTCCTAGATGGATTCTGTTTCTGAATAAACACACCTGACTGCAGGGGAGGAGAGGGAGAGGGAAGGGAGACATAGGAAGGGAGGGAGGAAAAGATGGAGGAGACGGGAGAAAGGAAGGGAGAGATGCGGGAGAGAGGGATGAGGAAGGGGATGAAGAGAGAGGGAAAGAAAAGCAAGAAAGCAAGGAAAGGAGAGAGAGAGTGAGGGATAGAGAGAGACCAGGGAGGAGATGGGAGACAATAGAAAGGCGAAGGCGAGAGGTTTACAGAATTATTCACACCCTTCCCTTTTGATTTGTCCAATTTTTGTCGTGTTACAAGAGGGAATTGAAATAGATTTAATTCATATTGTTTTCACTTAATCAACAAAAAATAGCAAAGGTGCCGAACACTTTTTTTAATTATTGTGGCATAAAATTTAAGTAAACAAAAGTGATCAGTTTGCTTTTCTCTGAGCTTACAGGGAAGCACAAGACTATGCCTTCCCTCAAGTTAATTCAATGCAAATTATTTTTGCACATTGAATTCAGTTTGCTGAAGTTGGAGTAAACTGAGATCAAAGAGGTGGAGAGGGGGATAAAGGAAGAGATTAAAACTGGAACATTTATAAGTATCTCATAAGTTGCAGGGTAGCAGATTTATTGGCACTGTTTCTACAGAGAGAGAATAAGACACTGTGCATAGCAAATGCAAACGTAAAAATGAACTAAAGAAGTAAAGTTCGGATTTTTTTAAAAAAAAGAGTTCACACCTTACTTTTTTTGAGAGAGAGAGCATTACTCTTTGATTATGAAGCAGAGGAAATTGTTCTCTTCATCCATGAATCTTACATAGATTTTTGCCAAGTAATATAAAACCATTTACACTGTGATTATTTTTGAAGTAAAATAAGGTGCTTGGAAAGGTTTAAAGTAATTCTAGTTCAATTTAGCGCTGCTTTCTGGACCGTTACAAATAGATGAGCATCTGTTTCCCCTCCCCACCCCCAGCCCAACCTTTCATACACACCGAATTATACAAAATGCAGTCACCATGCAGAAATCAAACATCTCAGAAATGATTCTTTTGGCTACATAATCAAGCAAGCAGTTATTGCATTATCTTCAAATTATGGTTATACATTATTAATATGTATTCTGTAGAGAGTAGGGCATGTTTCTGTAAAAGCATTGTTTCTGGCATGTATGATAACCCAGCTCCAAATGTGAACACACACCAACAAGACATGTAACAATACGGTTTGAGTACCTCTTGACTCAAGTGCTTGGGGGCTGAAGAATTTTGGATTTCAGATTTGCTTCAGTTTTTGAACTATCTGTATTTGCAAATGCATGCATAATGAGATAACTTGGGGATGGGACCCAAGACTAAACATTTATTTATGTTTCATATGAATCTTATACACATGGCCTGAAGGTAATTTTAGACACTGTTTTGTGCATGACACAACATGTGTGTACACTGAACTATCAGAAAACAAACTTGTCATTATCTTACCAACTCATGTGGGCAATTTTGGATTTTGGAGTATTTTGAAGTGTGCAATGCCATATGAGGCTTTCATATTCTATGAGATAAACGACCACATCATAAAGGCCAGAGCGAAGCATCCATTCCCTTGCAGTGACACACATGGAAAATGTCATCCTCCCAGCAAGGACCCATGCTGGCTCCATTGTAGCCAGCACAACAGATTCCCATGTTGGGAGAGAATCGTCCAAGGATGTTTCCAACCCAGTTGGGGTCAGGGCCTCCTCAGGAAGTCACATGACATTGTGTGATGGCCAGCATGGGGCTCTATCCCCGGAACAGGGTGGAAGTGTCCTAGGATGCTAAAATTGCCCTGCCTGATCAATCCTATAGCCAAAAGAGAGAGTGAGAGAATGATATACCTGGACAAATTGTCATACACAGCCCTCGTCCTGGTGGCATTTTTGATTATGAGAGCAGCTGCATAATTGCTTCTGGAATTGCCAGTAAAAGGCTTCCAGAATAGTGTACCCAACAACTTGCAAAAACAGGAAACAGCAACATCCAAATCCACCTTATTGTACAGCTGGAAACATTTAGCTCCCTGCGCCCAACTGTTTTATTTCTTTATTATTTCTTGTATTTATGTTTTGTATTTCTCCTGCCATGGGAGTCAAGGCAAGTCACAACTGAGTTCACTTTTGTTGTCATGAGTTCTCCTTCTGTTGTGTCCTCTACCTCAAGTTTGGTAAAGATCTTGTGCCGAACCTTCTCATAAGACTACAGGACCAAGAGTCTGGGGTAGATATACCAAGTTGGAATTATGGAATTGACTCAGAATATCATGGGCATCCACTTGCACCCAGTTGTTTCAATATCATTTGGGATTACTCAACCCTTTAGAACTAAGACTTACATTAACCTTTCTATCACCAACTGCTAGGCCAGCCACCACCAACCACCCTCAACTACAGAACATGATACATGACACTAACTCCACACAGGCATGTAGCCGGGGGAGGCTTGAGGGCTTCAGCCCCCCCCCCCCCGAAATTCTCATGGTGGTTTGCGAAAAGGCCTTACTGGTGCATTATTTAAACTGTTATGTTTATTCATATCATGATCTGATCACCATACTCAATATATCCCATATGCATGGGGGTATTGGGTAATGATACAAAAGGTTTGCTAGGGTAGACCCTCTTTCACTCAGACTCAGCCCCTCCCCAAAACTCAGCCCCCCTGAAACCCCCCCTGAAAAAAACTCACACCCCCCCCCCCGAATCGAAATCCTGGCTACGGGCCCTGACTCCACAACAGTATTGGTGGTATCACTTCTTTCTTGGTTCCTACAATGGTATTGAGGAAGGTTCTCTTTTCTGGATAGTAAGTGGGTTTTGCAAGCCATCATGGTATAGAGACGTGTGTTGGACTATGGATTTGAGTATCCTTGAGCAAGTCACACTGTCTCATTGCTTTCACCTTTCCCTGAAGCTGAACAGTGTGATTTCCCAAAGATCTTCCATGGCCAGGCAGGATTTTAACACTGGTCGGAGTCCTAGTCCAATGCTCAAACAACCACACAATGCTGGTTTTCCATTAGTCTTTTCATTATATCCTGGTAAAGAAAAAAGGACACGGGAAGCCTTATGGCAATTAAGAGTTAAACTACCCATTAAATAAGAAATAGGTCTCGTTTAAAGGAAGTTTTTTTGAATACCCATGATAACACTTCTTGGAGCATCTTACACATGAATGCTACCTTTGATGGAGTGCAAGAGCATGATATATGCAGAGACCAGAAATCTCCCTCCAGCCACTTAGGTTAAAAGTCTTGTAGCTGAATCTGAGATGTCATGCTCCTTGACCAGTATAAAGAGTTTCATTCATTGAGCGATGTGTCTCAAAATTTTGTTTGCTGGGATAAACACCCATTAAAAAATATCACACTGAATGTCAGCCTGTTTGAAAAGTCTTTAAACACACCACATAACATGCTAACAAAGGTTTATACATGAAGATCTCTTTGATTTAATAATAATTTCCAAAAATTATAGCAACTCCACCCTGCCCCAGTTATTATTTTCCTTTGACTATAGAGTGCTTCTTTGTGTTGTATTCAAACTTTCTTGTGTATTTCATTTATGTGTATATGCCTCTGGGTACATTGGCCAGAATCCTATTGGTTGCTAGTGCAGCTGCAGATTTTTCCAAAGTCACGCAGCAAGTGGCTTGGGAAGTCAGGCCTTATTTGTTTGCTCCAAGCAGTCTATTTCTTCCCTGTTTGCTTCCTTTATGACCACTGCTCCTGTGTTTTGCTTCTTCCTGTCACTCTCATAGGTTTTTTTTTGTCATGTCAGGAGTGACTCCTGGTGTGAGAGAATGGGCCGTCTGCAAAGACGTTGCCCAGGGGATGCCTGGATGATTTGATGTTTTTATCATCCTTGTGGGAGGCTTCTCTCAAGTCCCCACGTGAGGAGCTGGAGCTGATAGAGGGAGCTCATCCGCCTCTCCCCGGATTCGAACCTGCGACCTGTCAGTCTTCAGTCCTGCCGGCACAGGGGTTTAACCCACTGCGCCACCGGGGGCTCCATAGTGATGCTGGCAGAGTGCACCAACAAGTGCACCAACAATTGCCCTGACCACCCCTACAAATGGTTTTCATTGCTTCTAAAAGGAAGCAATGAAATAAAATATACCTCCTATATTTTATTTCTGGTTAATTTGTGCCATAAAAAGTGATGTTTTCTAACATGAAATTTTCAAGAATTTTTTTTAAAGGAATGAAGACATTCACTACAAGAGTAAGTCAGTCAGTCCTCCGTAGCCATGGATTCTATATCCACAGATTCATCCATCCATGACTTGAAAATATTTTTTAAAAAAATTCCAAAAAGTAAGCCTTGATTCTGCTATGTTATATATGTCATTATATGTAATGGGATTTGAGCATTTACAGATTTGGGTATCTGGTGGCGGTTCTGGAACCCAGCTCTAGTGGAGGCTTCACACAATGGACCAAATTCTGTTGTTAACCCTGAGAAAATTTATCCATTGAGATACCTATGTTGACTCAAAATTCAGCAGTTTGTTTGACAACTCTACTCTAGTTGAAAATAATCAACAAAATTCCATCTACTAAATTCTATGCTGTGAATCTAACCATGCCATTGGCCAGGCTGATTTGCCCGCTGTACGCCACTTGCTTTCCACTTTCGAAATAGAGCCCATTACACGCTACATGTATACTTCCAGCCAGTCTCCATGCCGAAAGGAGAGAGCAAGCGGTATATACTGCCATGATGGAAACACACGAGGCGTCCCATATTGCCTTTGGATCAACAGGGGAAGCAGAGCGGCGACGCTTCGCCCTTGGGATGTGATCCCAGGTAAGTTGGGCGATGCAGGGTATGGAACGATGGGTTCTCCATGTCTCCCACTGGGACCCCATGGATTCACCACAATGTGTGGTGAATCTTTACTCCTTTGTGATGAGGTCCTTAGTACCAATTACCGTAAACTAATTGCAATTAAGGGATATACTTGTTTGTTTCAGCTAGTGAAACTACCATAGCTATAGGATTCAGAAATATATATTGTTTTCTAACAAAAGGCCAAAACTGAACAGGTGCTTTCTTGGTGATGAAACCATTCAAAACTGCAACAATATTTGTGTGAGGTAGCAGGACAAGGGAGAGCCAGCATGGTGGAGTGTTTGAGCATTGGACTATGACTCTGGAGACCATGTTCAATTCCCTGCTTGGCCATGAAAACCCACTGGGTGACCTTGGAAAACTCTCAGCTCTAGAAAACTCTGTGATAGGGTTGCCATAAGTTGGAAATGACTCGAAGGCACACAACAACAAACAACAAAGCAGAACAAGGCACAAATTAAAGGACACGGAAGACTAACTTCAAGTCATGAGGAAAATTCTAGCAATTAACGATGTTTGGAACCTCTTCTCTGGAATTTTTGGCTTGAGGGAGAGGACCTATTTTCAAAGAAATTGTAGGAGATAATAGTCGATGGCTATTAGAAGATGTGACAGTGATACTGAAGAAATAAAACCTGTAACAAAATGGAATTCTTAACTGAGTATGTAAAGACATTTGCTAGGACAAGACAAAGGCACAAGCATTTGGGTGTGGAGGGCAAACTTGTAGCATGGCTCCATACGAAACACATACAATCGTCTAAGTCCTACAATCCATTCAGTCTCATCAGTCTTGAAAGATAAGTTTCTTTTTTAGCATGGAAATTGAAATTTTCTATATTTCCAAAAATCCACACAAAGGCTGTTCTACAAAACACTTTTTTTTTTTGCTATATCAGCATCTTGAAGGAGAGTACAACAAAGTTTGTTGTCTATTTTGTATTATTGTCTTTGGTCTAGATAAAGAAATTATCCTGTTGTTCTTTTGATTTTTACAAATCAAATGGACTAATACAGCTGCAAACATTTATGAATACTGTGCATCAAATTCCTTCAAACTGTGTATTCTAGGACTAAATCCAATTCTTAGTTCCATCTAAAATAGAATCATTGAATCAACTGCATGCACATAAATGTTGATGTAACAATTTTTTGTTGTTTCAATTAGGTAAACAACTGGCCTTCTTAATTGAAAAATTATGGTATCTCTCCATCTCTTGTGCATTCATCTTTGATAGACAAACTCACATTTCCCTCTCTCCCAAGTTTTCTTATTTTGGGCTAATATTGCAGCTCGGGTTAGATTCACCTTGCTCAGAACACCACCTCACACCAAGGCTGAATGCTTTGTAGTTTATTGAAGAAAAAGCAAAATCATAAACATAGAAATAAAGTTGCAAAAGTTCAATAGCCAAAACAGAGTTTTAAATGCAAAGGCAAAGTTTCCAAGATCCAAAGGCAAATAACATGAAGTATAATCCATTAGCATTGGTTAAACAAGAATCCATGGTAGCATGATAAGGTCTCCAAAAACCAAGATCAAAACCAAAGAGCTAAAAACTTTCCCCAAAAGCTGAGGTAATTCCAGAGAAGTTAACAGGGTGTAAGCAACATTGCACTGACAAAGGATTGACTTCAATCAGATCGTTAAATACGTTTCCCTAGCATGAAAGCATTACGTTGACCTCGAACTTCCCATTTGTTGGCAAGCCGAGCACTTCAGAGTACCCTTAACTGCAAACGGTCCTCCCTAATCAAATCTCCATCACCTTCAAGGCCAGATATCTCATTATCCTGGGACTGGTCACCCTGGGAACCGAGAGGCACTGAGCTCCCAGATGGAGGGGCCGACTCTTCCACCTGCAGCTGTGAAGATTAACTTAAATCATGATCTAAAACAACATTCCTTTCTCTGGGAAACAGAAATGCCATCTCTTCTTCAGAATCAACACTGTCTGCCTCAACCACATGGACATGTTCAGAAATCTGTAACCCATCATCCTATTCGTCCTGAGGAAACTCAGGCTCAGAAAGTTCAGGCTCAAAGTGAGCCACAACAGTTAATTAAACATGAAGTGCTTCATCTAAAATAGAAAATATGCCCCCAAAATTTTGAAGATGAAAACTGGTAAACACATGACCAAATAACATTAGTTTGTGGGCAAGATGGCAAAAGTTATTACTGAGAAAAAACATATGAGCCACAGCAGTTTACTTTTGCCTCAGTTTTCAGAGAAGGAAATATGCCATCCTTACCTTTCCTGAACTGAGTGCATGTTACATTCAGTACGTGAACATTTGAAGTATCTTGAGGACAAAGGGAATGGAAGGAAAAGAAGACTAGGACATTTTAAAGTCAGCTAAAAAGGGGAGACAGGACAGCATTAGTAAGAACTGTCCCTGCCAAATTGAGACAACTTCATGGTATGATAGAAAATGTTGTTGCATACAGCATGCCTTCGTTGTTTATGTGGTTGTTCTGTATCCTTTATTCATTTCACTGGAACCAGCTGATGAGCCTCAGCTGAGAATCTACATCTAAAGATCTATCTATAGATATTTAATTGGTTTGGCCTTCCATAAGCATTGCTTTCTGCTTGTCTGGGGAATCTGTCATATATGATAATTCAATCTCTGGACCCAGGAATGAGAACATAAAGCCTTCAAGATTCTGTATCTCTGACCAGAAAAATAGGTGGAGTCCTCTTTTCTGATCTAGATGAAGGATGCACAGCCAGAATTTACTCTTGATCAATCATTTTCACTTAGGCTATGGATTCCACCAGCCTGTCCCATCTTCTTCTCATCAGATCCACTTCCCTTCATGAGAAAGCTAAGGCTTCTTATTTACAACATGACCATGGAAACAACAATCCGCCTGGCTGTTCCTGGAGTTAAAGTGTATTGCTTCCAGTCACCCATTTCCTCATCTGAGAGAGTGGCTGTTTTGAAGACTTCAAAGACTTCAAAGGCAAAGAGGCTTTGACATGCCGCGTGACTTTGAAGTTCTTCATGCAAGACACAAATGGCTTTGTAACAAATTAAGAACCTTGGTTGTTTTGGGAAACAAAAAAATGAAAGATCCCTCCTCACAGTGTTTTGTTTGTGAATCCGAAGTGGACCGTCCTTAACAAAAAGGGGGTCTTACAAAGCAAGAACTTAAGCAGGCATACCAAGGGACCCTTATCATCCCAGCTAAACTTTTGTGCAATTTAGCACAAATTCTGAACTCAAAGCAACAGCCAGCCACAAATTAGCATGTGCCCATAGAACAGCTAGAATTAATAGGTAAAGGTAAAGGTTTTCCCCTGACATTAAGTCTTGGGTGTGGTGCTCATTTCTATTTCTAAGCCGAAGAGCCAGCGTTGTCCATAGACACCTCCAAGATCATGTGACCAGCACCACTGCATGGAGTGCCGTTACCTTCCTGCCGGAGCGGTACCTATTAATGTACTCATATTTGCATGTTTTTGAACTGCTAGGTTGTCAGAAGCTGGGGCTGACAGTGGAAGCTCATACTGCTTCCCGGATTCGAACCTGCAACCTTTCAGTCAACAACTTTAGCAGCTCAGTGGTTTAATCCACTGCGCTACCAAGGGCTCCTAGAATTCATACTTCTGCAATATTTACTTTGATGCTTTGAAAGGAGATCCATTTCACTCTGTGACCCATTCATGACATTGGTTCAACATAAAGTAAAAACAATCCTCTGGCACTGTTCACACAATGAACATATTTACAACAGCAGACTGGGAATGTGATAAGAAGCCCAGCTCTCTGACCATTTGCTAACCTGGTGATATCTCTGCCCTTAAATAAGCTAAGAAAGTTTCATCAGGGAGCAGATTTGAAGAATCAAGAAAGAGCAGGAAACTGTAAGTTGTTTTATTTTTAATGCCATGGATGTGGAGAGGAGGTATGGAGTATTCTGTTTCACACCATGGCTTGGGAGGATGGCACCCCACTTGCTTCTTGGCATCAGTCAACCAAAAGTCTTGGGTGAGCCCTGTACTCATTCACCCATAAAGCGTTTGTATTTGTACAACCTCTGTGTGCACATGGCAGACTCTGCATGCATGATGAACAACATAGTTCCCAAAGGCAATTTGTATGCATTCAGTGACCAGGGAAGGGCTGGGTGAACTTACTTAGGTTGTGGGGAGAGGCTGGATACAATGCTCCTGTTCTTCTTCAACATATATTCACTCTATAGGCATGACCATGAAAACAGTTAAGTCTTTTCTCCTTTGTTTGGTAGATTATGGTCTAGCTTTTTTTCACAGTAGGTCATGGCTGTTCCTATTTTACACAGCTTGGAAACTAAGGATTTAACCATATGTGTCTACGCAAGCATCGTAGGATGCTTGTACGCCAGTTAATCCATGGAGCCCCACGCTGCCTGTCACATAATGTACACTCACTTCCAGCAGTACTCTGTCAATCAACTGGGGCGCAAGTGCCATACAACTCTGCACCCAGAACATGGGAGGCTTCCCGTGTTCCACTGGAAACAATGAGGCCAGAGCGGGGAGAAGCCATATAGTGATGCTTTCCCACATGTGATGGGGAAGCATTGTGAGGCAGGGTTGCCCTGCTGCCCTGCCAATTCACCACGGATGCTGGCAAATATCCCCATGCTACCTCATAAATATGATGAGGTCATGATGAGGTAGCACTGATAGTCTCCTAGTTTGTAGGTAATATGGTGAGGAATCCTTTGACCTTCAAAAATATATTGATGATGATGTTGTTGTTTTTGGAAAATCATAGGTGAGTGTGAGGAAGGTCCCTTTATATCAAAGATGAGAAATGACAGAGTTGACAAAGGTAGTAGCCACACAAATATTAGTTACTAAATAGCCAAAGAGAAAACTAGAAGTGATTTCTGATGTCTGCCATTAGATCTTCAGAGCTATGATAGCATGGCATAGCAGTTTGCATGTTGGACTGGGACTCTAGAAGATGAAGGTTCAAAACCCTGCTCAGTCACAGAAACCCACTGGGTGACCTTTGGCAAGTAATCCTCTCCCTGATTCAGAGGAAAACAAGGGCAAGCTTCCTCTTGACTAAGCTTGCTATGAAAACCCTGTGATAGCTTCACCTTAGGGCAGTGTTTCTCAACCTTCCTAATGCCGAGACCCCTTAATACAGTTCCTCATGTTGCGGTGACCCCCAACCATAACATTATTTTAATTGTTACTTCATAACTGTAATTTTGCTACTGTGATAAATCGTAATGTAAATATTAGGGCTGGGCGGTTTCGTTTCGTTAATTCGTAATTCGTTAATAATTCGTTAATTTTTTCAATTACAAAACGATAACAAACCATTCTGGAGCAATTATTAAAAAAAACGAATTTTCAAAAACGTTTTGTAAATGCTTCGTATTTCGATATTGTATTCGTTTCGTTATTGTTTTGAGGTTGTTTCGTTATTATTTCCGCATGTCTGGGCCAGTTTTATGGTTTAATTAGTGAAAAAAAATTATAATATCACACCAACAGTCAACAACAGAGGGAGAGGGAAGCTTCAGAAGGTTTTGGAGGTTTTTTAGCGTATTTCGCGGTCACGTCCGCCATTAACGAATCGATTCGTTATTGTTTCGGAAATCGATTCGTTAATTTTTTTACCATTTACGAAATTTCGTAAATATCGAACTTTTTAAAAGGAAAATTTTGTAATTATTTTAAATATCGAAACAAAAAAACCCCCCAAATACAAATCGATTTTAGAAACAAATTTTTCCGTTGTTACCCAGGCCTAGTAAATATCCGACGTGTAGCATGTATTTTCATTCACTGGACCAAATTTGGCACAAATGATATGCCCAAATTTCAATATTGGTGGGGTTGGGGGGTTGATTTTGTCATTTGGGAGTTGTAGTTGCTGAGATTTATAGTTAAACTACAATCAAAGAGCATTCTGAACTCAACCAAATTTGGCACACAGAACTCCCATGAACAACAGAACATATTGGAAGCGTTTGGTGGGCATTGATTTCAGTTTAGAGTTGTAGTTCACCTACCTCCAGAGAGCACTGTGGACTCAAACATTAATGGATCTGGACCAAACTTAGCATGAATACTCAATATGCCCAAAGTTTGGGAAAAATAGACCTTGACATTTGGGAGTTGAAGTTGCTGGGATTTATAATTAATCTACAATCAAAGAGCATTCTGAACCCAGCCCATAAGGGATCTGCACTAAACTCGACATGCTACCTACATGGCCAACATTGATTACTAGTGGAGTTGGGCTGTTTTTGAATTCTGGGAGTTGTAGTTCACCAACACCAACAAGAAAGAGAAGGACAAGCAGAGAGATATTCAGCCTTCTCTGCCAAAAGGGTTCCTAAGTCCATTAGAAATATGTGTTTTTTGATGGTCTTTGGCGACCCCCCTGAAACCCTTTCGCGACCCCCTCAGGGGTCCCGACCCCCAGGTTGAGAAACACTGCCTTAGGGTTACTATAAGTTGGAAATGACTTGAAAGCACACAACAACAGGATTCATGGCCAGTTCTCATGGTCAGCTGAGAATTGAAGGGGCACAAAAGTATTCCCATGTACCACATATAGGCTACAGCTTGTCTATTCTTTAGACCAGATTAAGCAACACAATGAGGCCAGAGTGGGAAGAAGCTGTACAGTGAATCCAGAGACCAATTTTGTGTTTCTGAGGTTCATCAGAAGCTGCACAGAGTACCAAAAAACTGCAAATAAACAAAGCAAAACCAGAAGAGGGCAGATATCTATCTATGAGCAGGTGACTCTCCAGAGTGTTGTACTGTAACTCCCAACATCTTCACTACGAGGTATGCTCACCAAGGCAAATGAGAGTTGAATTCATATCTAAAGACCTGCACAGTTCTCACTTCTATTTTACCCACGGTCCAGTCCTTAGAATATCATATCCTCCATCCCAATTTGTCAGGGATTACGCTGCTTAATTCTTTATTATCCCACTTTTTAGCTGTTTTTAAAATTCCCCAGATTATCTTTCCTCCAGCTTCTCTCCGCCCCCCTCCATTGTATCCTCTTCTTCCTGCAAACTTAGTTCAAAGTGCAAAAATGGTTCCTCAGCAGTGAGGAAGAGGTGGAATTTTGCACTTTCCAGTAGGTTCAGGCAAAAGCAAACTGCTGCAACCTCTCCAATCAGGCATGTAACCGGGAGGGGGGGGGCTTGAGGGGCTTCAGCCCCCCCCCAAATTCTCATGGTGGTCCGCGAAAAGGCCTTACTGGTGCATTATTTAAACTGTTATGTTTATTCACATCATGATCTGATCACCATACTCAATATATCCCATATGCATGGGGGTATTGGTGTAACGATAAAAAAGGTTTGCTAGGGTAGACCCTCTTTCACTCAGACTCAGCCCCCCCCCCCCCCGAATTGAAATCCTGGGTACGGGCCTGTCTCCAAGCTTCTGTCTAAGTCTTGGTCAACATCTTTTGCCTGGCCACCATGTCCTAGTTGTCCTCTGTGAAATATTGGAGGATAGAGAATATATAATAACAATAGAAATCAAACTGCACAAACATATGAGTGATTTTGATGGAGATAGTTCCATAAAAATATCTTATATCAGCAGTATATTCTTTCTTTCAGTGAAGTGGAGGTCTGTGGTCCAAGCCAGATTAACTGATGCCCATAATGTGTTATCAGATGGCGTAAAGACCAATGTGTCTAGATAGCTGGAGTAATAAATATGCGACCCGAAAACTCTACCTAGTAGATGATCGGTATCATCTACTTTCTAGGGCACTTTTAATGTCACATTGTTTACCTCAAATTGAAATATGGCCCAACTGAAGCTACCATCCTGTTTCACTGTGGGGCCTCTGCCATGTTGCAAAACATAGGTAGTTTTCTAGGTTTGCCCTTTATAGGAAGGAAGCAAGAGGCCTTCTCAAGGAAATCCAGGAGGCCTGGAGGTATCATGAAACACAGATGCTCAGGAAATGTGGCACTTGTGTGGGTTCCTTATACGGAACTTCTGAACTAATATATTGTCCTCTCCAAAGAAGGGTGAGTTCAGTCTGTTCTAGCGTGCCTGACAACAACGGCAACCCGGCAAAATTCCAGTTTATCTAAGGCATCGCCTGGTTTCCTTGTGACATGTGGCAATTTGATTCTTTATTGCATAACAAACCACGTACCTCAGAGGATCTTAAGAAAGGACAAAATATTTAACAGTGAATAACTGCCACTCCATGTGAAAGACATAGTTAGAGAAGTCTAGTTATTGTAAACAGGGTAGGTTTGTTTTGAGAGAGAAAAAACAAGGAAAACTACAAGGAGATGATTGTTTCCTCAAAGGCCCCGTGACTGATTTGAAAATTGTATTTAACATATGCAAAACCCAAAAACAAAACAAAAAAACGAGGAAAGAAGAACACTAATTATCTGATACCAAAAATAGTTGACTCCCGGTCAGCCGTCTATTTTTAGCAGGTGTGTGACTTAATTGGTAATTTTAGATTGCAGAGCCACATACAGAGATGCTGCTTGGGGAATGAACTTTTTGCGCAGTCAGAAAAATGCATGGAATATTCAATATATTCCAGAAGAGCTTGCATACGTTTGCTTTTTTCTTGGTAAATGCTAAGCTTTTTATCCTTTTACAGAACAATAAGTCGGCAGGAAGAGACAGATACTGGGCTACTGCCTAATAGTGGCAAGCTGCATTCGTCACAGCCCCTACCCAACTGTGAAACACGACTGATATGTGTGCAATAGTGGCAATAAATGCTAATTTCCAATGTGAGGTTTCTCTCCAATAAAATATAGGCCTTCTTGTTGTTTCTTTGCCATCTTGAAATATTCATGGAGAATTGTTTTCCTGGCAGAAACACCTTAAATAGAGGGAAACTTGCAGTGATTCCTTCAATGGTATCTTTCTGTGATTGATTGCTTGCTTGCATGCTGGTTGCTTCTGGATTGAGAGAATCAGCCGTCTACGAAGACGTTGCCCAGGGGACGCCCGGATGTCTTGCAATCCTGCGAGGAGGCTTCTCTCATGTCACCCACAACCTGGGGGTCACAACCAGATACAGTGAAGACATCTGCCCTTGCGCTGAGCTACTCCGCTGCTGAGTATGCATGCCCACTGTGGAACACATCTCACCACACTAAAACAGTGGATGTGGCTCTTAATGAGTCATGCCGCATTATCACGGGGTGTCTGCGTCCTACACCACTGGAGAAATTACACTGTCTAGCCAGTATCGCACCACCTGACATCTGCCGGGAAGTGGCAGCCAATAGTGAAAGGACCAAGGCAGAGACATCTCCAGCTCATCCCCTGTTTGGGTATCAGCCAGCACGTCAATGACTTAAATCCAGACATAGTTTTCTAAGATCTACAGAGACACTCGCTGGAACGCCTCAGCAAGCGAGAGTCCAAAAGTAGCAGGCTCAAACCCAGAGCCTCAACCAATGGCTGATACCAAATGAGAGACTCCCCCCTGGGCACACAGAGGACTGGGCAACTTGGAAGGCGCTGAACAGACTGCGCTCTGGCACCACAAGATTCAGAGCCAACCTTCAGAAATGGGGCTACAAAGTGGAATCCTTGACATGCGAGTGCGGAGAGAAGCAAACCACTGACCACCTGCTGCAATGCAACCTGAGCCCAGCCACATGTACAATGGAGGACCTTCTTGCAGCAACACCAGAAGCACTCCAATTGGCCAGATACTGGTCAAATGACATTTAATCAACTGCCAAACTCACACATTTTGTATTTTCTCTGTTTGTTTGCTTTGTTCTGTTAGAAATGTAATATAATTGACTGGCTGCCCTGACACGAGAAATAAATTTAGGACACTGGTTTTCAACTTCCGGTCATCCAGTACCCAGAATTCATGATAGCTGGCTAAGCTGGTTGGGGTCTCTCTATGCTGAAATCATCAACATCTGAAGGCCACCATTGGTTTCTTCACATTTTCTGACTACTCATGCCCATATCAATTTCTGTTATCAGCTTTATCCACTGTTCTTTCTTGGCTTCAAAGATGGAGGACAAAATGCTCTGTGTCGCCTGAAGACCTGCCCGTAGCCAGGATTTTGGTTTGGGAGGGGCTGAGTTTGATTGGGGGGGGGGGCTGAGTCTGAGTGAAAGAGGGTCTACCCTAGCAAACCTTTTGTATCGTTACCCCAATACCCCCATGCATATGGGATATATTGAGCATGGTGATCAGATAATGATATGAATAAACATAACAGTTTAAATAATGTACCAGTAAGGCCTTCTCGCGGACCACCATGAGAATTGGCTGCCTGAAGAGGTTGCTCACTCCTTGGGGAACCTATAATAGTCTTCCAACAAGACAGCTATATCAGGAGTAATGCCCTGATATACAGCTAGTGGCAGCCAGTGATAAAAGATGGCTGAGAAGTTCTTGATAAAGCATGTTTTATCCGTTATTTATTAATTAAAATATTTCTATTTCACTCTATGGCAAGGGTCCTCAAACTTTTTAACAGAGGGCCAGGTCACAGTCCCTCAAACTGTTGGAGGGCCGGATTATAATTTGAAAAAAACATGAATGAATTTCTATGCACACTGCATATATCTTACTCGTAGTGCAAAAAACACTTTAAAACAATACAATAATTAAAATAAAGATCAATTTTAACAAATATAAGCTTATTAGTATTTGGGACGCGTGGGCCTACTTTTTGCTGATTTTTTTTTTGTCATGTCAGGAACAACTTGAGAAACTGCAAGTCGCTTCTGGTGTGAGAGAATTGGCCGTCTGCAAGGACATTGCCCAGGGGACACCCAGATGTTTTGATGTTTTGATTCTCTCATGTCCCCGCATGAGGAGCTGGAGCTGTTAGAGGGAGCTCATCTGCGCTCTCCCTGGATTCAAACCTGCGACCTGTTGGTCTTCAGTCCTGCCAGCACAGGGGTTTAACCCACTGTGCCACTGACTGATAAGATAGGATTTTTTGGCTGATGAGATAGAATTGTTGTTGTTGATGGTGTTGTTGTTGTTGTGTGCTTTTATCTCATTTCAGACTTAGGTTGACCCTGAGCGAGCGCCAAGTAAATGACCATGGAGAGCCGTATTTGGCCCCTGGGCCTCAGCTTGAGGACCCCTGCTCTATAGCATACAAATTTTGTGGGGAAAATCAGATTAAGTCATTTAAAGCAATTTAAAATATGAAGCAATAAAATTAGGGCAAAATCTTATTGAACAATTTAACAAGTTTGAAAGTTTTTTTTACAAAAAAATTAAATGCCACACATATGTTACTTCAGAATGAATTACTTCAAAGATTTTAATTTTAAAATATGGGCAGAATCCTCTATGCACTTTTTTGAGACATAACCACGGTAATTACATACCTCCCCCCTTATTCCCACTTACTGGTCAGCTGCTGTGTTGCAGTCAATGAGGGTTTATTTATTTATTTACCATACTTCTATACCACCTTTATCAGCCCGAAGGTGACTCGAGGCGGTTTACAATCGGTAATCAATGTCACCAACAAGATAAAATACAATTAAAAACATTAACATATAATATAGATTATATAAAAGCATGGTGTCATTGTTTCTAGTGTTTTATTGTTTTTGCTTTTACTGTTTTATTTGTATGTTGTTGTTTGTTGGTGGCCTTGGCCTTCGGGAGATTTTGCGGGGTATAAATAAAGTTAATAATAACAATAACAACAACAATAATAATAATAGAAGTAATAAAACCCATAAAACACAAATCCTCGGCGTCTCATTACTAAAATCATTTCCCGTCACATCGTCCAATCGTTCTGTAGATCTAGATAAGTCTGTTACACTGCATTTGCAAATGCTTGCTCAAAGAGCCAGGTTTTAACTCTTTTTTTGAAATGTTAGTAGGGAGGGTGCCGATCTAATATCTCTAGGGAGGGCGTTCCATAGCCGAGGGGCCACCGCTGAGAAGGCCCTGTCTCTTGTCCTTGCCAATCACATCTGCGAAAGTGGTGGGACCGAGAGCAGGGTCTCCCCAGACAATCTTAAACTCCTAGCTGGTTGATAGGGAGAGATACGTTCAGACAGGTAAGTTGGGCCGGAACCATTTAGGGCTTTAAAGGCTAAAGTCAGCACTTTGAATTGTGCCCGGTAGCAAATTGGCAGCCAGTGGAATTGGCGCAACAGAAGAGTTGTGTGCTCCCTGAGCACCACTCCTGTTAGTAATCTGGTTGCTGCTCGTTGGACCATTTGAAGCTTCCAAACAGTCTTCAAAGGCAGCCCCATGTAGAGCGCATTGCAGTAGTCTATACAGGATGTAGCCAGAGCGTGGACTACCGTGGCCAAGTCAGACTTCCCAAGGTATGGACGCAGCTGGCGCACAAGTTTTAGTTGGTTCCTCTTTGACTTGGAAAGCAGCTGATTAACATCCCCATTCTCTCATGCAAGTGACTTCCATTGAAACCGATTGGATCTCTGTGGCAATCCCCTCTCACAGGGTGGTAGTGGTGAAAACATCACTCAACTACATCCTGAGCAAGAGTAGAATAGACCTCTGTTAATCACAATGGCTGCTGTGGAGATTAGAGGAGTTTCATGTTTCCTATGTATCTACTAAACCAGTGGTCCCCAAACTTTCACCTTCAGCCCCAGCCAGCTTCGCTACCTGTCAGGATTTCTGGGAACTGAAGTCCAAAGCATCTAGACAATAAGAAGTTGAGAACCATTGCCTTAAATGAAGGAGCATGTAGGGCAGGCATGTAGCGGGGGGGGGGGGGAGGGGGGCTTGAGGGGCTTCAGCCCCCCCCCCCCGAAATTCTCATGGTGGTTCGCGAAAAGGCCTTACTGGTGCATTATTTAAATGTTATGTTTATTCATATCATGATCTGATCACCACGCTCAATATATCCCATATGCATGGGGGTATTGGGGTAACGATACAAAAGGTTTGCTAGGGTAGACCCTCTTTCACTCAGACTCAGCCGCACCCAAACAAACTCACCCCCCCCCCCCGCCCCTGAATTGAAATCCTGGCTACGGGCCTGATATAGGAATTATTAGTATGAAGCAGCAATGCATGAGTAACTCCTGGTTCCACATTGATACCCACCCAATAGGATTCCTGCCACCATACAGATTTCAATGCCATTGCTAACACCTTGATTAAGTACCTTGATTGCCAATGGAATTCCCTTATTCATACCTCTGGCATCCATTTGGTGTTTACTTCAGCTCCCAAGATCCCCTATCTTTGGCTGGAGTGTTGCCATAAAAAACATCTGAATGGCCACAGGTCCTTAAAATTCTTGTATTGTGGGCAATGCCCACATTTGGACCCTGTCCCCCATAGCTACATACCTGGATATAACTGCTTTTGATATGTAGCCTGGTTGTGGTGATGCCAATTGGAAGTTGTCCAGTAGGCTGTATATGCAATAAATACAATAGGTTGTATATACAATAGTTAAGTCTGCCCTTGTCTCTGAATAAAAAGTGTTGTTTTTCCCCAAACCATGCTGAAAACCTGTAGAAGAAATTTCATTCATGTCTAATGAGGAAAGTAGATGGGATGGAAAAGCCTGAAGATAGTGGTGATGTTATCTATCCTCCCTTGTTTCTCTTAAAATCGCTTTAAAAAAGATAAAACGAAAGCAAAATGCCTTCTGAGAAACTCCTGCCTAGGGTACGAAATGGCCATTTCCATTACGGTACCTTGTTAAACATTGCCAAAGGCCCTAATCTGGCACATCTAAACCCTTCATAGCACTCCTGTGGCTGAATATGCAATCACTTCTCCGCCAGGAGTTTCAGATCCCTTGATAAACCCAAGAGCAAAACAGGGTTACAAGAGACAACACGAAGGGGCTCATGCCAGCTGCCAGTAACCCATTGCATCTAATCATGTGCAGCTTCATAAAGAAGCTTGATGGCTTTAATTACAGTAATATTAGGAAAGCTTTTAAAGCCTTCCAGAGTCATCTGCTCCCCACCATTTCATCATTGATCCCTAGATAATTGATTCTGATATTATGTATCATTTGTGGACAATAAACCCACAAAGCTTGATAGAGACATGACGTTCAACTTAAAAAAAAACTTTTTTATTTTTTGTTCACCTGAAAACCACAGAAAGGACCACTAGTTGAAAAACTAAATGTCTATAATAAATGCTCCTTCCAGGAAGTAGGGAGAGGCAATTGTTATTATTGATACAAAAACACAGTATGTCACAGCAAATGAGATCTCTATGCTGGATTTCGTATCACGAAATCACAAGTCGAACACTTCCCAAGCGTCTAGGACTTTGTGATGTATTTTCGAATGATGCGTGCAGATCCAAAAGGTGGCCTTTTGCAGTTGACAGATCATGATTTTGTCAATGTTTATTGCTTCCAAATGTCGGCTGAGGTCTTTTGGCACGGCACCCAGTGTGCCAATGACCACTAGGACCACCTGTACTGGTTTATGCCAGAGACTTTGTAGTTCGATTTTGAGGTCTTGATAACGGCGGAGTTTTTCCTGTTGTTTTTGCTCAATCGGCTGTCACCTGGTATGACGACATCAATAATCCAAACTTTTTTCTTTTCTACAATCATGATGTCTGATGTATTGTGTTCCAAAACTTTGGCAGTCTGGATTCGAAAGTCCCACAGTATTTTTGCGTGTTCATTTTCCACTATCTTTGCAGGTTTATGATCCCATCAATTCTTTACTGCTGGCAGGTCGTACTTGTAACGTAAGTTCCAGTGAATCATTTGGACCACAGAGTTGTGC
Source organism: Anolis sagrei (assembly GCF_037176765.1). Lineage (NCBI taxonomy): Eukaryota > Metazoa > Chordata > Lepidosauria > Squamata > Anolidae > Anolis > Anolis sagrei. The sequence continues at coordinate 74,046,956 of NC_090025.1, read as the reverse complement.
ATTATTATTATTATTATTATTATTATTATTATTATTATTATTTCCTGAGGCAAACTAAGAAATGATAGCCCCTTCCAGCCTTTTCAAAATCAAGTGATCTAGTACCAGAATCCTGGCAAATTATTTTATTGATGGTTCTTCAAAGGCTGTTGCAAAATCTCTGGCAAGCTGCCATAACTAGCACAGAAATTGGAACTTAAGAGAAACTTAAGAGGAACTTTTGAAAATAATCCATCCTGCTACTCATTACAGGACTGACAATGTGATAAAGTTGCTGTTACTCATTGCAATAACTGGAAAAGATAACTTGGGTGTTACACTACTTGCTATTTATTATTTTCTGTTACTTTTCTGCTAAGAAGCTATATTCTTGGAGAAGAGAGCAAAATAAAACTTGAAAAATTGCTGTCAGAATCATTAAAGGTACCTTTTGGAAATAGCTAGAAACTAGGGCTGGGCGGTTTTGTTTCGTAATTTCGTAATTCGTTAAAAATTCGTTCTTTTTTTATAACGAAGCGATATTGAACCATTCAGGAGCAACTAAAAAACGAAACGAATTTTTCCAATTCGTTTCGTAATTGTTTCAGAATTGATTTGTTATTGATTCGTTATTGATTCGTAAATATTTCGTTATTATTTCCGCATGTCTGGTGCAAGTTTTAGGGTTGCTGTTTGTTTTCTCAGTGAAAAAAATATAATTATCACACCAACAGTCAACAACAGAGGGAGAGGGAAGCTTCAGAAGTTTTTTAAGCGTATTGCGTGATCGCGGCTGCCATTAACGAATCGATTCGTAATCGATTCGTAATTGTTTCATAATTGTTTTATGATTTCCGAAATTTCGTAAATATCGAACTTTTTTAAAGGAAAATTTCAGAATTCTTTTAAATAACGAAACGCAAAAAACCCCTAAAAACGAATCGAGTTTAGAAACAAATTTTTCCGTGTTTGGACAGCCCTACTAGAAACAGTTACCCATTACACCAACAAAGTAACTTCATTGTTGTGACATTTGTTGCTACCACAAAAGTAATTACCCAGTATATACTCGAGTATAAGCCAACCCAAATATAAGCCACGGCACCTAATTTTACCACAAAAAAAACCCTGATAAAACTTACTAACTCAAGTATAAGCCAAGAGTGGGAACTACAGCAGCAGCTACTGGTAAATGTCAAAATAAAAACAGATACCAATAAAATTACATTAATTGAGGCATTAGTAGTTTAAATGTTTTTGAATATTGACATAAAACTGTAATTTTAGATAAGATTTAATCAAATTCTGATTAAATCATTATTCTAACCTTCTTCAATGTAAATGTGTTTATGTATCCTTCCAATAATCACCACAGTTTATTTTAACTATACATTTTGGGGAAAATGCTGTGTGTGTATATGAATAAGGAAAAGTGGGAAACACTGGTGCTGAGAGAAGAAGAAAGGAAGGTATGTGCTGCGCTGAAAGAGGAGAGGAAAGTGCGTGCTGCATGAGAAAGGAGGAGAGGAAGAAGAGCTGCGTTATGGAGAGGTGAGGGTCCTGGCAGGAAGGCATGGGGCTGAAAGAAGCCCTTCTTCAGCTCCACATCTTCCTGCCAGGACTCTCAAGCCAAGGGGGATCCATAGTGATTGATTGATTGATTGATTGATTGATTAAATACATATTATGGCTGTTCTTTCGTGGTGGAAGACAGAGCTGTGTATGGCTAGATGCCTGTCCTGTTACCCGCAAATGTCTTCAATTAGTCCTGTTCAGGCTGTTAATAGACCATTAGAGGGATAACTTGGAGTTTCACCTAAGCAGTGTTTGCAGAACTATATAAGACAATAGTCTACCTTGAGTCTGAATTCTGAAGAAGTGGAGCTCATGCAACAGAGACCTCAGTTATTCTTTCTGGGTGACTTTCACAGGGTAAGTAAGTCTTGTATTCTTGAATGTCATGGACATTTTCCTGTGTAAACCACTGAGAGAGATCATCAGGAGGTGGAGTATGCTTATGACACCCAAATGTATTTCTCCATGCTTTCAAAAACAGTTTCAGCTAAGGATAGTGTGTCTCCTCTGAATGAATGTCTAGAGAAGGTAATGGGCAGGAGGAGAAAAAACAAATTGAAATTGTATCCAGACAAAACAGAAGTGCTTGCCATCAGGGGTCCTAATCTGGGGATGGAGGTGTGTCAACCAGTCTTGAATGGGATTACACTCCCCCTGAAAGACTGTGTTCACAGCCTGGGAGTGCTCTTGGGTCCATTTCTCCAAATGACAGCTCAGGTAGATGGGACAGTCAGGAGGGCTGCACTCCTTCCTAGATTTGAAGGACCTAAAGATGATAGTGCTCAAGCTGATAGAACTCAAGGTTGGACTTCAGCAATGTGCTTTAAATTGGGCTACCTTTGTACTAAGTTCAGAAACTCCAGCTGGTTCAAAATACGGCAGCCAGATTGGTTACAGGAACATCAAGGAGTGAGCATATTACACCTATCCTAAAGTCACTCCACTGGCTGCCAATTAATTTTCAGGCAAAGAACAAGGTGTTGGTTTTGACCCTACATGATTTGGGTCCAGGTTACCTCCAGAATCGCCTTATTTTGTACAATCCGCTTAAAATACTGAGGTTCTCTGGGGGGCAGCTACTCCATCCTGCAAGAATGGACTGGCAACCATCCCAGAGGACCTTTTCATTAGCCACTCCAAGACTGTGGAATGACCTGCCAAAAGAGTTCTGACAGCTAAATGAGCTGTCAGAATTTAAAAACCATCTAAAGACCTATCTTTTCTGGCAGGCCTACCCATATGTTTTAACCAAGAATTTTAAACTTGCATCTTACGTTTAATCTTTGTTATGTGTATTTCAATATGTATTTTGTAGAAATATGTTTTACTATGTATATATTGTTGCATGTTTTTAGATTATTGTGTGTTTTAAGAAATGTTGTAACCCACCTCAAGCCACAAGGAGAGGCAGGTAAGAAATCATCATCATCATCATCATCATTAAAGCTGCCAATTTCCTCACAGCTACAATAATGGTACATTGCACATGCAAACATGTGAACATTCACAGCATGGTCTTCAATGAGATATATAGGACATTTAGCATTTATGGACTAGTTTCTTCGTTCTTAAGAATCTGTGTACATTTCTATACTTGACAGAAGATACTCAAATAGATGTTGTGAGGACATGGGAAACCCTTTCCACCTTCCTTTGCTCCTCTGTCCTAGTCTGGGAAGATTCTCAAGATCTCTGTTTGGACTGTAAACAGCTGCCCTATGAAGTTGTGCAGCATGAAACGTAGCACGTACATTCTGGGTGAGAAAGTCACAGAATTACAGTGTTGGGTGAACAAGCTGCCTTTTGGAAAAGTGGATTACACAGTTTCATCTGTCTTGTTTGGAAGTGTTATGCTTTCAATGCTTTCTTCTGGCCACAAATGTTAGCTTTAATTTAATGGCACATACATTTCTGAATCTTTCACTCAGGATGGTTGGGACTAATATCCGGTTCTTTGAGAGGAGCCAAAACAAGGAGTGTGTGTGTGATAAAAATCACATCTCACCCAAATTTACTTCCTGACATAATAGCTATCACTGCAGGGAAAACCCAACACTACCTTTTCTTTTTTTGAAGATTGATTGTCCTTCATCTCTCAAGGTCTGAAATTGGGGCCAGGGCATTGATTGGATGTAATGTATGGTGTACTTGTGTGGATGGTGAAGACATTGCTCTCAATAATAAATCTAATCTCCTAAATGGCATTTTCCTTAAATCCCCAAATTCCTAGCACTCCTCATATAGGAACTAGAAAATCATTTAGAGTTGTATTATTATATTTGCTGTGTTGACATTCCTTTGGTAACATTGCCTAATGTTTTACTTTGGATGTCTACACTGGTTCTTTAATTTGTGGGGTATTCCCTCATTTTTCATTCACATTCCCTATTGCTATATTCCTAGCTTTTTTTGTCATGTCAGGAGCAACTTGAGAAAACTGCAAGTCGCTTCTGGTGTGAGAGAATTGCCCGTCTGCAAGGACATTGCCCAGGGGATGCCCGGATGTTTTTGATGTTTTACCATCCTTGTGGAAGGCTTCTTTCATGTCCCCCATGAGGAGCTGGAGCTGATAGAGGGAGCTCATCCATGCTCTCCCTGGATTTGAACCTGTAATCTGTCAGTCTTAAGTCCTGCCGGCACAGGGGTTTAACCCACTGTGCCAATGGGGGCTCCTATAGTCCTGGCTGATAGATTTCTGAGTGATTTGCAGTATAGCCATAAAAGTGTATAGCTTCCAACAGCTTCATGATAGCATCAACTGCTTTTTCTTCCTCATCTCTCTGGACTCCACAATGGAGAAAACTTGGGATGGAGGGACTGTTTTCTTGAATGTGAAAGAATGGAAAGCTCTATTCATGAAAGCAATTCTCAACAAATCTAGTTTAAAATAAACAAAGTAGCCTCCACAAAGCTGAAGTCTGTTCAACCCCGTCTAAGAACTTGATATGCCTTTTAAAATTACACAGAAAACATGATTATTTAATTTATTGGTGATTATGGCTAGAATTGGTCCATAAATGCATAAATCACATTAAGCATATGAGACCAATTATTTAACACAGTTCAATTGGACATATTATGCTGACAGCAATGGAAGTAGTGTTGTGGATACAGCAACATTTTCCATTGTGTATTGGACTTTAGCACTTCACCTTCAGAGAAAACTGTTTTCTTCAGAGAATCTCTTTCTTCTTTGAGGATTTATCACATGAGGTCCTAAAAACAACTTTTGGCATTGCAAAGTTGTCTTGTTGAGAGCTGGTACATATCACTGCTCTTATCACACCACTGTTTGCTGTAAGTACTTTAAATAAAATGACACTTCTTTCAGCTTCACCTATATTGTGTAATCTGCAAATTTTTGATTGCCAAACCTTGTTTTGGGCTGCAGTTGTACCTTTTGAGTTGGACTTTTGCAAAATTAACTTTGGAAATCTTGCAAACTTTAAGGAAATGTTGAGTCACCAGCGAAACTGTGTAGTTACTTGATTTTTTAAAAAAAAGAAACAATCAGATTGAAAATGGAAAGGTATGAGTTTGCAACCAGAGGTTCATCTTTGGCTGCTCACTGGAAGTGGAATGCTGGATAGCTTAGGAATGTGCTACACACCCACAACAATATAAAAGTGATAAATTGATACATGGAGAAGGTGAAAAATCCATGAACTGCTAAAATGGCCAGAGACAATTATTAACTCTTGGTTGAAAACAACATGTTTACATAGTCAAATATAATGATTCTTTAAGTTAATGTTGGAGTTCAGCCTGTGTTTGTGTTTCAGAATCAAGGTGCTTCTGATGTGGGAAATGATAGCACTTAGGCTCAAGATGGAGATGGTTTGGTCAATGATATTAATACAGAGAATGACATAGGGACACCAGTTCAAAGGGCAGTTTCTCATGAGAATGTTCCTACAGGGCATAGGGATGATAGTTTACTTCCTGGCACAGTGAGCTTCAAAATTTGGGGTTTGAAAACAACTTGACACCTGGAGAAATTAATGAGCAGCAAGATAATGAGCTCATAGATAGATGGCTGGAGTTTAGCCAAAATAGACAGCTTAGTCTAGTCTTTGAGAGATAAGGGCGAGGAGGAGTGAGAGTCAAGGAAAGTGAAACCAATTTCTGAGTGTTGGGACATAAAGGTTGTACCAGAGGGAAAACTTGTTAGCTGAAGCATCGTTTCAGAATCCCGCTGTGTCCTAGTTTTTGTTCTATGGAAGCCTTGCTTGGAAGATTCATGTTAAGTATATTTGTTCATGGCTGGACTTCTTTGATTTTTTGGATTTGATTACAAAAGTCTGGATTTTACCTTTGTACTCTGCTGAACCCTGCCTTGGATTACTTTGCCCCTGCTTATCTTTCTACCTTATTGAGACTTATCTGCTTTCTTTAAGCATATATATATTTACCTGGCTGTTTTACTTAACTTCAATAAAAAGGATTGTTTTCCTATTCAACGTGTGGTCTTTTAAAGTCAGAGGATTATTCCTGTCCTGGAGTGCAATAGTTAAAGAAGTCAAACACAATGGTTCCTTAAGTTAAGAAGGAAAACCAACATCAATTAAGGGGGAAAAGCCAACATTTGTTTGGGAAATGATGAGCAAGTTTTAGCTGCAAAACAACCTGTCAGTCATTTACAACAATTTGGAACAACAACAGCAAGAGAGATGCTATATAACAGACTTTCTTATTTTCCAAAAGTGTGGCATACAGCAGGGTCTGGTCACCCACCTCTTTCCCCAAGGAACGGAGAAAAGTGGTATATTTACAGACTGGCAGATTTGCAGGGAACACAATCTGACTCATGGGCCTCTTCTCCAGCAGAAAGAAGAAGGGATGGTAGTGTATGCATGGAGAGTGAATGCTGAGTCAAATGAAATATCCCATTTGTTTGTGTAACCAGTGTAGCTGTAGTCTGTGTGTCTACCTTCTTTCTCTGTAAAGTGCCTGATATACTCTGTCTCACTGTGCATGGAATAAAATAACCCTTTTAATGTTTAAAAAGTATTCATGACATGTATATGTCTTAAACTCACTGGCTTAACACTTTTGACCTATTGCACCATCTGAACACACTCTCAAAGTACTTTCTGTTGCCTAAAAATGGGAGTCCTCTGTTTATTGAAAAGGACAGCCTGTGAATGAGTTGAGAATTGGTTTGAGGCGATGTCTGTGATTGTGAGTATTTCCATTTGTATCTAGGGAGCTTTTACAAGCCTCATATGATAATCTCTTTATTCTCCATGGTTTTGATACAAGATTGGAATAGGAATTTACAAGGGAAACATCAGGTTTCAGAGGATAATTAGCAGGTGAGATGAATAATGAACCTTTCTTTACTCGTGAAGAGCAGGTTCCTTAGGAACCTCATAAATTGTTTCAAGTCTTTTTGCATCTACTTTCTGCACCATGTTTCGATTTGAGGTTTTATCAACAGAGACCACTCTCAGTTAAAACTCCGTAGCAATCCCCTTTCCTTTGTCTAAGAGACAGATGGAAGAAAAGAAAAAAGAGAAAACATTGAGAAGCTACAACTGGAAGGCAACAATGCCTGCACCCCAAGTTAACTTTCTGTGACTGGAGCAGTCCATACATTAAAAGCGGTTCTAGAAGTGTTCGTACCAGCTTCAGGAAAATGATGAGATCTGGATTGTTTTGTGTAATCCGCAAGGATGGACTGCTTAGGTACATATTATTATTATTAGTAGTAGTAGTAGTAGTAGTAGTAGTAGTAATCTTTATTTATATTCCACTCTATCTCCCCCAGGGCAGATTCCAAACATAAAAGGCAAACATTTAATGCCCGAATACAACAATACATCCATACTAACAAAATTTAGCAACCGAGCATTTAAACGTGAGTTATGATGAAGCAACTAAAAGTAAATTAAAAACACAGCATGTTATAACAGACATGACAAAACATCAAACATCGAACAGAAGTAACAATTTTCCAGTTCCTTTAGTAGAACTGGGTGGCATAAAAGCTACCCTTTTAATTTCCAGTATTGTTTCAATGCCAGACCCTGCATTCAATCCAGATCCTTTAACTACCATCCTGTCCTGTCCATTTTGGAAAAAAAAATCATTATGCAACATTGTTCTAACATTTTTAAGTACTATCTTTTTACAACCACGTGGAATAGAGTAGAAGACAAGAGAAGTAAAGAGACAGAAGACAATAAATTTGAACAGAATCCAAGATCATTAAATGTGCTTTAGGAGCCATAGACATCCCAGAAAATAAATGTCATTTGCCATTACTTTTGAAAATCTGAGAAAAAAAATTGGCATGCAAGGGTTGTTGTAGGGTTTTTTGGGCTATATGACCATGTTCTAGAGGCATTCTCTCTTGACGTTTGGCCTGCATCTATGGCAAGCATCCCCACTACCTCTGAGGATGCTTGCCATAGATGCAGGTGAAATGTCAGGAGAGAATGCCTCTAGAACATGGCCATATAACCCAAAAAAACCTACAACAACCTAGTGATTCCAGCCATGAAAGCCTTCGACAATACATTGGCATGCAAGTTTTGAATCTCTGTTAATGTACGTGGATGTGATCTCTAGCTCTCTAGATCTCTCGATTTCTGGATCTTTCAATCTCCAGGTATGTTTCCAGGAACTATGGCTCCAATGTAATTTCATTGTACAATGTATAATGACAATAAAGTTATTCTATTTTATTCCATTTGGATGGGAGCAGAGTGATTAACTGTCCAATTAGACACTCCAAATGAATTTTTTCCTGCATACCACTCTTTTCATTTAGAAACAACTGTTTCTTCCTGTTCAACTTCCTCCAAATTTCTGTTGATGCATGAGCAAAATCCGATCAAAGCGATTCTTTTTTTCTAAGGTGACAAATGTTGCCATCAGAGAGAGAAATTGCCGAGTGCCAAAATCTTCTCTTTTTTCAAAATGTACTGTTTGTGCTGAAAGTACCAGATTTTGGAGCATATGGCCAGCCTGCCAATTTGTGGAAAGCCATGTCACTTGTCACTTTCTATCAGATTGCTAGGCAAAGCTCCCAAAGCTTGGAGACATTTTTTTGTGGACTAGCACTTCCAGATTCCTCTATTCTAGTGCAGGATACTGGGAACTAAAGTCCTCAAAATGAAATTGTGTTCCTTAGCCAAATAGATTCCATGTAGTTATGCCTCTCGTAGACAAAAAAGGAATGCGTGCTTCCTAAACTGCAAAATTCCTTCTCAATTTGGCAAACAGTGCTCTCCTTCTTTTGTTGTACGCTCTCCAATATGTTGCTAGGAAGCAAGTGAAACAATGAAGGTCTAAGTAGACACTATGAAGGACACATGGCTGCCTTCAATCTGAGCCCCCTCCATGTGTTCTCCGGTAATTTATAGGAGAAGAAAGATGGGGTGATGTCATTGCATCCATCACTTCCTGACCCTCTCTAACTCCAGTACAGAAATGGCACCTGGCATCCTTGGGCAGCTGCCAGGGTCCCAATGCATTGGTAGGCCCATAGATGACATCTGCTCTTGGACTTCCTCTTCCCCTGCCTTTATCTTTCTAGCCTGGTGCTCAAAGTCCAGCTGGCATTTCACTTTCCCACAATGTTCCCAATGCAATATCACTCAGAACAGAGATTGGAAACATTGCTACTATTTCTTATGATAACTTCAACTGAGAGTTTGGGTCCACCACCTCACGTTCCTCAGCTTTTTGCAGGGCCTGGCATTGAAAAAATACTGGAAATTAAAAGGGTAGCTTTTATGCCACACAGTTCTACTCCTAACACTTTTTCTGCCTTCACGAATTCTCCAGGAAGCTCAACACAACCCACCAACAGAGAATGGGTCCATTTGCCCATGGTTCTATCAAACCTCATGCTGATGCTGTCAGCAGAAGGCAAGGAAAGATTACTGTTGATTCTGCGGTAAGTGATGTAATAGTTAAGAGAGGTGGTGTGAGCTTGGGATATCCACATTCTGGCCATCACTGAAGACTTTATCATATTGGCCTGTTTTTTCATAGCAATCTCATTATTAAAACATTCAGGAACATACCAGAGACATATATGTTTGAAATCAATACATATCACACCTGTCAGCAATTGCTCTATAGTGTCCTTGTCTTTTCTTCTCCTTTCTTCTCCTGAACCTCTCTTTTCCTCTCTTATCATCTTCTCCTTGCTCCCCTTAGGCTTTGCAAAATGGCTCTTTCTACTCGCACTCCCATTTTAAAAAGTGATATGAACAGGCATGAGTTCCTTCCACATTATTTTGTTTATGTGGATATACTTCATTCTGTTGGAAAGGACAACTCTACTGGTGATCAGGATGGTTGTGGTGCTAAGTGAATGGCCCAAAGTGAGGATTAAGGAGGGGGTGTTTTGTTGGGGATGATGGCTGGAGTAAAATCAGAACTAGTCTTACTAAGCCACTTTGAGAATGGAGTGGGAAGGAGGAGAGACATGTATGTTACCTTGATACAATTGGAAGAACAGTGAGATAAAAAGTTCACAAAGTAACTATTTAATAAATCAATGCAGTGTGGTGGTTTCAGTGTTGGGCCAGAATTCTACCAGACTGCTGTTCAACAGCTTGCTCAGCCATGGAAACCCTTTGGGTGATCTCAGAAAGTAGACTCGAATAAAGGAAAAGCTTTGTGAGAACTACCACTCTGCTTGGCGTCCCCCCAGCAACAGCAAGGGTATCCCTCTGGGCAGCTAAACCAGGAAATCCCAAATGGATGGCTCCCCATGAGGGTCTTCCTCCAGGGGCAAACCAAGAATGGGCAACTTGGAAGTCCCTGAACAGACTCAGAAGTGGAGTGGGCAGATCAAAAGACAACTTGGCAAAATGGCACTACCTAAAAGAATCCACACCTTGCGTGACTGTGGAGCAGAACAGACAACTCCACATCTGTATGCTTGTCCACTATGCCCTGCCTCATGTACAGAGGAAGAATTGTTGGAGTCTACAGACAATGCCATTGCTGTTGCCCGTTTTTGGTCAAAAGATATTTAGCTGCCTGCGCTCCTTCTATTTTTATCAGTTTTATACTAATTTATGCAATACTTTTGATACAAAATAAATAAATAAATCTCAGAAAGTATATCAGCCTTTGAGGAAAACAATGGCAAACCTCTTCTGAATGAATCTTGTCAAGAAAATTCCATGATAACTGCACCATAAGGTTACCATATATTGGGAAAGACCAATACTATTAAGGTGGTATGTCAACAATAGCAGTATCTCCATTATCCTCCATTGTCGGCTTTCTATTTATTCAGTTTTACTATTACAGGTTGAGCATCCCTTATCCAGAATTCTAAAACCTGAAGTACTCCAAAATTAAAAGTAGTCCACAAGGGTGACGGAGAACTTTGCTTACTCATAGCTCAGTGTACACATGCTTTGTTTCATGCACAAAATTATTTTAAAATATTGTATAAAATTGTTTTCAGGCCAAGTGTATAAGGTGTATATTATTTTCTGTTTCAGTTTGGCTTCCATCTCCAAGATATTAAAAAAATCCCAAATCCAAAACACTTCTGGTTCCAAAATTTTTGGATAAGGACCTGTATCATCACTCAGTGGCACATTATTCTGTTTCTTCTTCACATTTGGGTTGTAGGTTTTTTCGGGCTATATGGCCATGTTCTAGAGGCATTCTCTCCTGACGTTTCGCCTGCATCTATGGCAAGCATCCTCAGATGCCTACAACAACAACCCAGTGATTCCAGCCATGAAAGCCTTTGACAATACATTCTTCACATTTGTTTGGAGATTCTACTCTCTAGACATTTCCTTCCTGGAAAACTAAAACATCTCTTGCTTCCACCAAATATATTTGCTTTCCATGGAGAGCCTTCAAACTTGCCTTGAAGTGTCCCCTTTAGCAAGCTCAATGACAATTTAGGGATGTATGGCATCTCTCCCCATTCCCCATCTCACTCATGTGCTGTCTAATCTGTACTGTCCATCCCTTGAGATTCCTCAGATGTTCCACCTGAACCAAACTCTCCTTGAAAAATTGCTTTACGAGCAATTCAGTGGCAAAGGTAGTTTCACTGTTTAATTTAGAAAAGCCCCTGACCTTAGAGAAAATAAAAAAACTTCCTCAGTTACAATAAGAGATGCAGAGTTGGCAATATTCCTATGTCTGTCTAATTCAGTATTATCTGCATTGGATGGGTAAACCGTGTTTCATGGGATGTAAACAATCTGAGAGACAATTTCAATGATTGCTCCAGTTCCTACCTTTTCTCCAAAGTCAGCAACATGCCACTGAATTTCAGCAGCATGGCAGTGCTGTGCTATAAATAAAGAAGCACATTTCCTACTAGAACAAGGTGCTGTAGAAGTGGGTGTGTTGTTTGGAATGAAACTCATGCTTCCTGTTAACTTCTGGAAGTTTAATTCTTCATTCTGACAAGGTGTTCACAGTCTCAGTTTTATCATTACATCATTCAAGCAAGCCAAAAGTGAGATTTTCACACTTTTTCTCACTAGTGCACCACTATTTGAGTAGGGGTTGGCAGTGGCAAGAGAGGTTGTGGCCATCAGTGTGATTCAAGGGCATAAAAGTAGCTCCCAGATTCACAGATGTTGTCTATCTCGCTCTTCCCTGGTTGGCAGTGACACTCTTGTATTTCAATCAGGAGTCTTCCCAGACCTTCCTGGAGGAACCATGGCTGGAATCTGGAACCTTCTGCTTGCTAAATATATGTTCTTTATCACTGAGTAGATGCAAATGTGAGTAGATCAATAGGTACCGCTCTGGTGGGAAGGTAACAGCGCTCCATGAAGTCATGCTGGCAAAATGGCCTTGGAGGTGTCTATGGACAACACTGGCTCTTCGGCTTAGAAATGGAGATGAGCACCACACCCCAGAATCGGACACAACTGGACTTAATGTCAGGGGAAAACCTTTACCTTTACCTATCACTGAGTATCAGAACTTCCACATCATTAGCAGTTCTGCACAAGAAAAAATACAGTAGCCATTGGATCAATATCTTTTTTCTCATAGCTGAATTATATGGGCAAGTTTGTGGAACTTTTGATTATTTGAATGACCTCTCTGTTCCAGCCTATCGGTTTTGGCAGAAACTCTTAGAAGTCCTCAAACATGTCTTGGTTTCTCTTTACAAAGCTGTGAGTATCAGAGTGTCAGATTAGGCTTTACTTTCATAAAGGACTATATGTGCACCACACACACACACTCACTTGACCAGAACACTTGCCAAGTCAGGCAGCTCACCTGTACAATTCTTGCCAAACAAGCCTGTGGCAGCCTCACAAGAGACTTGCTGTTTATTCCCTTTTTGGCATATTGACCTAGCAAAGCTCAGGGAAGTGAGCTGTCCAAGTATGAGATCTCTCATAAGTTTTCCATGAACTCCTTTTTGCTTGGCAAGCTCTAGTTTCCAAGACCATTTATCAGGGTGTGTTGTGTAGTGCTGTGCTGCTACCCAATCTAAATAGCAACATGCAGTGATTCACAGGACAGTTTCAAAGGCTCAAAGAAAAAGCATGCCTTGGAAGCCTTCAGGGCAAGCTCTTATTCTTTCACTCACGCTCTTCAGTCTTCTTCCATATCTCTGTTGTGCTTCTCAGATGACACCAGAGGAGATCCAGTGATGGATGGGAATGGTTTTGTCCAATGGATTGAGGAGGGAGTCATTTAAGGTGGCAATGGGAGACGTGTCAAAATCCTTAAGAGGGAAATGAGCAAGTGGGTCTTTTGTCCCAACACAGCATGGTTGAACAAGCAAATGGGAAAGCTAGGGGTTTGGGTTTGTTTGTTTTTTTAGCTTGACCTACTTAACAAAAATGCTACTGTTTCCTTCCATAGAATAGTTTCTGCAGTTAAATATAGGAAGAGACTATAAATATTTTTAACAAAATAAGTAATTTAAATATGACACTTTGAAAACCTACAGCTTAGAGCCTCGACATTCCATAATCGACCCCTAACTTTAACTTTGAATAATGTTTGCTATCTTTAATATCTGTCTAGAAGAGGGAATTTCAGGAGATGTTGCTTGTTGGTGGAACACCTATTGAAATCCCTGTACACAACCAGTTTTTTTTGTTAATGTTTTTAAATTTGGTAAAATAATTATCCTGTTCAGTAGTGTTCTAGTAGTAATGTTCAGTAATGTTCAGTAATGTTCTAGTAGTATTCCTTCAAACCAGAAAAATGTCAACTCTGCTGCTACTTTAGGAATCAAAACAGAATGAATATGAGCTTGACAGTTTTGTAGTTTGTAATACCATTGTGGAAACTACTGTAAGCCAACCTAAATGTTACATGGAGTTCCATGTGACTTTCCACCGTGTTGTTTTTAACCAAATGCAACCCTAGCACCTTCCTTCTTAGGAAATAAAATGTTGAATGTTGGAGATATGTAATTCATGATACATGCATTTGCTTCAGTAAGAAGAGATTTATAGAGCTCAGGGTGCTACATTGGCCTTTACTCACCATATCTTCACTACTCTTCTGACTAGGGACTTTCAGAGAGTGGTCAACCCTCATGTTTAAGGAGCTCCACTGGCTGCTGTTCATTTTCCGGTCCCAATTCAAGGTGCAGGTTCTTGCCTACAAAGCCCTGAACGGTTTGGGACCCACCTACCTGCGTGACCACATTTCTGTGTACGAACCCACACGATCTCTTTGTTCATCTGGAGAGGCCCTGCTCGTGCTCCCACCCCCATCACAGGCGTGATTGGTGGGAACAAAGGAGAGGGCCTTCTCAGTGGTGGCGCCTCGACTCTGGAACTCACTTCCCAAGGACATCAGGCATGCCCCAACTCTGGCAGTCTTTAGGAGCCTGAAAACGTGGTTGTTCCAGTGTGCCTTCCCAGAATAATGAACTCTCAGCATTATGTCCTCTAAATGCACTTTACACTGATTTAGGATTGTTTGTACGCTCTCATCAACCCTCCTTCTCTCCTATCTTGTTCATGCCCAGCATTATTTTTTAAACTTTAATTACATTTGGCCCAGCCAAGGATTTTAAATGTGTGCTGTATTACTGTCACTGTTTATTGCTTTTTTGTGTATGAGCTTTATTTTAATTGTTTTTATTGTTGTTGTTATTGCTTGCATTGATGTATTGTGGGCTCGGCCTCATGTAAGCCTCACTGAGTCCCTTGGGGAGATGGTAGCGGAGTACAAATAAAGTTTATTATTATTATTATTATTATTATTATTATTAATCACATGCAATAAAATCAGCATTTCTACACATTTAAGAAATGGCTACTTATGGAGCCCATCACATGACGCAAGCACATACAGTGAGTTCCAGGTATTTTGCTGTTTCCAAAGTGCGTTTTTTCCCCCTACGCTTCCTAAGTCAATTAGCAATCGAATTCTTTTTCAATTCCCAGGATAGAGATATGTAAAAATACACAATTTACCATGTGTTGGGAATTCCCAATTTCCCACTTGTAAACAAAACGATGATATCATCATGAAGGAGGATCTGAGATGGGCAGTATTGATTCCTTTCTTCCACCATTACCATTTTGGGACTGAGGAGGAAGAAATTGTAATTTATATTTCTTTTAAAATGTAAAACAAATAGATTTATCTTTTGAATTGAGAGTTATCTATGCTCATAAAGAGAAATTGTAATATCCAAAGAAAATGGGAGAGGAGACAGTGGGAGCAGAAATATGTCTCCCATGTAATGAGAAGGCAAACGGATAATTAGAAAAGAAAGCAAAAAGAGGGAAACTATGTGATGGAGGGATAGGAAAACCATCCGTTTAATTTCAAAACTGGGTTTTGTAAAGCTTAAGGGGGAAAATGATCCAAAATGTTTTACTTATCCCATGGGATGAAGTCCTAGATACTCTTAGGGTTGTTGACATCACATTTCACACTTCTCCAATTTCTCTCAACCCTTAATGAGAAAAATAGTCCCTTATTCAACTTATTCAATGAAATAAGTTAGCAAGAACTAGGGTTTTTCTCTTTTCACAACTTAATGTATTTTTCTAAATAATCATTAGCTTTTTCATTTCATTCTTGGTGTGTTGCTGTAAGTTTATCAGGCTGTATGGCCATATTCCAGAAGTATTTTCTCCTTACAGCCTACAGCAACCCAGTGATTCCGGCCATGGAATCCTTCGACAATACTCTTGGTGTGCTTGCATTTGAGAAGCAAATGGAAATATTCATTATTGTGTGCAGTCATGAAATAAGCAAAGATTAAAATTTCTAGTTCTAAATTTATTCTTTCAACATGACCACTTTTCTCCAATTTAGAAATGCTTAATATTTGCAAAATAGTCTGCTTAAAAAAAAACTTCCCCATTTACCCCGTGTTGATGGAAACTGATAATGGACTGTATGGATTGTGGTGTTGCCCTGCAAACATCTATCTCTTTGGAGTCTTTTTATGGTTCTTGGCACTTTTCCCTCTACTTACACCCTTGTAACTGAACTATACCCATTTTTTTAAAAAATCTGTTTCTATCCAAGGAAATCATACATGAAATTGGACTGCACGCTACTAACTAATATGCAATAATCTCTCCATGCTCCATGGACAATTTAAGGAAATTGTTAATTGCAGGAGTAAGAAAGAAGGCAAAATTGTAAATACATGAAAAAGATGAAATGGATTTTAAGATTATGGTAGCAAAATAAATCACTCTGACATCATGAAACACTCCTTGAATAGAGACAGTAGCCTCTTGTCCTGTAGCAATCACATTGCTGAAGCAAAACGAAACATATAAAACAATCACTTTCATACTTTTCTGCCATCATGTTATAGTGTGGCTTTGGTGATACACATGATCACATTTTTTGCATTGCTTCACTAACCCTACCTTCCTGCCTGTACACACAAGTGCCTTTCAATTGCATAATTTATTTTTGTATTGTTGTGCAAATACAGCAAAACAATAAAAGAAAAATGGAATAATAACAACCTTGCTCTGTTAAGAAATAGCAAGGAGAATCATGCTCATTCATGTATGTGACCACTGAAATATTGCAATTGCAGTGGAAGGAACCCATTACACCAGCAGTGATATTGTGAGCCATTGATAAGTTTTCCCCATCAATGAAAAGAAGCACTCTACTAGCAAATGAAATACAAAGCAGGTACAGGAGAGAGAGATGTCATCATCTAATAACGGTTCGGACCCCGCCTAGCTCCGCGATCGCATCTCCTTCTATGAACCGGCGCGAACTCTAAGATTTTCCGGGGAGGCCCTCCTCTTGGTCCCACTACTGTCACAAGCATGGTTGGCGGGGACACGAGAGAGGGCCTTCTCAGTGGTGGCCCCCCACCTCTGGAATGCCCTTCCAGGGGAGATAAGACAGGCCCCATCCCTCCCCTCCTTTCGTAAGAGCTTGAAGACCTGGTGGTTTCAACAAGCCTTTGAAAATGGCCAGTTCTAACTCAGCCCTATACACTGTCGAATACGGCCTTATTCTTCCTACCAATTATTTATTTATTTATTTATTTTATTTACCAATTACCCAGATTCTTTCCTCTAATCGGCCCTGGAATGAACAGCCACAAACCCGTACCTAATAGGCTTGGGCGGTTTCGTTCGTTAATTTCGTAATTTGTTATTAATTCGTATTTAAATTAGCTTGCGATCCAATATTGAGCCATGCAGGAATAGTGTGAGGAGTAAATTAGATTCGAAACAATTTTTTCAATTTATTTCGTAATTATTTCATAATTATGTCGTAATTATTTTGTAATTATTTTCGCATGTCTGGTGCAAGTTTTATAGTTGTTGTTTGTTTTATCACACCAACAGTCAACAACAGAGGGAGAGGGAAGCTTCAGAAGTTCCCCCTGTCCCATTTGGAGGTTTTTTTAGCATATTGCGTAATCGCGTCCGCCATTAACGAATTGATTCGTAATTATATGAAATTTCGTATATTTCGAAAATTTTAAAAGGAAAATTTCGGAATTATTAAAAAAAACGAAACGCAAGGGCCCCCTAAAAACAAAACGAGTTTAGGACCAAATTTTTCCGTGGTTACCCAAGCCTAGTACCTAATATTATTGTTGCCTGCCATAGCATTGCACTTAATTCCCGGCCCCCCTAGAATTTTTGGGCTTGCACAAATCTTGGCCCGGTCTTTTAAAAAAAATGTAATTGCCTTGAACAGGCAGGATTACTTTTAATATATGTGTGTTATGGCAAAAAAAAATTATGCATATTTTGTTTTGTTAATCTTATGGTTATGTTGTTTTTACTTTGTATGTTCTGTGATTTTTACCTGGGAACAGCTCTGAGTTCCCTCGGGGAGATAGAGCGGTATATAAATAAAGTATTATTATTATTATTATTATATAATAAGTACCAGTCAAACAACTGCATGTGATATAGTTAATGTGAACAATGAATACCATGCAAAACGGACAAAGTTTCGTTCTCAGTCCATTGTTCTGGCTATGTGCTCAGTACTCTTAAATAACTGGTGTATGTTTTGAAGAGGACCGTCTTATGATGATGATGATGAGACAGGTATTTGTAACTTCATGTTTGTCCTGGGGGGAGGGGGATGTAAAGGCTTTCCATAAACGTATTCCTTCTTGTGCATTCAAAAAACAAATCTGATTCTTTTAAAGTTGCTTTTGTTTTTGAACACACAATTCTCCCCCAAACATCACTAGTCTTCCTACCTTGTTATCCTCCCTCTCTGCAGGCTATTTGTATGACCCTGTCAAAAGCCTCTTTTGTAACTAAGGATGATAAGGAAACGTTAGGCTACCTTGTACTGTCAGGCAGGAAAATCCTGCAATGTTTTGCAAAAGGGAAAGAGAAGTGGGTATTCTCTTCATCTTGGGATATTATGCTTTATGCTTCCTACTTGCCTGCCCTTGAAACTGTCCCCTGGGTCTCTTTCCTCGAATCTGTTGCATATTTTAGAAGAAAGTGTATCACAGTTCAAATCGAACCGTGTCTGGAAAACTTTCAAAATTCCATTTGGTATCAGTCAGTTATGTTTTTAACGTAATTTTGTTTCACATGTTATAGAGAGTTCCACCATCACCATAATTTCTATCATTGTTATTATTGCCATTAAGTTTTTTAATGTAATCTTGTTTCACATGTTACAGAGAGTATCATCATCATCATAATTTCTATCATTGTTATTATTGCCATTATTGCCAACAACAACAACAACAACAATAACAATGTTATTTCTAGACTACCCTCTCTCCCGAAAGGGACTAAGGGCAGATAGGCAAACATTCAGTGCCTTATAAAATACAAACAACATCAGAAATTGTGCAAAATAATGCACAATAACAATATTGTAGACATCCCAGTGGTACTTACTCCTGTGTTGACCTGCTCAGATTGCTTTGTTAATCCTTTAAATTATGCACAGTTGCTCTTAACTGCTTTCAAGTTGACTTCAATTTATGGTGACCCTATGAAGACCTCTAAGCCACCTTTCCTCAGCATGCCTGATCAGGTCTTTTAGACTTAGGACAGTGTTTCTTAACCTTCCTAATGCTGTGACCCCTTAATATTGTGGTGACCTCTCAACCATAACATTATTTTCATTGCTACTTCATAACTGTTGTGAATCGCAATGTACATATCTCATCTGCCTTGGGCTAACCTGCCCCATGTAAACATATCCCCAGTCTTCTGATTTCTTGACTGCAATCTCCATTCTGATTTATGACTATGGAAAGGAAAATATTGAACTAGTTCAATGTCTTCCTCTATGTTAAAGTTCAGTAAATAATCACTGGTTATTATTTTTGTTGCCTTAATGTTCAACTAGGGCCCCCTGGTACTGCAGCAGGCTAAACTACTGAGCTGCCAAACTTGCTGACCAAAAGGTTGGCAGTTTGAATCCAGGAAGCAGGATGAGCTCCTGCTGTTAGCCCCAGCTTCTGCCAACCTAGCATTTTTTAAAAAAATGCAATTGAGAGTAGATTAATAGGTACTGCTCCTGTGGGAAAGTAACAGCACTCCATGCAGTCATGCAGGAGACATGATCTTGGAGGCATCTATGGATAACGCTGGCTCTTCAGTTTCGAAATGGGGATGAGCACCACCCCATAGAGCTGGACACGACTAGCCTTAATGTCAGGGGAAAACTTTACCTTTACCTTCAGTAATGTTTAACTATGGATGTGCTTTTGCATTTTCTTCCTTGCCTTTCTTCATTAATAATTCAAAATCGTTGCAATTTTCTACTCTTAGTATGTTGTCATCTGCATATCGTAAATTGTTGTGTTCCTTCATCCAGTTTTCTAATCCTTCCTTTGGGTCTAATCCTGCTTTATATATGATATATTCAAGGTGCAAGTTAAACAGATGAGGTGATCAATTGCTGTCTTGCCTGACTCTATTGTCCATTGGAAACTATTCTATTTCTCAATCTGTCCTGAGTACACCTGGTTTTGAAATCTCTGCCATGGAAACCCACTGGGTGAACTTGGGCAAGTCGAACTTTCTCAGCAAAGGCAAACCACCTCTGAAACAAATCTTGCAAAGAAAAACCCATGATTGCGTTGCCACAAGACCACCATCAGCTGGAAAAGACTTTTAGGCACACAATTTTCAAATCATATTGTAATTAATGCAAATAAATTGATAAAATACAAATATGCATTTTGTAAAACAACAGTAAGGGATGTTACATTCTCTTTTAGTCCTAACTAGTTTATACCCACTGAATTGAATGGGGCTTATGTTCTTATGTTATGTTATGTTGACCAACAAGCGTAATTGAGTTCAGTTAGGATAGTCTAACTGGGACTAAAATTGGATTGTTGAAATTGCAAAGGATCCTAACCTATAAACCTGTAATTGCCCACCATATCCCGAAATAATTGCCAAATAATTGCCAATAATTGCCAAATATTAAAAAGCAAAGGATGACAAGGATGTTGGACTTCTATGACATACGTTTGTGCTTCTTTTTTCCTGTCAATATTCTCCTGCACTGTATTGTGAAAAATGACATCTGGCAGCTAATCCGTTTTGCGCAACCACTTTAGTCCATGGTGGCAAGCAGTTACAGCTCACTTTCATGTTTGACCATAAATGTAATTTCATAGTCTTAAGTGCACTGGCATTCACTTACCACTGTGGAAAGAAGCTATTCCTTTAGGGATATGCATTACAGGAGAATTGTACTCCAAGACTGACATCAAGTATTTGTTTTCTAGCCTGACTTGGCTTGGCACACAGAATCCTCTTTGGTGCCCAAGTGGTAATCGCTCACTTTAGGTCCAATCCAAATCCTCCTGCATGTCTTGAAAAGATTCCCAATGGCTTGAGCAGGAGTTACGTCACCTCTCTGTATTGCCAAAAAACGGCTCTTGGGAAGAGGGAATAGACATGTTCTAATTATGTCATTTGAAACATGTTCAGTAGAACAGCTCCAAAGGAAGAAACCAGGCACAGATTAACAGCTCCCAGCAACAGATTTTCCCAGGTTCAGGCAGGCCTTCAAATGCTAATGAAGGCGATTAGCTAAACATTCACACCTAATTGCAGCAGGGAAGAGCTCCTTGCCCCACCCCAGCCATTCCACAGATATATAAACCCATTGTCCTAATTCCAACAGACCTCTACCTCTGAGGATGCCTGCCATAGATGCAGGCGAAACGTCAGGAGAAATGCCTCTAGAACATGGCCATATAGCCCAAAAAAACCCACAAGAACTGAGCTCCAAAGGTTTCCCAATGTTTGTGTTTTCTGGCTAGTGCTTCACAAGATTCTCGGGAGATAACAAGTACTGGGACCATGACCAGTACAGGAATTAATGATTTGGGACAATTGACACTAGTTCTCAACTAGCTGACCTCATGTATAAATCATGGGGCACCTTTAGGGGACAAAATTATGGATTTTGATATGACCAGTGCATAAAGTCCTAAACGGTTCTGGCCCAATTTACAAGTCCAAACGCATCTCCCCTTATCAACCATCTAAGACCTTAAGATCGTCTGGGGAGGCCCTGCTCTTGTTACCACCTTTGTCACAAGTACTTTTGGCGGAGACGAGTGACAGGGCATTCTCGGTGATGGCCCCTCGACTGTGGAATGCCCTCCCTATAGATATTAGATCAGCCACCTCCCTTTTAACATTCCGGAAAAAAGTCAAGACGTGGCTTTTTGGACAAGCATTTGCAAATGCAGAGTAATTGACATAGGAAAACGGAATGACTAGACAATGAGTCTGGACAACGTTTTTAACAAGAAGACACTATGAATTTATATTTTATTGATTTTTTTAGTTTTTATTATATGTTATGTTTACAATGTCATAAATACAATTAAACATAACATATAATAAAAACTAAAAAAATCAATAAAATATAAATTCATAGTGTCTTCTTGTTAAAAACGTTGTCCAGACTCATTGTCTAGTCATTCCGTTTTCCTATGTCAATTACTCTGCATTTGCAAATGCTTGTCCAAAAAGCCACGTCTTGACTTTTTTCCGGAATGTTAAAAGGGAGGTGGCTGATCTAATATCTATAGGGAGGGCATTCCACAGTCGAGGGGCCATCACCGAGAATGCCCTGTCACTCGTCTCCGCCAAAAGTTAAACATAAAAAAAGTTAAACATCAAAAGTTAAACATAAAAAAAGATTATGGCAATCAGTTTGATTGATAACTGGCAAATAGAGGGAGAAAACGTGGAGGCAGTGACAGACTTTGTATTTTTAGGTGTAAAGATTACTGCAGACGCAGACTGCAGCCAGGAAATAAGAAGATGCTTACTTCTTGGGAGGAGAGCAATGTCCAATCTCGATAAAATAGTAAAGAGCAGAGACATCACACTGGCACCGGACATCTGCATAGTCAAAGCAATGGTAATCTCCATAGTCACCTACAGATGTGAGAGCTGGACCATAGGGAAGGCTGAGTGAAGAAAGAGATATGATTTTGAACTGTGGTGTTGGAGGAAAGTTCTGTGAGTGCCTTGGACCATGAGAAGATCCAACCAATCCATACTTCAGGAAATAAAGCCCAACTGCTCATTGGAGAGAAAAATAGTAGAGGCAAAGATGAAGTACTTTGGCCACATCATGAGAAGAAAGGAAAGCTTAGAGAAGACAATTATGCTGGGGAAAATGAAAGGAAAAAGGAAGAGGGGCTGACCAAGGGCAAGATGGATGGATGGTATCCTTGAAGTGATGGGCTTGACTCTGAAGGAGCTGCAGGAGGTGACAGCCAACAAGGCGCTCTGGCGTGGGATGGTCCATGATGTCACGAAGAATCGGAAGCAGCTGAACGAATGAACAACAACAATGACATTGTAAGCATTGAATTTTGCCCTGTTAACTGCCTTGAGTCGCCTACCGGCTGAGAAAGGTGGTATACAAATACATTAAATAAATAAATAAATAAATAAATAAATAAATAAGACTCCCTCTGGAAGGGGAAACATCTAATGCCACCTCAGGAGGTCAGTTGCCTTGGCCGCTACTTCCATTTCCATTCAAAAAGATAGGGAGAGTAGAGAGGGTGAGTGCTTCTGTTATATTCTCCCCATATGGAATAAACTCCCTCCTTTCACCACTCTAAGAACCTTATCACATAAAAAAACCCCATGCCATTTCACAAGTTAGAGTGCTGAAATTGCAGGAATGCTGGGCAACTCTGTAGGCACAGCAACACTTCCCCCCATTAAACGTGGGAAGCATTGCCCAAACGGGAACCTTCCCATTTTGCCGAGAAAACAACCTAGGATGCTTCTACACTGGTTGGGGGTAGGGCCTTTGCTGGAAGTTGAAGGACATTGTGTGATGGGTTGTGTGCCCATCTATGCCTCAACTGGCTGTCAACCATCCTAGGACGTTGAAATTGGTAAGTATGATGAGATGCAAAGTGCAGAAAGTGCAGAAATGGTTCTCTTTTGAATAAGAGGTAAGGTACAGTACTCAAACTGACCCATGAATAAGTTGCTCCATGTTTGTTGGGTTTGTTAGTTTTTTTAAAAAAAATATCGATTAAAAGAGAGTATATAGGGTGCTTCCTCAAAGCCTTTCAAGAGAGGGTTTGTTGCAGCACAGAGCTGTACCATTAATTCTTTGGGGTTTTCCCCCTTTTCTCTTCAACTATTTTTGTAGGGCTATGTCCTCATATTAGGCTTCTGCATACTTGAAGAGGGCTACATGGCATCACAAATATCACTCAGAATTGCAGGTTCATTCCAATTGTAAAAATCCTGTCTGAAGTAGGAGGAAAAAACCTCATGAAAACAGAGATTTGTTTTTACATTTTCCTGCATGACTAGGGGAAGATCATTGTTTTCTTTCATAGCACTCAAGCATTCAATATAATGTCACTTTCAAAGAAGGACCTTCCAGTGGATATTGTTGAGGTAGTGACTTTAGATTTGTTACCATTTAAAGAAATTGCTGGAAGGGGAGAGGATGTCATTAAAAAGATGCATTCATTTAGTCAATCATGTTTGTTATGAAGGGACATAGCAAGGCTATAGTCAAATATGCTTAATAATCTATTTTGAACTAATTGGAAAGCATCCCTTCTCACATCAACAAGATCCTTAGTAAATATACATGCAGAAGTGCCCCATGATTGTGCTTAGCTAAGATTCCCAGGATAATTTTGTGCTGTGTACTTTCTACATACTAGATGCCCTTCATGCATCCTAGATAGAAACAAATAAAGGGGACTTAGTTCTTCATTATGGTACATAATATTATCCACTTGAGCCTATCGCAGATGCTTTGCATGTAAAAGGCCCTGGATCCATTACCTATATCTCTAGGTAGAGCTGGGAAAGGTTCATATCCGAAATCTTGGAGAAATACTATCAGTAAGTGTAGTTCATGTGTGGAGAAGCTATAACCCTCTTCAAGGCATGGGTGAACTTTGGCCTCCTACCAGCTGTTAGGAATTGTGTGAGTTGAAGTCTAAAATACCTGGAGGGCCGAAGTTTGCCCATACCTGCTCTAGATCTTGTTAGACTACATCTCTCATCATCACTGACCATGGAGTATGCTGGATGGAATGACAAGAGTTGGAATCCAACACAATCTTGGTACATTTTCATCCTGTGTGTGATCTGGAAGTCCACATCAGAACACCCGCTGCAAGAATTAAGATAAGAGCAGCAAGGGACTATGTTGCCCTTGCGAAGCTCTTGAAAGCAACCTCTTCTCTGAATGGTAACCCAACTGCACAAAACCATACTCCTCTCTTGGCAGATGTTGCCAGTATTAAGAGGAGTGGCTCCTTCATGAGCAGAGAACAGTGAAAGAAGTCAAGTTGCACTCTCCCAGCAGAGGAAGGAGCCAAACTCCACAAGAACAAGATGACAGAAGCCCAACTGTGTGGATCCATGCACCTCTCTTGGCTGAGGAAGGATTCCTTCTTCAGTTGAAAGAGAGGTATGGCTCCATACAGCTGGGGCTCCTCCTAGATTTGGCACATGAAGAGGGGACTATCTTCAGGAAAACAGTGAGGGCACCCAGGGGCGGTTCTTGCATTACGCCAGGTAAGCGACCGCTGAATAGTTTTTTTTTTGCCAGAGGCACAAGGGCGCCTTTGTAAATGCCCCCTCCCCTCGGCAACCTTTCTCTGCCTCCCTCTCCCTCTTGAAGGCTACACAGAGTCCGCCGCCTCCCTTCTGGCTCTGCGCATGCGCCCTACAGTTGGACGGGAAAGGCAGGCTCGTGTGTTTCCCTCCACTCTGTGCCTGTGTGCGTGCGTGCAGGAGGAGGTGAGAGCAGCTGTGTGCGAGGAGGCGCCCGCGTGCCTCCAGTTATTCAAGATCGGGGAGGAGCAGGAGGGGCTCAAGGCCAGGTCAGTTCTAGTCACCTGCTTACAAGGAAAGGGCCTGTGGCTGCGAGGAATAGTGGGAGTTGGAGTCTTCCCCTCTGCATCCAAGAACTTCCTGGCCCCACTTACTGTTGTTGTTATATTATTATTATTATTATCATTATCATTATCATTATTTTATTATATGGGGCAGAAAGGATGAGGGAACCTGGTATAACTTTGACTTGCTGTTGTTTGTGGGTTTGTTGTTGTTTTTGTTGTTGTTGTTGTTATATGGGGCAGAAAGTTGTATTGGATCACATGTGGGACACTTCACAAGTATCTAGGACTGTGTGATGTATAGGTGAATAATACATGCAGATCCCAGTAAGGTCGCCTTCTGCAGCTGGCAGGCAGATCATGATTTTGTCAGTGCTGATTGTGTTTAAGTGCAGGCCAAGGTCTTTAGGCACTGCACCCAGTGTGCCAATCACCACTGGGACCATTTTCACTGGCTTGTGCCAGAGTCTTTGCAGTTCAATCTTTAAATCCTCATATTCCAGGTTTTCTGTTTATCCCAGATTATCTGGCAGTGTGGACTCATATAATCCAGTTCAAAGCAGATAACCTGGGATCGGATCTTGGGTTATAAGGACAGTGTAGAAGGGGTCTAGGGGCCTTCCAGACAGGCCCTATATCCCAAGATCTGATCCCAGGTTTTCTGTTTATCCCAGATTATCTGGTAGTGCGGACTCATATAATCCAGTTCAAAGCAGATAACCTGGGATCAGATCCTGGGATATAGGGCCCATCTGGAAGGGCCCCAGGATAACCTAGCACTGAATTTTCTTTGCAAGATGTTTTCAGAAGGAGTCTGCCTTTGCCTTCTTTGAGGTTGAGAAAGTGTGTCTTTCTCAAGGTCATCCCGTGGCACTCCATTGCCATTTATTAGAATCCAAGTCTCCAGACTCCTAGTCCAAAACACATGCACATAATTAATGAATTAATTAATTTCACATATTTGTATCCTGTGTAATGTATAATAATGATGATGATGATGATGATGATGAAATAGAAGATGGTATATAATAATAGAAGAGTAATTCTATCTTGGCAGAAAGATGGGGGCTGGATTTGGGGTTTCCTTTCAACTGAGTTTTATAATAATAGTAATAACAATAGTCTCCTGGAGTGACTGTAGGAGAAAAAAAACAAAAACAAAAAAACCCTTCCAGTATTTTCTGTTGGTCATGGGAGTTCTGTGTGCCAGATTGTAGGTGTACTATAGATTGTAGGTGAACTATAAATCCAAGCACTACAACTCCCAACTGTCAAGGTCTATTTCCCCAAAGCTCCACCAGTGTTCACATTGGGGCATATTGAGTATTCTTGCCAAGTTTGGTCCAGATCCATCACTGTTTGGATCCATAGTGCTTTCTGGATGTAGGTGAACTACAACTTCAAAACCCAAGGTTAATGCCCAACAAACCCTTCCAGTATTTTCTGTTGGTCATGGGAGTTCTGTGTGCCAAATTTGGTTCAATATCATCATTGGTGGAATTCAGAATGCTCTCAATCCAAGCACTACAACTCCCATATGTCATGGTCTGTCCCTCCCAAACTCCACCAGTGTTCAAATTTGGGCATATTGAGTATTTGTGCCAAGTTTGGTCCAGATCCATAGTGGTTTGGGTCCACAGTGCTCTCCAGATATAGGTGAACTACAACTCCCAAACTCAAGGTCAAAACCCACTGAACCCTTCCAATAATTTCTGTTGGTCATGGGAGTTCTGTGTGCCAAGTTTGGTTCAATTCCATCATTGGTGGAGTTCAGAATGCTCTTTTATTGTAGGTGAACTATAAATCCCAGCAACTAAAACTCCTTAATGACAAAATACCCCCCCCCCCAAACTCTACCAAATTTGGTCCAGTGAGTGAAAATATATCCTGCATATCGATATTTACATTACGATTCATAAGAGGGTGGGGGTCACCACAACATGAGGAACTGTATTAAGGGGTCACTGCATTAGGAAGATTGAGAACCACTGATGTACATGCATATCTCCCTTACAGAGCTATGCACACATCTATAGCTATATAATAATAATAATAATAATAATAATAATAATAATAATAATACTTTATTTGTACCCTGCTACCATCTCCCCAAGGGACTCTGTGCGGCTTACATGAGGCCAAGCCCAAAATACATCAAACAAAACATCAATAAGCACAACAACAATAAACAATCAATACAATACAAATCATATAAATCACATAAACAAAAACAGTCAATGGTGACAAATAAACATTTTTTTTAAAAAAAAATGGCCGGGCCGAATGTATTTCCCTGAACGTGCTTGTGTGCCCATATATATTTCCATGCATTTCTATGTATGCATTTGTATATCCATGTATGTATGCACATATGTGACCATGAACATGTAGCTAAAGGTAATGGTTTTCCCCTTGACATTAAGCCAGGTTGTGTCCGACTCTGGGGGTTGGTGCTCATCTCCATTTCTAAGCCATTGTCCATGGACACTTCCAAGGTCATGTGGCTGACATGACTGCATGGAGCGCAGTTACCTTCCCATCAAAGCAGTACCTATATGATCCACTCTCATTTGCATGTTTTTGAACTGCTAGGTTGGCAGAAGCTAGGGCTAACAGTGGGAGCTCATGGCGCTCCCCAGATTCAACCCTGCAACCTTTCAATCAGCAAGTTCAGCAGCTCAGCAGTTTAACTCACTGCACCACTGGGGGCTCTGGTGGTGCAGTATATGTATATGCATATATATCCATGCATACGCATGTGTGTGGATATACATGTCTATGTACGGATCTATTGTGATAGTCTTCTTATCTGTGCCTATAGGTACAGGATACACAAACACACACCACTCTCATAGGAACAATGCGTGGTGCCAGTAAATGATGTATATATCCTTTCCTACTTTTGCCTCCTTTTTTGTCACCATATATTTCCATACACATACATGTATGTATATATTTATCCATGCATGTGTACAGCCACTTCGAGTCCCCATGGTGGGGGAAAGGTGCAATATAAATAAATCTCTCAGTATATAAAAATGTGAAAGAACAAAGGCTGTTGCTAGGTGAAGTGGCCCTCTGTGATGTCACTGGGAAAGAAAGGTGACGTGTATGGAGGGAAGGGAGGAAGGAAGGAAAGAAAGAAAAAAGAAGAGAAAGAAAGAAGAGAGAGAGGGAGAAAAGAAGGGAAGGAAGGAAGAGAAAGGAAGGGGAAAGTATGAGGGGTGGGATTGAAAGAAAGAGAAAGAATGCATGAAAGCATCCACACAATCTAGTGTAATTATAATAAACGAAACAGAGAGAGGCGTACATATTGTTTCCATGACAAGCTTTGTTGAGAAAAGGTTTGCCCTAACTTTCCTTTGTGGCTGAGAGAGTGTGACCTGCCCAACATCATCCAGTGGGGTTCATGGCTGAGCAGGGCTTCAAAATCACACCTGTATATACACACACATAGTCATGCACTGATCTAGTGGTGCACACATACATAAGGATCTGTAAACATGCACACAGAGAGACATGTGCACATTCATAGAATCATAGAGTTGGAAGAGACCTCATGGGCCATCCAGTCCAACCCCCTGCCAAAAAGCAGGAATACTGCATTCAAAGCACCCCTGACAGATGGCCATCCATTTACCTTTACCTTTATCTAAATGTTCGTGGTCACCTATGTGTATACATTATTCAAGTGCCTCCCTTCACATGCATGCACACATACATACATATGCTTATATTTATTTACCACACAAGGGCGGCTCAACCCATTACGCAAAGTAAGCATTTGCAGTATAGTTGATTTTGCCCAGGGGCGCTCTTGAGGCGCTCTTGGGGGAAAATAGACCTTGACATTGTAGTTACTGGGATGTATAGTTCGCCTACAATCAAAGAGCATTCTGAACTCCACCAATGATGGAATTGAACCAAATATGGCACACAGAACTCCCATGATGAACAGAAAATATATATCAGTGATTGGTGGGGGGGGGGGGGGGCGCCAAAATACTGTTTGCTTACCATTGAAAATTACCTAGGGCCGCCTCTGAGGGCACCCTTCACCCCCACATATGAGTCATCCCTTTGGCTTCTCTCCCCTCCTCTAGAAAGTAAGTAAGCACATGCAAGAGGTGAAAGGGAATATTTGAACTTCATGGCATTTTCAGCTTTCAATGTCAAGTCATCTGAGGGTAAGTTTCAACTGGCAAAATCTCTCCCCAGAAAAACTTTTCCAGATTTTATATGATAACCATGTTATACAAAGCAGGAGTCTCCAAACTAAGGCCTGTGGGCCAGATGTGACCCATCAAGGTCATTTACCATAAACTTTAGACTTAGGGTTGCCCTAAATCTGAATGCCTTGAAGGCACACGACAACGACAACAACCCCAATTAACTTGACAAACTCATCAGCCAAAAATCAGACCCACACTTCTCATTGAAACACTGGTAAATTTATGTTGTTTAAAATTGTATTGTCGAAGGCTTTTATGGCCGGAATCACTGGGTTGTTGTAGGTTTTTTTGGGCTATATGGCCTGACGTTTTGCCTGCATCTATGGCAAGCATCCTCACTACCTCTGAGGATGCTTACCATAGATGCAGGTGAAACATCAGAAGAGAATGCCTCTAGAACATGGCCATATAGTCCGAAAAAACCTACAACAACACATTTGTTTAAAATTGTTCTTCATTTTAAATATTGTATTGCGCTTTCATGTTTTTGTTTTGTTTTTGTTTTGTTGGGGGGGTTTTGCACTACAAATAAGATATGTATATGCAGTGTGCATATGAATTTGTTCATATTTTTTAAGTCTATAATCCGATCCTCCAACAGTCTGAGAAACCATAAACTGGCTCCCTGCTTTTAAAAAATCTGAGGATCCTTGATGTAAAAGATCCCAACAAGGAACCCTCTCATAATACATGGGCCAACTGTAATGGAAAAACAGTCAATTTATTGGCTTTCACTCAGAAACACAACACTCACTATCATAAAGAATTGCTTTATAAGTTTTTGTGATCCTGGGGTGGCTTTTAAAACCTCTTTATTACAAAATCTTGCAGGTAAAACAATTGATTCAGATACAGTAGAACAGAACTGAAGGTTGTATTAAATATAAGGGACTCTGCAAACACAGGGCTAACCTTCACAAAAAAAAAAAAAAAAACTCTGAAATTCAACACTGTTGGGCTTGCCTACTTAACCTGAATGTCTCCTTAAAGCCAGGGAAATGGAATACAATGAGAGCCAATTGGCTTTGATATTTATGAGCTGTCAAATTAATTTCTGCAGACCAATATCAGTTTTCTAACCACTGCTGGCCAGGGGTTAACCCACTGCACACTCAAAAATTCATAACTCTAAATCCTTTATTTTTGCGGAGAGGAAGCAACTGAGCAGGAGAAGCAACAACTGGGAAAACGTACCGTCCCCGTCCGGAATCTTTAAAATAAACTTCTCAGCCTTTCATTGACATCTGTGCCAATAAACACTTTACAATAAACAGCATGGGATTTTCTTAAGCTTCAGTAACGTAATAGCTTTCAGAAAAGTTTTCAGTCAAAGGATTTTTTTTAAAAAAAATCTGAATATGGTTGCATTTCCAGGCTTTGTTATGTTATCTCCAGAAAATGAATCAGTCTTTCTTAGGGAAGTCAGCTGATTAACCCTTCAGCCAAGAAAGCTTTTTGCATATGCCTGTCAGTAAGAACACATTTCAAGGAGGAATGCCCAGTTTCACAAAGCTGTTTAGACATCTTCAGAATTACTGAATTTCTCACATCCTTTAGATGAGAAGCATATCTATGTGATAAATTGATTTAACAGTATTTTCCACTCCTGGGCCCTCTAACTTTGGAAACTGTGGCTGAGTCTGTTTGGGGGTGAAGAAACTATAGCCCCAGGCCATGATCAGAGGAGCGTGCAGACACCCCACCCCCAACCCCTGTATTTCATGGGACAGGATTCACACAGAGACACTTTGAGATACTTTCCAGTTTCTTGGGGAAGGGGGGGGGGGGTAGAAAAAGACTGAGGATATTATCAAACTGCTATACACTAATAATAATAATAATAATCTTTATTTGTACCCCGCCACCATCTCCCCTATGGGGACTCGGAGCGGCTTACATGGGGCCAGGCCCGAACAACAAATTACAATAAAGAGAACCAAAAACACAACCGAAAATGCAAATAATAAACAACATCATAATTACATAAAACATATGAACACATACCAATATAAAAATTTCAATAGACACAAACGTTTATAATGAAGATAGACTTCAAAATAACTTGCATTAAGCCCTTTCACACCACAATTATGGCACAATGCTTTCATTTTAACTGCCTTAGGATCTCATCACATGAGGTCTTGGCTCCGTCTTAAGACATTTTTCTGGACGGAGCCAGGATGGAGCTTATCACATGATGCAGGGCTACTTCTACCAGGGAACCATCCTGGAGGCATCCTAGAATGGAGCCCTGGGTACATGGGAAGCCTCCCATGTTCTCATCTGGTAAGCCAGGGCATTCACAGGCAGGAGGGGCAAGCTAGGCAACAACACTTCCCCCCTTGGAATGGGGAAAGCGGCCATGCTGACGATGCAGGGTGTGGGGCGATGGTCTTCCCTGCTGCCCAACAGATTCACCCCACTGCCTGCTGAATCTCCCTGTGTCACCTTTTTTGACCTCAATGTGATGACGTCCTTAGAGGTATCATATGGAACTGTAATTTGTAATTTGATGAATCACTGGAGCTCTTTGGCTGAGAATTCTCAATACGCCTTCCTAAACTGTAGATCCCAGAATTGCATAAGATGTTGGCATGGCAGATAAGAAGGAATTGCAACACAACAATTGCATGGTGTGAAATGCTATCACTTTTGCCAGCATTCAAAGTTTCAAACTGTCTTCAGAATGGTCATGCCAGAAAAAGGAGTTGATGAAATCCCAAAGATGTTTTGAGGCACATGTAATAGATGAAGGGATTTCTTTACATCTGAGTTTCTCAAACTGTACTCCTCCTCCAAACGTTTTGGACTTCAGCTCCCACAATTTCTAACAGCTCGTAAGCTGGCTGGGATTTCTGGGAGCTGAAGTCCAAAACACCCGAAGGAGCACAGTTTGAGAAACACTGCTTAACATGACTGGTGTTTGAATGATTAGGCTTTCTGGTTACACAGAATAATTTGTGAAGTGGGTGGGAAAGCTGGCTGAAAAATACTTAATCATGTGGGTGACATGAGCTCCCAAACAGTTGGAGGGAGATAGTAGGTGATGACAAATTGTACATTGATCGGGGACTTCCTGAAAATATGTTCCATATGCTTCTGCCAACAATGCCATCAAGCTGAATATCTACTCCAAGATTGCTAGAATCCCAGTCAATTGTGTTTCCATCCTGTCTAAATTAAAATTCAGCTATTTCATCTTCATCTCTTCCAAAACTGACATCAAGTAAGTGTGGAAAGTTATAGCCAAGCCTCACTCCTCTCCCACTTTAGCCTAGTTGTGGCTAAGATGGGATCAAATGCCATTTGGAGCTTCATGTTTTTTAGTAAATCTCAAATGGTCTTTAACCCAAAATATGAAGAGCAATGGTTTCCAAACCATGATTTAAAATTTCCATGGTTTCTTTCAAGGAGGAGAAAGCATCCATGGACATCAATGTGCTAATTGTGCCTTGCTTCATTTTGAAGCAGTTCACAGGCTTCATTCATACGGTTATATACATAAGAAGAAGGAAAACATGAGTAGTCAATAATGGTTATCTCTATGCTATGAAAAGTGTCACCTGATTTCTGTAGATGGAGTTGCTGTTAAAACACAGGAAATGGATAAAGCATGCTGTCAGTGTTTTCCTCCCCCCATCTTCATAGTTAGTATATGACTAATCTCAGTTCTACACTGCAGGTCTTTCCCCTGGATTTCATCTCCTAGTACTTGAGATGGTAGTTAGGATTATTATCCAATAATATATAAAGATTGGCAAAACACTTCATGCAGTTTGGTATTTTGATTTCAAAAATTCTCGCAAAGACCAAGGGTGCATCAACACTGTATAATTAATGGAATTTTATAGCTTCTTAAAGTTTTGTGAATCCTGCACTGGGGAAAAGTCAAGCTATAAATGAATATGGGGAGCCCCCGGTGGCACAGTGGGTTAAACTACTGAGATGCTGAGCTTGTTGACTGAAAGGTCACAGATTCAACTATGGGGAGCAGCATGAGCTTCCGCTGTCAGCCCCAGCTTCTACCAACCTAGCAGTTTGAAAACATGGAAATGTGAGTAGATCAATAGGTACCGCTCTGGCGGGAAGGTAACAGTGCTCCATGCAGTCATGCTGGTCATATGACCCTGGAGGTGTCTACAGACAACACCGGCTCTTCAGCTTAGAAATGGAGATGAGCACCCCCCCCCCCCGAGTCAGACACGACTGGGCTTAATGTCAGAGGAAAATCTTTACCTTTACTTATAAACAGGCCCGTAGCCAGGATTTTGATTTGGCGGGGGGGGGGGGGGAGGGGGCTGAGTTTGATTCAGAGGGGGGCTGAGTCTGAGTGAAAAAGGGTCTACCCTAGAAAACCTTTTGTATCGTTACCCCAATACCCCCATGCATATGGGATATATTGAGTATGGTGAGCAGATCATGATATGAATAAACATAACAGTTTAAATAATGCACCAGTAAGGCCTTCTCACGGAACACCATGAGAATTTCTGACTACATGCCTACTTATAAATGAATACAATGACAAAATACTGTGGTGTTGGAGGAGAGTTTTGGGAGTGCCTTGGACCGCGAGAAGATCCAACCAGTCCATACTTCCCGAAATAAAGCCCAATTTCTCATTGGAGGGAAGGATAGTAGAGACAAAGATGGAGTACTTTGGCCACATCATGAGAAGACAGGAGAAGAGAATAATGCAGGGGAAAATGGAAGGGAAAAGGAAGAGGGGCTGACCAAGGGCAAGATGGATGGATGGCATCCTTGAAGTGACTGGATTGACCTTGAAGGAGCTGGGGGTGGTGACAGCTGACAGAGAGCTCTGGCGTGGGCTGGTCCATGAGGTCACGAAGAGTCGGAAACCACTGAACAAATGAATGACAAAATGACAAATCATATTGTCATGACAATGTAGTGTTACCTCTTTTTCTTTGCAACATGAAAGAAATAGGGAACAATTCATTTGGAATACTGAGGGCCCTTATACATTGCCATTTAATTCAGAATATCAAGGCAGATAATCCAGATTTCCCTTCCTTCCATTGAGATTTTTTTTTTTGGCATGTTGGCAAATTTTGAGGGGGGAGGAATAAATAAGTTTATGAATGAAACTTTGGGAGGCCAGATGTTGCCAGTATTAAGAAGAGCGGCTCAAATTCACACCATTGTTTCAGATGTTTTGTTTTCCTCCATAGCCTTTTCCTGTGGTGGGTCAAGAGCCTGGTTTTCAACTGCAATCTAGTCCTTAAGAGGCATCAGCTGAACCTGCACAAGGAGAGATGGCTAAAGGTTTTCCTTTTCCTGTGCAGCTGGTGTTTGCGAAGAGGGGTCATTTGTATGTGAATTTATTTACTTAGTTCTCTCCCCCCCTTTTTTTTTAATCAGTGGACATCAGCAGGCTCACCATTCCTTGTTCATTTTAAAACAATGAATAAGCGTAATTGATACAATTAAGTACATAGAAAAAACATCCTTGATTTGCAGGTGGAAATCATAGGCCTTTTTCTTCATGAGCACCATTTTGTTCACATATTATTTGTTTTAATCATGACTCCATGTGTTTAATCATTAAAAACAATCTCACTGGCAACAAAAAGCATTATGTTATTCTTCCTGGGCTTTGTTTTGAAGCATTAAGAATAATAAAATAAAACATAACCCTGATTTTTATGTTGAATCACACTATAAGATATAGCGAGGAATCATGCCATGATTCTGGTGGCCCGCACACATGCTGAGAGCTTAAAACATTACTTTTTTGGATTATAGCTCCCAAAATTATTATTATTATTATTATTATTATTATTATTATTAAACTTTATTTGTACCCCGCTAGCATCTCCCAGAGGATTCAATGCAGCTTACACAGGCCGAGGCCTCAACACACAATATAACAATACAATCTAAGCAAATCAAACAATTAAAAACAGAATAAAGCAAAATGAACAACAGGCAGAAACAATACACTAAAACACAATAAAACTGGGCCGGGCCAGAGTAATGGGTACAAGAATTAAAAGTGCTGATGTGACAGGAGGTGTATATGAGGCTTCTAGGGCAAGTGCGATGTGCGATGTGCAGCAATCATTGGTTCTGGTAAAGTGCTTATGGGACTTGGTAGTGGAGATACTTGGTAGCGGAGATATGTCTCGGCTAGGACAGCTAGTACCCATATAAGGGTCACCTGCTCTGTTTTAGCCATTAATGCTATATTGGAAACTCTAAGGACTTCTTCCCATGGTCTTATGACTGAGTTTCCATGCATTTCAGAAATGGAGCCCCATGGAAGTCCCATGGAGGCCAGCATATGATGTAAGGACACTTTCGGTGGGATTCCATGGGTCTCCGTTTCCACAGCAGATGGAAACAGAGCCCTGAAGCCACCTTCAGGAGTCAGATGTTACCCAACTCGAAGTGGCAGAAAGCAGCAGAAAGCAGGAAAAAGATGGACCCCCCCCCCCCAAAAAAAGGAAAGTATGTGGGATGGCTGGTCATCCCAAGAGATTGGGAAAGACAGGAAGGAATGGGGTAAGATGATTCCTTCAGCTTTCTCCCGCATTCCATGGAATGAGAGTATAAATGTGTTCAAGAAGGCCATCCTTATCTGATGAGTTAGGGACAGAAACACTGTGAGAAAATAGAATTGGTTGAAAAGTTGAATCCAGGTTCTTTAGTTTACAAATGCAAGACTGAGCACCAGGGACCTCATCACAAGGGTCCCCAGGGGTGATTCAGCAGCCTCTGTGGTGAATCGGCAGAGCAGAGGGCAATCCCTGCGCCCTACACCCCAACTTGCTGGCAGTAATGCTTTCTCATCACATGTGTGGAAGCATCACCATGTGGATTCTCCCATGCTGGCCCCATGATTCCTTATGGAAAATGAGAACTGTCCCATGTTCTGGATGAAGCATTCCAATTCATCCACGGAGCCCCGGTGGAAATTAGCTTATGTCGTGTGATGGGCTGTGTGGGACTCTGTCAATCAGCTGTGCTGCAAGCATCCTGGGATGCCCATCATGTGATGAGGTCATGGATGGCACTTAGTTGACTGAAAGAGGGAAAAATCAATGTACCAATAAATACATTGAGATTTGAAGCCAAGACACATACACACACGTTGTATGGATTATTGCTACTTTCAACCTCAAATGGGGACACATCTCACCTTGCAGAAATGACTAGATGAAAATAAATGACCCAACTCAGTCTGCCCACCTACTGATCTGCCCCATCCTTTCTCCCACATCATTCCATTGAATTAACACTAATCCCAATCTGAGTGGCAAGACACACAACAGCAACTGGAAAGATAACTGAAAAAATAATATGGATTAAATTTATTTTAACTCTCATTTCCCCCTCACTCAGGCATATAAAAGAAAGAGCTTGAACTTGGAATGGTTTGGGGGAACCGGATATGCTATTTGGCTGAGCACTAATCTTTAAAGAGATCCCCCATCATGACCACCATGGAATTAGGTCTTCAAGAAATAGTAGAACCCACTTCCATGTAAATATCCCTAGTACTGGAGATGAGGATGTTGATTTCTCTATGACATCTCCACATGTTGATTGTATAGTGATTTGGACTGGAGGGAAAAGATATATATAAACATCCAAGACAGATTAGATAAATGTGCTTAAATAAACCACATAAAATCTTTAAACAGTGACAGGAATTTCCCACAGATATAAGAGAAGCTTTTGTTAAAAAAAAAAAAATCCCAATGCTCTCTCTTCCCCTTCTTCCTCTTGAAATTGGGTTCTTTTTCTTTAAAACTGGTAGAGGCTGCCTCCTTGTGGTGCCATCATATCTAAGACAAGTGGGGTGAAGTCAATATATTACCATTGGGACTCTCTGACCCTTGTTATTGGATCAATGCGTATGAAACTGATCTCGTATTACTGATCTGGTGAGTACTTTTCCAGCAAAAAGCCAATGCAGTTCCAGTTGAAATCCATTCTCACTTAGGGAGAAGGGCAACATATAAATGAAATAATATAAATAAATAAATATCTATATGACATAAGCAGCACATATACCCAAGCCACCTAAATTGATATCCATTGCAGCAATTTAAATCTACTGGGCACCTGTAAACAAGGATTTATTATAAGATACTAGCTGTCCCCTGCCATGTGTTGCTGTGGCCCAGTATGTTGATCTGGAAAATAAAGTAATGAGAAAGTGTTGGTTTCTAATATATGTAATTTCTTTTTGCTTGTGGGTAAACAGTATTTCTTGCTGTTTCTTTGTCAGTGTTGATGTGGAGAGTGTCTGGTTTGCCTACACTGGAACATGTCCTTCTTTAAGGGTCCCTTTCAAATCTATGATACTATATCTATGTGTGTGTGAATCACATCTATCTGTCTGTCTATCTATCTATCTATCTATCTCATCTCATCTCATCTCATCTCATCTCTGGCTGGATGGCTCTTTGTCAGGAGGACTCTGATTACGTTTTCTTGCCCTGATGAAGGGGGTTAGATTGGATGGCCTTAAGTATTTTCTGTTGGTCATGGGGGTTCTGTGTGGGAGGTGTGCCCCCATTCTGTCATTCGTGGAATTGAGAATGCTGATTGTAGGTGAACTGTGAATCCCAGTGACTACAACTCCCAAATGTCAAGGTCTATTTCCCCAAACTCCAGCTGTGTTCATATTTAGGCATATTGAGTACATGTGCCAAGTTTGGTCCAGATCCATCATTGTTTGAGTCCACAGTGCTCTCTGGATGTAGGTGAACTACAACTCGCAAACTCAAGGTCAATGTCCACCAAACACTTCCAGTATTTTCTGTTGGTCATGGGAGTTCTGTGCGCCAAGTTTGG
Source organism: Anolis sagrei (assembly GCF_037176765.1). Classification (NCBI taxonomy): domain Eukaryota; kingdom Metazoa; phylum Chordata; class Lepidosauria; order Squamata; family Anolidae; genus Anolis; species Anolis sagrei. The sequence continues at coordinate 74,008,547 of NC_090025.1, read as the reverse complement.
TTCAATTCCATCATTGGTGGAGTTCAGAATTCTCTTTGATTGTAGGTGAACTATAAATTCAAGCAACAACAACTCCCAAATGACAAAATCCTAATTTTTTGAGTGATGGTCACTCCTTGTGTTGTGAGACGTTTTGTTGCCAAATTTGATGTGATTTCGTTCATTGGTTCTTTTGTTTTTAAGCTACTCATTATGCACAGAGCATTTTTATATAGATAGATTTAACAGCCATGATCCAACCAAAGAATTCACCATACTAACAGTCTCCATTCAGAATAAAGTGTGGCTCGACACGGACCCTTTATTCCAGGGTAAATCTGCAGTGGTGAATCAGCCTCAGTATGGTTTTGTTGAAAAATCTTACTGTTACCTACTTTTCTTTCTTGTTCTTTGTTCAAAGTTCAAAGTAACCAATGTGAATTTTATATGGAGTGTAGAAGGAGCCCCTGAGACACAGGTTTAGGCCTGAATCAGGTCCAGATCCAAATCACTGAATCAGGCTGTGAACTGAATCAGGGCCTGCTGAACACTCCTATTTTCCCATTATGTGGATATTTAATATAGGAGACGACTTACTGCTTGAAAGTGCCTTGAAGTTTGATCTCAAAATTCAGCACTGACACTTCAGAACTAGTTTTTTCTATTGGCATTAATCTTTTGCCTGGGCAAAAAAGTGGATAAAGATATTGTGAAGGCAACCATCAGATACTATTACACATTCAGAAAGGTGATTTGGGGTAACCAGATACAAAGAAAGAAAAGGTTCCTGTGCCTTTCACAGAAGCTTTCAAAAACCGTCGTATGAGATTTTTCTCCTGCTAAAATCCCCCCTTTACAGGTGATTAAAGATATGAGGGAGATGGAAAGAGAAAGAGCTTCTTTGACAGACTATTCAAGATATGGGAGATGAGAATGTTTTTGTTTTCATCTCTCTTGCTCCAGACAAGTGTGTGTCAAAATCTCTATCTAGACAAATTATGATTGAAGGAAAGACCTTCAACTATGGACCCCCTGAAATAAAAAAAATATTAACAATCCTGATGCATGTGAATTTGCATAGAACTAAGCACATTATATTTAGAGCAGAGGTTCATAGCCTGTTTTCTGTGGATTCCTGCGTTGTCTATGTAAGGACTCCATTGTGAACTGGATAGAATTTATTTATTATTCAAACTTATATGCCGCCACTCCCCTGGGGCTCAGAGCGGCTTACAAGAATGGCTAAAACCTAACACAATTTAAAAACAATTTAAAACAATTTAAAAACAGCAATATTAAGAACCAAAGGCCTGTCGAAACAGGTATGTCTTACATGCCCTGAGGAAAGCTGATAAGTCCCGCAAGGCACGGACTTCAAGTGACAGAGTATTCCAGAGTGATGGTGCCACTGCTGTAAAGGCTCTGCGTCTGGTTGCTGTTAGATGCAACGTCTTAACACTGGGAATTTCCAATAGATCTTGGTCCTCTGAATGGAGGGATCTCTGGGGTTGGTAGGGGGTGAGGCGGTCCCTCAGATACATCGGCCCCAGACCATGCAAGGCCTTAAAGATGAGTACCATCACTTTGAAAGTGATCCAGTGCTCAATTGGTAACCAATGCACCTATAGTAAGATTGGTGTTATGTGGCATCTCATCAGAATTCCCACAAGAAGCCGAGCAGCTGCATTTTGTACCAACTTGAGCTTTTGAATCACCGACAGAGGAAGGCCAATGTAGAGGGTGTTACAGTAGTCCAGTCTTGAGATGACCATAGCCTGGATCACCGTAGCTAGGTCATCCCTGGACAGGTAGGGGGGCAGCCGTCTAGCCTGCCACAGATGAAAAAAGGCGGTTCTGCTAACGGCGGAGACCTGGGCCTCCATCGTCAGCAGAGGGTCCAAAAGGACTCCCAGACTCTTTACCAATGATGACGGGCGTAGCGCCTCGCCATCCAGGGTAGGCAGCTGGATGTCCCCACTGCCCGGTTGACCCAGCCATAGGATCTCCGTCTTTGCTGGATTCACCCTCAACCTGTTGGCACGCAGCCATCCAGTAACGGCCTCGAGGCACTGATGGAAATAATCAGGTACAGAGTCCGGTCAGTCTTCCATCTTCAGGACCAGCTGAGTGTCATCGGCGTACTGATAACACTCAAGCCCAAAACCTCGAACCAGCTGAGCAAGTGGTCGCATATAGATGTTAAACAACAGAGGGGAGAGAATGGCCCCCTGAGGAACCCCACAAGATAGAGGGTTTTAAAAATGTTATTTTAATTTTCTTCCTGTTGCTTACATCATTTAAATTAATTTCCTTTTTTTTCTAGAGAGAAGGTCCATAGTTTTCATCAAATATTTAGATGGGTCAGTGAACCAAAATAAGGAACTTTTCTCAGGTACATTGTTTTCATTGTGTTAATTGTAACTGTGTGTTTTAATGTATTGTTTCTTTAGTATCTAATGACTGCCTTCTGTTAGCCGTGCTGAGTCCCTCTTCGGAGGTGAGAAGGACAGGATAGAAATGCCCGAAATAAATAAATATGTTGGGATTGTAACTAAATTATATTTTGAAAACAGCAATGAATTTCAGCACCATCAGAAGAAGATGGAATGTTATGTGATGTCTGGAGAGAGGCCTCTATGCATGGCCATAAATATTCTTGTGTACCTGTGACGTTATGGACTGAGATGGTGTTGTTGTTGTTCTTTGTTGGAGAAATTAAGGTAAAATGTGTGTACAGGGTATAAGTTGAAAATGCAAAAGTTATTTGTACCCAATTAATTCATAAAATATTAAGAGGTCAGGAGAGTGTAGAATCATTTTTTCCTATATAGACTTAGACAAAAGCAAACTGCTGCAACCTCTCCTAGTTTGTGTGTTCTTCCTCATAACTTTGGCCATCATCCAACTTCATCAGACAGGGCAGCGTACACTGGTTCAGCCATAGCTGACCCACAGAGCCTGGCGGCTCCAACTCCACAGTAGAGGAACTCCTGGTAGAACTCTGTGTGTAAATTATAGTGGAATTGGCATTTGCCACCTTGGCAGCAACATGAGAGGCTTCCCGTGTTGCACCAGAAGCAATGGGGTCAACACTTCCCCCTGTTGGATCAACATGCTGGTAAGCCGGGCAAGGAGGGGCATGGGGTGACTGGTTACTGACACCTCCTGACAGTCACCATTGGATTCGCCACAATCCATGGTGATTCTGATGGTCTTTATGATAAGGTCCATTTGCTGATCTTGCCTGCCTCACATGTCCACATTTTCATCTGTGAAATGTTGGAGGGTTTGCATATATTAATAAACAGTTATTCCCATCAGGCCTCATTATTTTTCACATGAAGATGAGAATTAGAGCATCAACATTTGGAGGTCCATAGCTTTCTAATCATGTTTCCTTGCTCTCCTATTCACCAAGACCTGTAGTGCTAGGCTGGTTCCACTAGAAGTAGAAAATTTCAGAATCAAAGAAAGTCTGGGATCCAGTGCAGGCTACTTACACAACGGACTAGACTAGGGACCTCATCGCACTGAAATCAGCGTACTCGTGCACTTCCACACCATCTTCAGGACGGAGCCCCACATGGCCATCACATGATATAGCGTGACTTCTGTCGGAGGCTCCAATCCCAATTGGGGTAGAAGCGTCGTTGGAGTCAGCATGTGGCATCTCCAGGAGAGTGAAACTTTCCCAATGTGATGGGGAAAGCGTTGCTGAGAGGGAGCTTCATGCAGGGTAACGCATTTACCCTGCTGCTCCTCTCTTTTGTCACAGAGGCCAGGCAAAGCATCCTGGCCTTTCCGATGAGTCCCTAAGTTCTTTTTTCTTTAACATTATGTAGCTTCTCCTGATTTTGTGCAATGATTTCATCTAACCATGGTTTGGTGACCTGTAAGATCAAAAAAGTTGCATGTTGGCATTTCAACAAACTACATAAAAGAAACAACTTACAAATGGGTAAGAGGTACTATTGAGGAAATTCCCACCATCATGTTGGCCTAAATGCTGATGTTAGGCGCAGTCGAAGCAGACCCATTGGATTCATGGGCTTTGCTATAAATTCAATCACCATTTAACAATTGGTTCATTAACTCCACCCTAGTCAGAATTACCAATATGATTTAAGCCTTTTATTCCACTTTTAACACTGAGTGTTGGATTAGAAGAAGGTCACAAAAGATGCCAGCCTCTTTACTGGGAAAAATGGAAACTGGTTCAAGTAAGACTCAGCCTTCTTTGGCAAAATTTCCAAATGGAAGCATTTACTCTCTTGGGTATCTCTTAGACCCCTTCAGATCCTTATAACCTAGGATCTGATCCCAGATTATCTGTTTATCCTAGATTATATGGCAATGGAGATTCATATAATCCAGTTCAAAACAGATAAACTGGGATCAGATCCTGTGATATAAGGACAATGTAGAAGAGACCTCAGATTAGTTTTAGGAAAACTAAGGCAAACAGATGGTATGCAAATTTCATATGTAAAAACATTACTAATTACATTTAAACATATACAGTCTGCCCTCCATTTAACATTTGCAGATTTGATTATTCATGGATGTGATAAATATATATGAATCTCTTTTAACCTCATCACAATGGGCTAAATTCAGCAACATGCACTGGTTTAGCCTAGGTCACCCACAGAGCCCACCACCTCCCATCAAACTATGTCGGCGCAGCTCCATGGATGATGGAGGGTGGGGCCAGCACAAGCTGGGGGACTGAAAGAAGTGCAGAGAGCAGAGTACTATCCGGTGAGCAAGAAACTGGGCATTTATAAGTAGGGCCTAATCATTCTCAAATGCTTGTTGGGACATCCAGGTTTTCAGAACCGTACAGAAGAGGCTAGCCTAATCTCTCTGGGGAGGGAGTTCCAAAGTCAGGAGGCCACCACTTCTCAGGCCCTCTCCTCATCCCCACTAGCTGTGCTTGTGATGATGGTGGGAGTGAAAGGAGGGCCTCCATGGTGGATCTTAGAGGACCTCACAACCTCTGAGGATGCTTGCCATAGATGCAAGAAAAACGTCAGGAGAGAATGCTTCTGGAACATGGCCATACAGCCTGAAAAACTTACAACAACCCAGTGGCCATGAAAGCCTTGGACAATACATTAATAAAGATGCTGAACAGAATGGGACCCAGGACAGAACTCTGTGGCACTCCACTCATCGCTCCACCATCTTTCTAATCTGTTGAGATCGTTTTGAATTCTGCTCCTGTCTTCTGGAGTATTGGCTATCCCTCCCAATTTGGTGTCGTCTGCAGACTTGATGATCATGCCTTCTAACTCTTCATCTAAGTCATTAATAAAGATGTTGAACAGAACCAGGCCCAGGATGGAACCCTGTGGCACTTCGCTCACACTTCTTTCCAGGATGAAGAGGAAGCATTGGTGAGCACCCTCTTGGTTCATTCGCTTAACCAATTACAGATCCACCTAACCGTAGGTTTACCTAGCCCACATTTGTTTGTCAGAAGGTCAGATGCGCTACATCCATGGCATTCCCAGCATCTACCCACCTTGTAACTCTATCAAAAAAAGAGAGATCAGATTAATCTGGCATGATTTGTTTTTGATAAATCCATGTTGACTATTAGCGATGACTTCATGTGTTTCTAAGTGTTTGCAGACCACTTCCTTAACTATCTTTTACAGAATCTTGCCTGGTATCTACATAAGGCTGACAGGACGGTAATTGTTTGGGTCATCCTTTTTTCCCTTCTTGAAGATAGAAACCACATTTGCCCTTCTCCAATCTGCTGGAACTTCTCCCATTCTCCATGGAGCAGAGACATGCAGGAAACCCTTACTGTGAAACTATCATTGTTCTAACAGCAAAGGAGTGGAGGGGGTTAAAGACAATGCTTGGTTGGAAAGCATTTCCCAACACTGAATAATGCTGATCTTATCTAGAGGATAGATTGAATGTTGGAATATATTTTTCCTCCCCTTCGAATGAGTATGCTATGCTTTAATGAACTCTTATAAAACTTTTTAAAAAGTTTTTAAAATTAAAGATGTCTCATCTTTGCATATATACCCAACTACCTTAGCTGGTAGCAATTAACATTTGCCATAGTTCTGCCCTTGTTCAATTTCTCTAGACCTTTTAAAACTCAATTAAATTACTTGCAAATGAAGTCTATACAGGGTTTTTTTTTAAAAAAAAAAAACTGCAGCTTGTGGGAACAGGGAGGGAATGTCCTTTTGTTTTATACCTGCTATATTCTGTGCATTCTTGGTTTCACTGCGACTCCTGCTGTATCTTTAACAAATGCCTAGCAGACAGAAATTCAGCAGGTAAAGCTTGCATAGCAGGGATATGCAGTTATCAAAGCATTTATCTCTTAATTTTAGCTTCCTGTTAAGAGGCGCAGACCCTCTGCCCATTAAATACAGCAACCCTGTGTCAGAATGGGGCTGACAGAACTCCTAAGCTTTCACTAATATCCCCCGGGGAGTATTAGAAGGAAATAGCAGGAATATAAATAGGTATAATTATATGCACTTGAAGCTGAAGCCTTGATAACAACAACAAAAACAACGTTCAACTCAACTTCGTAATTACTTTAATTAGCTAATTGGTGATCTAGTCACTGGCAATCCTGCTACTACCTCTCTTCATGTTTTTCCTCCAGAGTTTAATTTTTAACATAAAAAGGAAAAGGAGGGGGTTCAAACATACTTTGAAATCTGCAATCCAATTCGGAAAAGCAATATTTTTCTAATTCCAAAGATGCAGGAATGAGTCTGGCTTCCATTTTTTTTAAATAAGGAAAAGACCTGTTTATGATTTGAGGCAGTTCTTCTAATGCCTCAGATGTCATCATATACAGAAAACATCACAATCAAAGATTATTACATGCAAAGATTTTCTGGAGATGACCGGGTTCACTCAGGATCAAACCAAGGTCTGTAGTAGCTATTATTATTATTACTAACTATTTATTTATTTATTTATTTATTTATATTCCGCCCTATCTCTCCAAGGGGACTCAGGACAAATTCCCGCATACACAAACACAAAAACAGACATTCAATGCCTAGAAACAACCAATCATAGATAAAGGTAAAGACTTCCCCTTCTGACTCTGAGGGATGGTGCTCATCTTTGACTCTGGGGTGGTGGTGCTCATCTCGATTTCTAGGCCAAAGAGCCCTCATTGTCTGTAGACACCTATGTCATGTGGCTGGCATGACTGCATGGAGTGCCATTACCTTCCCGCTAAGGTGGTACCTATTGATCTACAGTGTTCCCTCGCTGATTTGAGGTTCGCTTTTCGAGGACTCGCTGTTTCACAGTTTTCTGGGACCCGGCCCGGTGAGTGAGCAAGCGAGGGAGGGCGGGTGAGTGAGCAAACGAGGGTGACAAGGGCAGCAGCGGTGGCAGAAGCAGGAGCCTGGCCACATTTTCCAGGCTCCTGCTTCTGCCACTGCTTCCAGCTTTGCAGCCCTGCCTACCTCCCTCGCTACTCACCAAACCAGGACATGGCCCGGTGAGTAGCGAGTGAGGGCAGGTGAGTGAGCGAGGGAGAGAAGGCCACAAAGGCGGAAGCAGCAGCAGAAGCAGGAGCATGGAAGAGGTGGCCAGGCTCTTACTTCTGCTAACCGCTGCTGCCCATGCCACTCTCATTCACTCGCTCACCCACCCTCCCTCGCTTGCTCACTGACTGGGCCTGATCCCAGCTGCAGAACCAGGACTCAGCCCAGTTAGTAGTGAGTGAGGGGGTTGGTTAGGGAGTGAGCAAGGGTGGCAAGGGCAGCAGCGGTGGCAGAAGCAGGAACTTGGCCACCTCTTCCAGGCTCCTACTTTTGCCGCTGCTTCTGCCTTTGCGGACTTCCCTCCCTCGCTTGCTCACCCACCTGTCCTCCCTCACTTGCTATTTACCAGGCTGGGTCCAGGTGGCAGAACCAGGACTCAGCCCAGTGTGTAATGAGCCAGTGAGCAAGCGAGGAAGGACAGGTGAGTGAGCGAGTGAGGTAGGACTGTAAAGGTAGGAAGCATCTCTACTGTATCAGCGTTCCTACTTTGTGGATTTTCATTTATCACAGATTGTCCTGGAATGTAACACCCACAATAAATGAGGTGAAACTGTACTCACATTTGCATGTCTTCGAACTGCCAGATTGGCAGAAGCTGGGGCTAGCAGTGGGAGTTCACCCTGTCCCACGGATTTCAACCGCCAACCTTCCAGTCAGCAAGTTCAGCTGCTCAAAAGTTTAACCTGTTGCACCACCATGCCCCCTACCACAGTGATGAGACTTGCTAATATAAAGTCACTCATCTTCATTTGGCCTCACCTGAAGAAGATTCCAAAATGAAGGGACCCATGTTGATCTTTATCAATAAACCACTTCTAACAGCTCACAGTCCAAAAATGATCAAGTTAAGGATTCTTAATGACTTATTCAAAACCAGCCTAAACTATTGGGCATTGCAACTGGGATAACTGGCTACAGTTATCCCAGTTGTTGGGGAAATTTAGGGCTCTTCCACACAGCCCTATATCATCAAGGCAGAAAATCCCACAGTATCTGCTTTGAACTGGGTTATCTGAGTCCACACTCAGAAAATGTGGGATTTCCTGCCTTGATATTCTGGGATATAGGGCTGTGTGGACGGGCCGGTAATCTCATTCTGATCCCCAACTATTGTGAAGATCAGCATCTAAACCCAAACTGGGGAACCGTTGGAAGGTGAATAATTTACCCAGACTTTTTTCTGAAGACATCTTATGGCTTCAACCCTGCAATAACTAACCTGTTGTGTAAACATACCTATTTTCCCAAACTTTCTCGAAGCATTCACATTTACCATCTCTTTTTCATTGATAATGTAAACGTTGTATTTCGTTTATTTATTGTTCCTGGTGGTTTTTCATTAATGATTTACATACCACAATATGATCTATAAACTTATCAGCCCCATCAAACTAGAGAATGAATCCACGTTAAATCCGGTTGCTGCCTCTTGCAGAATTCTGGGGTTTGTAGTTTAGGGAGGAGCCTTTAACAGTCTTACTAAACAACAAACCCCAGAATTCTGCAAGAGGCAGAAACTGGATTTAAAGTGGATTCATTCTTTTGTGTGATGACGTAGCTTGTTAGGGTTGCTGGAGCAAAAACTGGAGAGGACTCCCGAACATTTAACGGTTGTAGAAGCAAATTTCAACAAGTGGTGTTTTTTTTTTAAATTGCCACTAAGATACACGAATCCCCCTCCAGTTTTCAATCTGGCAATCCTATTTGTTAATGAAATGAAATTTATTCTAGCATTTACAAATTCCCGGGTGAGGTAGTTGCCTAAGCAGACTTCATTTCCAGATTGACATCTGCTTCATTTCCACATTGAAAGCAAGGGCTCTGTGAATGCAGTGAAAAACATTGTTACTGGTTAATATCCATCAACTGAGCTGGTTTTAAAGAACAAGGGGTCAATAAAAATCAGTTAATTCAAGGTTGAGCCCTAATATTTAAAAACTATCAGGCTTGGATTCAACCCTCTAAACCTCACTGTTATACAGATAAAATATACTGATCATGAATAACCCAGTTAAGGAAATCAGTGCATTTTGGAAGGGTAGAAATTGGTAATTTTTTTCCAAGGCTCAAGAACACAATATTTCAGAACAGAAAAGTAATTGCTGATGATGATCACCTCTATTAATTCAGAGCAATGTAAGGTTCTGATTGCTTGCCCTTATTTTGGAACAATCAGAGCTCTCTGGTGTTGAGAACTGAATGAACCGTTTTTGCAGCGTGGTTTGGAATTGTTAATATCCCCTTAATTCATATGCATTAGCTGTTGACTTTGTTAGAAAGCACAGGTTTTCATATTCAATAGGGTGAGTTATTCTTACTATGAATTACCTAGACAATATGACTGTCAGACAAGAATACTGACAGCTCCCTTCAGCCCTAACTAACAGAGCCAATGCTGGGGGATGGTGGGAGATGGAGTCCAAAAATATATAGAAGACCAGAGACATCTGTGGAACTGAGAACCCATTTGGCAAACATGAATAATTTATTTGTCAGCCTCATAACTCAGGCAGTAGATTTGCTATTGTTGGTTGGTTTAAGCATCTCCTCACTAAACGTAGGTATTATCTTCCCAATGACTTTTCTTCCAAAGGAAGATAAACCCTAATAACCTTTGTGCCCAGAACTTCACACCCCTTAGAGAAGAGATCAATGGCTAGCCTCCTCCAACCTGATACCCTCTGGATAGTTTGAACTACATGCCCTACCAACTGCAACCAGAATGGATTGCTAAGAGTTGTAGAAAGCCCTGGCTGAGGACAATTAAGGTAAGATATACTAGCAATTGGCATGGTCAAAGAAGCAATCTATATAAATAAAATGTAATGTTCTTTTTTGGGATTAACATAACTCAAAAACCACTAGACAAATCGACACAAAATTTGGACACAATACACCTATCAGGCCAACAAGTGACCATCACTCATAAAAACACTGAAAAACATAGAGGAAGTGACTTTAAAAAGCAAAAAAAGCAAAAAGACACTACAGCACATGAGCAAAATGAATACTGATTTTCACAGAAAAAAATTCAAAACTTTTCAAAACTTCTGAGATTTCCAAATCCTTTCGTTAATGGTTTGAAAGTGTTATTTCCTGTTTCATTGGGTGGTCTTTACTTTGAAAGTCATTGTTTTACTCCAGAAGCAGGTAAAAGCAAGCAAAGGAAATTCCTTCCTTCTCTGGTTTAAAACTGGCTTCTCTGGCTTGAGCAGAGGCCAGGGACCAGGAGCAAGGAAAAGCTGGATCATTTCCGACTCACTTCCTGAGTCGTAACAAAAATGGCAGAAAAAGCTTCGGAAGGGCAGAGACTTCCGGTTTTTTAAAAAGCTTCGATATCGCTTCAAAAAGGTAATTTTAACAAAACTATTACAAACAACTAGTTACCCAAGTGACTCTATCCACGCCTAATATCCAAGCTCTCTTCTGAACTACAGCTCCCAGCATCCCCTAGACCAGACCCTTTAGGAGAGGAGGAGGATCCAAATGCACTGCTTCCAAGCTGCAAGCATTCTTCTCATGGGATTTCTTTGAGAGTATCCCAATCCCTGCATATTTACAATTTCCTATTCCCAGAATGCAACTCCCAGCAAACCTCTAGATAGAGAAGGTAGATAGATTAAATAGAGATAGATAGGTAGGTAGATTGATCAGGAGGACTGCTGGGAGTTACAGTCCAAGAATAGGTAGAGAAGGAAGAAAGGAAAGAAATAGGAAGGGAAAGAAAAAGGGGGAGAAAAGGAAAAGGAAGGGGAAGGGGAAGGGGAAGGGAAGGAAGGAAGGAAGGAAGGAAGGAGAGAATGAAAGAAAAAAAAGGGAAGGAAGGAAGGAAGGAAAGAGGAACGGAAGGTTGGCCATAGCAACACATGGCGGGTACAGCTAGTAAACAATATTTTTAGGGTTGCAAGAGCTCAGGCTTGACTCCTCTTCCCCAGTCACCAAGACAAACTTGAAGAACGTCAGAGCAAGAGTGCTGCCATATAAACTGTTAATAAATATATTTTGTCCTCATTTGTAAGATTTGGTGTCTTTTATTTGAATGGCATATGCTATGGAAGCAGGGTGTTGCTTAATGTGTCATATTTACTCACATTACCAGGAACTCCCCTTGTAACATTCCCCAGAGCACACCTCCTATGTCATCACAATAAGTTTAAAAACTAAAAATATGGGTTTGGGACCAAGCTTTTGGTCAGTAAATGAGAGCAGTGCAATAAGAGACTATAAAATAATATAATGATGACTCAGATCGGGCCTGGAATATGACCTAGATTGTGTGATTTTAATTGATGAGTTAATGTTTATGTTTTAATTTGTTTGGATTTTAATGCATTTGTTTATTTATCAATAAGTATATGTAGCATTGAATTGTTGCCTTTGTAAGGCTGCCCTGAGTCCCCTTCAGGGTGGAAAGGTGGGGTACAAGTGTGGCAAATAAATAATAGACTTTGCACCAGGCCCGTAGCCAGGATTTTGTTTCGGGGGGGGGGGGGGCTAAAAAATTTTCAGGGGGGTTTCGGGGGGGCTGAGTTTCGGGGGGGGGGGGGCTGAGTCTGAGTGAAAGAGGGTCTAGCCTAGCAAACCTTTTGTATCATTACCCGAATACCCCCATGCATATGGGATATATTGAGTATGGTGATCAGATCATGATATGAATAAACATAACAGTTTAAATAATGCACCAGTAAGGCCTTTTCGCGAACCACCATGAGAATTTCGGGGGGGGGGGGGCTGAAGCCCCCCGAGCCCCCCCCCCCGGCTACATGCCTGCTTTGCACCATAAACAATCTCTCAGCAATTGTTGCTAGTCATTGGGATTGCTTCAACATTTACACTTGGTAGTGTCTGTGGGAAATCATAGCCTCATTTAAGAAGGGCACAGAAAATGAGGGGCAATGCAGGGGTTGGGAGTAGTTAAGATCAAGCTGAAAACACTTTCAACCCAATCGGACAATAGGAAAAGTAGTGATCCTGGTATGTTCTGGCTCTCTTCAAGGACAGGTTTGCAACCCCAGAACTTTCATACTGCACATTGTGCAGTAATGTCTCAAGTCACTTTCTGAAAGTAAAATGAAAAGGGGGGCATGTTGTTGTTCTTTGCCTAAAGCAGCCAAAAGGAGGCACATTTGTTTGTTCAACAGTTAATGCTAGATTTCCTAAATAAGTTGCCTTCTTAATAGAAAGTTATTATGTCCCAGTGGTTACAGTGATGGAATCAAGCTTTGGAGATCCGGATTTTAGTCCCCATTTATTTATAAAACTCACTGGACGTTGACTTTGACCCATTCTATCTCAACCTGGCCTGTTGTCAAAACAAAATGTGAAAAGGAAGATCCTTGAGCATGCTGGTTCAAAGGCAGGCTCAAAGTAACTAAGTGATAATTTATTTATTTACTGCATTTCTATACTGTTCTCTCACACCCCAAGGGGACCCAGAGAAGTGTAGAACATGGCAAAAATTCAATGCCGCCATATAAAAGCAATACATAGCATTAACTAAAACCAGTAACATAAAAATATGAATTAAGCCATTAAAACACTAAACATGAAAACATCATCACATAAAACATAGATTATATTAACATTGCACCATTCCCATTGTCATCATTTAGCTGCTTCATTTATGGCTATATTGTGATAAGTGTTATACTGCAATATTGTCAAACGGCTGTATGCACAGCCAAGTTTTAAGTTTTTTTCCCCTGAACACCAGGAGGGAGGGGGCCAATCTAATCTCACTGGGGAAGGAGTTCCACACCCAAGGGGCCACCACCAAGAAGGCCCTGTCTCTTGTCCCCGCCAGTTGCACCTGCGAAGATGGCGGGACTGAGAGCAGGACCACCCTGGTCAATCTTAACATTCAAACTCGTCTGTAAAGGGAGATACGGTAAGCTGGACTGGAACTATTTAGGGCTTTATTGGCTAAAGCCAGCACTTTGAATTATGCTTGGTAGCAGACTGGTAGCCAGTGGACCTGATGCAGGGGGGGGGGGGGGCTTGTATGCTTCTTGTATGCCACTCCAGTGAGGAACCTGGCTGCTGCCCATTGGACGACTTGAAGCTTCTGAACAGTCTTCAAAGGCAACCCTACCCTTTATAGAGTGCGTAGCAATTATCTAATCGGGATGTAACAAGACTGTGGACCACCATGGCCAAGTCTGGCTTCTCAAGGAATGAGCGCAGCTGGCGCACAAGTTTTCATTGTGCAAAAGTTGTAACCATATACCTTTTGGCCTTTTGACTGACCAGGAGTATCTCAGTCTTGTCTGGATTCAGTTTCAATTTGTTCACCGTCATTCAGACCATCACAGCTGCCAAGCAATGGTTCAGGATCTGAATAGCCTCCATAGCCACTGGTGGAAAGAAGTGAAAGAGTTGGACGTCATCTTCGTAGTGATGGCATTGAACTCCAAAACTCCAGATGATCTCCCCTATTGGATAAAATAAATAGAAGGTCAGTATACCCTTATGTGTGTATGTGCATTTATTTGTATTAACTATCACAAGGAAATACCACATACAGTAGAGTCTTGCTTATCCAACCTTCGCTTATCCAAAGTTCTGTAATATCCAATACAGTCTGCCACATGGAATAATGTCCAGGGTGGGAGAAAGAAAGAACATTTTTCTATTTTGGTGCTAAATTCATCAATACAGTAATTACTGCATAACGTTACCATGTATTGAACTGCTTTTTCTGTTGATTTGTTGTAAAACATGATGTTTTGGTGCTTAATTTGTAAAATCATAACATAATTTGATGTTTAATAGGCTTTTTCCTTAATCCTTTCTTATTATCCAAGATTTTCGCTTATCCAAGATTTTGTCAGCCCTTTTATGTTGGATAAGTGTCTCTACCGTATATGGGCAATAAATATAAAGAAAATAGCAAAGTCATGAAAAACTGTGTGACAAGTGAATTGTAGAGAGTTGAGACAAACTGGAAACTTTTGTTGAGAATATAGTAACTGTCTCTTTGAAGGAAATGTGGATGCTATGTGGATTGTAGGTTGCCAAATTCCCGTTTGGTTTTTACTGTAAACAGAGCCCCCCAGTGGACACAAATGGCAAAAACAAAGAATCCTGTGACTTCTTCGTTCAGAAAAACCCGACTGTAATACAGGTTCAGTAGCCCTTATCTGGAATTCCAAAATCCACAATCCTCCAAAATCCAAAAATATCCACAAGGCTGGCTGAGTTAATGACATCTTTGCTTTTACATGAACTTTGTTTAATGCATAAAATTATTAGAATTATAAAATTAAAAGAGTTGGAAGATAACGCATGGGCTATCTGTCAGGAGTGCTTTGATTGTGCTATTTCTCCATGGCAGGTGGTTGGACCCATGTGGTCACTTCCAACTCTATTATTTGATGATTCTGTGATTAAAAACTTTGGATAAAATTACCTGCAGGCTCTGTTTAAGATATATAGAATACATAAATTAATTTCATGTTCACACTTGAACATGAAATACTCCAAGGTATTAAAATCCAAAACACTTCTGGCCTCTTGGATGAGGGATATCCTCCCTGTATCTCCCTGTAGCACCGGGACTGTGGCTCAGCTGACTGGGAGTCAGCTGCATTAAGATCACTACTAACTGAAAGGTCATGAGTTCGAAGCCAACCTGGGTCGGAGTGAGCTTCTGGCCAATTTTGTGTAGCTTTTTGTCAACCTTTGTAACCCGAAAGACAGTTGCATCTGTCAAGTAGGAAAATTAGGTTCCACTTATGTGGGGAGGCTAAGTTAACTAATTTACGAGGCCATAAAAAAATCTCCAGCAAAAGCATGCGGTACTTTGTCAGTGTCACAGATGG
Organism: Anolis sagrei; assembly: GCF_037176765.1. NCBI lineage: Eukaryota > Metazoa > Chordata > Lepidosauria > Squamata > Anolidae > Anolis > Anolis sagrei. The sequence continues at coordinate 73,993,198 of NC_090025.1, read as the reverse complement.
ACGGTGAAGCGACAGCTCCTGTGGTGGCCAGAAAAGTTGGAATACTTAATAGCCTCTGACTGTCAGTCTATATGTGTTGTGTGTCTATGGCATTGAATGTTTGCCATGTATATGTACATTGTAATCTGCCTTGAGTCCCTTGCGTGGTGAGAAGGGCGGAATATAAATATTGTAAATAAATAAATGTATCTGTCACCAACATGCTACAGGATTTTTTGCTGTTTTTGCTGCAGCAATCTGTCATGGGCACCCTTTTTCAAAATTTTCACAACGCAGTATGGTACTTTTTAACAAGAAGAATGAAACTGTATAGTGATGATCACATCATTCATGTGCCTCCCCTTCATTTATGCTCAAAATATATTTGTCTGTCTAATTTCTATTTGAAAGCATTTTGTATGAAACTCCACAGTATCTTATTGCACTCTTCCAACAAATCAATGTCATTTTTGCTGTTATTGTTATGTCAGCTCCAACTTATGGAGATCCTACTATAGAGAATAATTGGCAAGATTTTTTCAAAGAAAGGTTGTCATTGCCTTCCTCTGAGGCTGAGAGAGTGTGAGTTGCTCAAGATCATTGGTAAGTTTCTATGGAGAGTGGGGATTCATACTTTAATGTCCCAGAGTTGTAGTCCAACACTCACACCACTACACTGTGCTGTCTTTCTCTCTTGTATTTTGCCTTTAGGAGATGATGATGATTATGACGACGACAACAACAACAACAACAACGATTTATAGACAATAAAAATTGCCCCATGCTGTGTCTACATACACCATGATGCAGCAAAACAGAGGTGGCAGCTTTTGTTGTCAATATGTTGAAATTTCTTCCATATTGAGATGTCGAAATGTGCACCAGGTCAGATTCAGTCAGGGTTTCAAGTGTGCCTCAAACCCTAAATGAAACTTTAAACCTTACTGTAACTCTCAACACATTGGAATTCTGATGGGTTCACAAAGTAACCCACGGTAGTCAACTTGATTTATTTGATCTCCTAACACCAGGATTAACACTGCAGGCATACCTCAAACTGGGATGGACTGGGTAGCTTGATACTGTAGAATGCAACTAGATTTTCTTTTCAAACACTAGAGGTCTCTGTTATCCCAGAGTTGAGTTTAGTTTCCTGGGACTCTAATCTTCCCTTTACTCCCATTTTGTGTGTATGCCACTTCCCCATATATCCCACTGAACTCTGATAATCTCTCGGTAAACATGTTCCAGTGGGCTGCAAAAGTCCTGCATTATTTATTTTATCAGGAAAAACAACTGGGAGAAAGTAAGTTTCTCAGATTCATTGCTCAAAAGGCTCCCTTGTCACTTTTTCTTTCATGTTAACAATTACAAAATTATGAATGTGTCCCAGACTAAATTACGTTCTTTGTAATACTTGCAATTGTGGTGCAAGTTGTCTTTCACCAACACATCCACCCAAGACCCCTTGAACTGACTCCAGAACAATTTTAAGGTGAATCTCAACATTGGCAGGTTCTGTTGCGATCGATTTTGCTGACTTTTCCCCAAAATTTTTACACATTAGTTATTAAATGAGAGGCCACTAGAAGACTGCAATCGGACTATTAGGAGTGTGCAAAATTTTGGAGGTAATTCCATATTTCGGAAGATTCAGGCAATTTGGAAAAATGCATTCAAATATTTCCGAAATGAAAAAGCTTTTCCAAAATGTTTCGGAATTTTTTTTGAAGATTTGGAGATTCAGAACATTGCAGGCTTAAGTCTATATTACTAAATGTAACAATTTGCTGGGTTGAGAGGGAAGGGGCCAAGGGGCTGAATGCAATTGGCCATGGCAGATGCAGGCTACTTTTTCACTTGTCAACCAATCAGAGCTTTCTGCAAATCTTTCTGCTTCAGGGAGGAGTCACGGGCTCAATCTCTGGAGAAAGTATGAGTTTGGAAAGAACAAACATGTTTTTTGAGTTCTGTGTGTTCTGCTAACTATAACTTAGGCTTTTGACAATTCTACAACTTCTGTTCCTATTTCTCTGTTGCCCCAAACTTATTTTTTCCCCCATTTATTTATTTACTATACTTGTATACTATACTCAATACCTTTCTCAGCCTTAACAGCGACTCAAGACGGTTTACAAGTCAGTACACATAGCAACAAAATACAAACTGAACATTAAAACAGTATAAAACCACAATAGAAGCAATAAAACAATAAAAAACAACATCATTATCATCAGTGTCTCCTAGTTAAATAACGTTGTCCAAGTTCCATTGCCGAGTGATTCCATTTCCTATGTTAGTTACTCTGCATTTGTAAACGTTTGCTCATATAACCATATCTTAACTTGTCTCTGAAATGTTAAGAGTGAGGGAGCCAATCTAATCTCCTTAGGGAGGGTGTTCCATAGCTGAGGGGCCACCAGAGAGAAGGCCCTGTCTCTCGTCCCCGCCAAACGTACTTGTGATGAGGGCGGGATCGAGAGCAGGGCCTCCCCAGATGATCTTAAAGTCCCATAACTAGTGCTACTCCTAAAAGCCCTTTATAACCCCTCTCCCCAAACCAACCATTCAGCTTATGCCTGTGGTGTGTGTTGTGTATGCTGTTTTAGGAGAGTTGACTATGGGAAATTTATGGAAATACTGAGTATTATCCAATGGATATGAATGCTTAAAGAGAAAGGAGTTAATGATGGATGGAAGTTTTTTAAAAAGCAAGAAACTGAAGACACAAATTCAAACAGTACCAACAAAGAGAACAAATAAGAGAAATCTAAAGAAACCAGAATGGATGTCCAAATAACTTTCAATTGAACTAAAATTTAAAAGGGACATGTACAAGAAATGGAAAGGGGGGATCACTAAAGAGGAATTCAAACAAATAACCAGCACACGTAGGAAAAAGGTCCAAAAGGTTAAAGCGCAAAATGAGTTCAAGCTTGCCAGCGACATTAAAAACAATGAAAGGGGGTTCTTTGTTTATGTCAGTATAAAAAGGAAAAAAGGGGAAATGGTATGGCCTCTGCATGGAGAAGATGGTAAATGCAAATGGGATAGGGTAAAAGCAGAGCTGCTCAATACCTTCTTTGCCTCCGCCTTCTCCCAAAAGCAGATTAATGTTCAACCTTAGCAATATGGAGTGAATGAGGAAATGCAACCCAAAATAGGTACAGAAGTAGTTCAGGAATACCTGGCTGCTCTAAGTGAACCCAAGTCTCCAAATGAGCATTGAAGAAACAAGAGCATTGAATGAACTAACAGAAGTCATTTCAGAACCACTAGCAATAATCTTTGAGAATTCTTGGAGAACAGGAGAAGTCCCAGCAGACTGGAGAAGGGCAAATGTTTTGCCTTTGCTGAGAAAGTTTGACTTGTCCAAGTTCACTCAATGGGTTTCTATGACAGAGATTTTGAAAGCAGATGTACTCAGGACAGAATGAGAAATAGAATAGTGTCCAATTGACAACAAAGTCAGGTTAGGCAGCAATTTATTACCTCATCTGTTTAACTTGGACACTGAATATATCATATATAAAGCAGAATTAGACCCAAAAGAAGGTGTGAAAATTGAGGTGTGAAAACTGGATGAAGGAACACAACAATTTAAAATATGCAGATGACAGCATACTAAGAGTAAAAAAAAAAAAAGCAAAGATTTTGAATCATTACTAAAGAAAGGCAAGGACAAAAGTGGAAATGCACATTTATAGTTGAACATTAAGAAGACAAAAACAATGACCTGGGATTATTTACAAAACTTTAAAGTAGATGATGAAAACATTGAACTAGATAAAGATATTCCATTCCTTAGTCATTAATCAGAATGGAGATTGCAGTCAAGAAATATGAAGATTAGGGCCATGTTTACATGGAACAGATTAACCCGAGGTATTTGCTTCCTGGAGCTACTTTGCAACTAGCACATCCCTGTTGAATTTGGGGTCATGTCTTTTCCTGTCACAGCTGCTGCTTCCCACCAGCCACAGAGCTGGGATGCCCATGTGGTCAGCAAAGGTGGAGTAAAGCAAGTACCTCCTTCTTGCTGGTCATGCAGATCCCTCATTCTTGCTAAGCATGCAGATCACCAGCTCCAGATTCAATCAAGGATGCTATAGCATTAAGTCTGAAAGACCTGATCAAGCCTTTTGAGGAAAAGTAATGTAGAGGTCTTCATAAAGTCCCAATGAATTGAAGTCAACTTGAAAACAGTTAACAGCAACTATGCATATTGTAAAAGATTAACAAAACAATCTCAGGCAGGTCAACTTAGGAGTAAGTACCACTTGGGTCAATGGGACTGGTAAGTAGATGGCTATAGTATAACAGCCTTAAATATAATGCCAATAAGAACAATGATAGAAATTATGATAGTGTGATGATGATGGAAAACTCCCTGTAACATATGACTCAAGATTACATTAAAAATAACTGACTTATATAACTCTGCTGTGCAAAATTAAATTTTTAAAGTTTCCAGACACAGTTTGATTTGAACTGTGATATGCTTTCTTCTAAAATATGCAGCAGATTCAAGAAAAGAGACCCAGTGGAAGGTTTCAAGGACAGGAGAACAGGAAACATAAAGCATAATATCTCAAGATGAAGAGAATACCCAATTCTATTTCCATTCCGAAAAACATTTAGGATTTTCCTAAATGACAGTACAAGGTAGCTTTTTTGTTTTCAGACTCGCAAGCCTCAGTACATATTACTGAGCACATAGCCAGAACAATGGACTGAGCAGGGGCGGCTCATCCATTACGCGAAGTAAGAGGTCGCAGAACACTTTTTTTTGCCAGGGGCGCAGAGGCGCCTCTGTAAATGCCCCTCGACTGCCACTTGAGGAGTGCCCCCTCAGCTCACAACAGCCCTAGCAGTCTGGGGGGAGCCTCGGCTTTCTTGCCTCGCTGCCGGGCGATCCTCTTCCCAAAGGGCCTCGCCTAGCCCCTCTCGTTCCTGCTCCACCCGGCCACCAGGTGCACGAGCAGAGCCGGTGCTCAATCGTTCTCCGTGTTCGATCCCTTCCCCATGACCGTCTCCCTTTCCTGATCTCCCGGCGCTCCACCCGCCTCCTCTCCTCTTCCCAATCCACGGGTGGGCCAAGGGGCGAAGCCGCCATGCCTGACCTGCTTCGGGTCCGGAGGCGTGTCTGAAGACCCCAGCATGCGCACCAAAAGTCGCCTCTTCTCCTGACTTTCTCTTCAGCCATTGAGACCAAGAGAGAGAGAGAGAGAGAGAGAGAGCCCCTCCGGCTGGAGGTATCTCCCACCTCCGCTCCCTCCTTTGTTTTTGTGCCTACCTTCAGGAAAGGTGGGCATTTCCACCTCTCTCTCTCTCTCTCTCTCTCTCTCTCTCTCTGTCCCAATGGCTGAGGAGAAAGTCAGGAGAATAGGTGACCTTTGGTGCACACGCCGGGGTCTTCAGGCACGCTTCTGGACCCAAAGCACGCCAGGCAAGGGAGCAAATGCGGTAAGTGTAGTTATTGGGATGTATAGTTCACCTACAATCAAAGAGCATTCTGAACTCCACCAATGATGGAATTGAACCAAATATGGCACATAGAACTCCCACGACAAACAGAAAATATATATCAATGATTGGTTGGGGAGGGGGGCGCCAAAATACTGTTTGCTTACCATTGAAAATTCCCTAGGGCCGCCTCTGGGACTGAGGTCCAAGCTTTCAATCTGTTGAGTTTTTTAAAAAAAAAATGGGATAGAAAAGTCTCTTTGTGGCTTTGTCCATTGGTTATGTGTGAAATTCATTGCTCACATTAACTTTATCACATGTGCTGGAGGAAAGTTCTGAGAGTGCCTTGGACTGCGAGAAGATCCAATCAGTCCATCCTCCAAGAAATAAAGCCCGACTGCTCACTGGAGGGAAGGATACTAGAGACAAAGTTGAAGTACTTTGGCCACATTATGAGGAGACAGCAAAGCCTAGAGAAGACAATTATCCTGGGGGAAATGGAAGGAAAAAGGAAGAGGGGTCAACCAAGGGCAAGATGGATGGATGGCATCCTTGAAGTGACTGGCTTGACTCTGAAGGAGCTGGGGGAGGTGACGACTGACAGGGAGCTCTGGCGTGGGCTGGTCCATGAGGTCACAAAGAGTCGGAAATGACTGAACGAATGAACAACAAAATAGCATGTTTGACTGGTACTTAAGAATAATCATCGTCGTCATCATCATTTTATTTTTTACCTGCCTCTCCTCACAATGTGGGTTACAACACTGCTAAGACACATAATCAAAACACATAATCATTTAAAAACTCTCTGTAGAATACACATAATAAAACACATTTCCATAAACTATATATTAAAATACACAAAACAAAAGATAGACATAGAGTGGAAGTTTAAAATTCATTAAAACTATCTGGGTAGGACTGCCAGAAGAGATAGGTCTTCACTTGTGTCTGACAGCTGATCTAGCTGTTGTAGCTCTACTGACAGGTTTTTCCACAGTCATGGGGTGGCCAATGAAAAGGTCCTTTGGGTGATGGTTGCCAGTTGGGTTCTGACAGGCTGGAGCAGACGCCCCCAGAGCACCTCAGTGTTTGGAGCGGATTATACAGGAGAAGGTAACCTGGACCCAAATCATGTAGAGCTTTAAAGGTCAACACCAACACCTTATGCGTTGCCCATAAACTAACTGGCAGCCAGAGGAGTTAATTTAGGATAGGTGTAATATGCTCACTCCAAGATGTTCCTGTAACTATTTTGGCTGCCGTATTTTGAACCAACTGGAGTTTCCAAAATTGGAACAAGGGCAGTTCAATGTAATGCGCATTACAGAAGTTCCACCTTGAGGTTACCAATGCATGCATCTCTCTCCTGTTGCTGCTTTGCATTTCATTCATTAGTAGAAAGCTTCTTTTCACTGATGGGGAAAACCTGTCAATGGCTCATAATATTACTGCTGTTCCAATGATACTTCTGGTGTAATGGGTTCCTTCCACTGCAATTGCTATATTTCAGCAGTCACATGCATGAATGGGCATGATTTTCTTCCTCTCCTTGCTATTCTCAGACAGGGTAAGGTTAATTTTATTCCATTTTTTCTTTTATTGTTTTGCTATAATTGCAAAATTGTACAAAAATAAGTTAAACAATTAAAAGTTATCTATGCACTGGTTCATGTACAGGTGGGAAGGCAGGGATAGCGAGGCAATGCAAAAGTGTGATCTCAGGGCCATGCATCACCAAAGCCACGCCATAACATAATAGCAGAGAAATATGAAAGCAAATGTTTCAATACTGGTATGTTTCCTTTTGCTTTAGCAATGTAATTGCTATGAGACAACATGCTAATGTTATGAAGTCTCGCTGCCTGGGGCAATTAGAACACACGCTGCCTAACTCCCAGCCAATCAGAAGCTGGGAAAACACAGCACTGGTCAATCAGGGAAAGAGGAGGGCATTTCAGATCCAGCAATGTTACTGCATGTTTCTTTCTTCTGTATAGAAATGACTGCATCTCTGTGCGTTATCCATTCCATTGTTTAAGACTCGGATAGCTTTTTGGAATACTCCCAGTAACTCCTTTATTACAGACACACCAACAACTCAAATCCAAGGGAGCTCCTCATTCTTACCCCACTTCCCCTCTTATCTCCCTTCCTTCACTCCCCCCTCCCTCCTTCCAATTACTCCACATCTGTCTTGGTGCTTGCTTTCATTCAGCATCCTTGGATCTTGCTGGTGTTTTGAAGGAACAGCTTCTTTCCAACTCCAGGGCAGGACTCTCCACTATCTCCCCCTTACAAACTCCCACGTTCTTTATGCTTGTATATGTTGGCATCCATTGCGGTACACAGCACCCCTTCTGCAGACTGAATAAAGCTTCTATCATTTGCCTTCAATCAGTTGAGGTCCTGATTTCTGATTTGGAACATTAGCTATTAGCAGAACTCATCAGGCTGCCCTCAGTTATTTATTTCGTATCAAAAGCATTGCATAAATTTGTATAAAACTGATAAAAATAGAAGGAGCACAGGTGGCTAAATATCTTTTGACCAAAAACAGACAACAGCAATGGCATTGACTGTAGCCTCCAACAATTCTTCCTCTGTACATGAGGCAGGGCATAGTGGGCAAGCACACAGATGCGGAGTTGTCTGTTCTGCTCCACAGTCACACAAGGTGTGGAATTTTTTTAGATAGTGCCATTTTGCCAGGTTGTCTTTTGTTCTATGGAGTCACTTTTGAGTCTGTTCAGGGACTTTCAAGTTGCTCATTCTTGGTTTGCCTCTGGAGGAAGACCCTCTTGGGGGGTCATCCAGTTGGGATTTCCTGGTTTAGCAGTCCAGAGGGATACCCTTGCCATTGCTGGGGGGATGCCAAGATGAGTGGTAGTTCTCATAAAGCTTTTCCTTGATTTGAGTCTACTGGGAGGAGGCTGGTAGCCATGTAGTGGATGGCTTTCGTAGTGTTCCAGGAGCCCGGTAACCACGGGTTTTAGAAAACTGAAATTTTTGGCTTCAGTGGCAGGTCTGGGGAGATAAGTCATGACTGACTCCGGAGGTGCCACAGGAGGGGGAGAGATGCCCTGGGAAATGACTGGGATATGTCATCCTTTTTCTCAGATGGTTCAGATCAATTTCCATGAGTTCTGATAGTGCCTTAGATAATATTTTGTCCAGGAAAGGAAGGAACAAAGAGCAATCAAAAGAAGGCGAAGTTCTGCTGAAGCTGATATTTCAAACATTCATTTCTGAGATAGCAAGTTTGGGTGCTACTGGGTTAAAAATGCAAAAAGGAATAGAAAGAATGAGCCACGCATATCCTATGAGTCATGTTCGAAATATTTATATATTAGAAATATAAATAATTCTATAATGTAGATGCACCATCTTTTCTTCTCCAAGCTAAATATTGGAAGTTCCCTGAGCCCTTCCACATAGGACTTGGTTGCTGGACCCCTTACCATCTTGGCCACCCTTCTCTGAATTTGTTCTAACTTGGCTATATACTTCCTTGAGTCTCAGTGCCCCAAATTCTCACAATGCCCGAGTTTGCATTTTCTTGGCCACTTTGTGTGTGTTCCTTCAAGCCACCTGCTGCTCACTGAGACACCATAAATTTCATAGGGCAGTGTTTCTCAACCTTCCTAAAGCCGTGACCTCTTAATACAGTTCCTCATGTTGTGGTGACCCCCAACCATTACATTAGTTTTGTTGCTACTTCCTAACTGTGGTTTTGCTACTGTTATGAATTGTAATGTAAATATCTGATATGCAGGATGTATTTTCATTCACTGGACCAAATTTGGCATAAATACCTGATATGCCCAAATTTACATACTGGTGAGGTTGGTGGGATTGATTTTGTCATTTGCAAGTTGTTGTTGGGATTTATAGTTCACCTACACTCAAAGAGCATTCTGAACTCCACCAACGATGGTGGAATTGAACCAAACTTGGCACACAGAACTCCCATGATCAAGAGAAAATACTGGAAGTGTTTGGTGGGCCTTGACCTTGAGTTTTGGACTTGTAGTTCACCTACATCCGGAAAGCACTGTGGACTCAAAACAATGATGGATCTGGACCAAACTTGGCATGGATATTCAGTATGCCCAAATGTGAACACTGGTGGAGTTTGAGGGAAATAGACCTTGATATTTGGAAGTTGTCATTGCTGGGATGTATAATTCGCCTACAATCAAAGAGCATTCTGAACCCAGTGGTGCAGTGGGTTAACCCCTGTGCCGGCAGGACTGAAGACCGACAGGTCACAGGTTTAAATCCGGGGAGAGACGGATGAGCTCCCTTTATCAACTCCAGTTCCTCATGCGTGGGCATCAGAGAAGCCTCCCACAAGGATGATTTAAAAAAACCAAATCATCCAGGCGTCCCCTGGGCAACGTCCTTGCAGACGGCCAATTCTCTCACACCAGAAACAACTTGCAGTTTCTCAAGTCGCTCCTGACATGAAAAAAAACCCATCAATGATAGAATTGACCCAAACTTCTGGATCTGGACCAAACATGGCACAAATAGTAAATATGCCCAAATGTGAACACTGGTAGAGTTTGGGGGAAATAGACCTTGACATTTTGGAGTTGTTGTTTTTTGTGTGTGTGTGTGTGTGTGTGTGTGTCAGGAGCGACCTGAGAAATTGCAAGTCGCTTCTGGTGTGAGAGAATTGGCCATCTGCAAGGACATTGCCCAGGGGACGCCCGGATGATTTGATGTTTTATCATCCTCGTGGGATGTCCCCACATGAGGAGCTGGAGCTGATAGAGGGAGCACATCCACCTCTCCCCAGATTTGAACCTGCGACCTGTCTGTCTTCAGTCCTACAATTTTGGAGTTGTAGTTGCTGGGATTTGTAATTCACCTACAATCAAAGAGCATTCTGAACCTCATCAATGATAGAATTGACCCAAACTTCCCACACAAGAACCCTTATTACCAACAGAAAATACTGTGTATTTTGATGGTCTTTGACGACCCCTCTGACACCCCTTTATGACCCCCCCCCCCCGGGGTCCCAACCCCCAGGTTGAGAAATGCTGTCATAGGGCATTCTGAGGCAAAGGAATATCCAAAGGTGCTTTTGACAGTTCCTTCCTCTAAACCAGGGGTCCTCAAACTAAGGCCCGGGGGCTGGATGCGGCCCTCCAAGGTCATTTACCCGGCCCTCACTCAGGGTCAACCTAAGTCTGAAACGACTTAAAAGCACACAACAACAACAACAACAACAACAACAATCCTATCTCATCAGCCAAAAGTAGGCCCACACTTCCCATTGAAATACTAATAATTTTATATTTGTTGAAATTGTTCTTCATTTTAATTATTGTATTGTTTTTAACTCCAGCAAAGGATCACCGCCGTGTCGTGGCGCTGGAGCGTGAGCACCTCAATGATGTCATGAGCGAAACCGTGAAGGGCCACCCAAGATGGGACGGTCGTGGCAGAGAGGTCAGACCAAGCGTGATCCCTGGGGGAGGCAATGGCAAACCACCCCAGTATCCTTGCCAAAAAAACTAAATGGACTAGTACAACCAGAGATATGTCGGTATGCCATTGGAAGATGCGACTCCCAAGTCGGAAGATGGCCAAAATGCTACTGGGGAGGAGCAGAGGATAAGTTCAACTAGCCCCAGATGTGATGACGCAGCTAGCTCAAAGCCGAAAGGAAGGCTAGCGGCCGACGGTACTGGAGGTGAACGACGAATCCAATGCTCTAAAGATCAACACACCATAGGAACCTGGAATGTAAGATCTATGAGCCAGGGCAAATTGGATGTTGTTATTGGTGAGATGTCAAGACTAAAGATAGACATTCTGGGGGTCAGCGAACTGAAATGGACTGGAATGGGCCACTTCACATCAGATGACCACCAGATCTACTACTGTGGACAAGAGGAACATCGAAGAAATGGAGTAGCCTTCATAATTAATAAGAAATTCGCTAAAGCAGTGCTTGGATACAACCCAAAAAATGACAGAATGATCTCAATTCGAGTGCAAGGAAAGCCTTTCAACATTATAGTGATCCAAATATACGCCCCAACCACAGCTGCTGAAGAAGCAGAAGTAGATCAGTTCTATGAGGATCTGCAGGACCTACTGGATAATACACCAAAAAGAGATATTATTTTCATTACAGGAGACTGGAATGCCAAGGTGGGAAGTCAAATGACAACTGGGATCACAGGCAAGCATGGTCTGGGAGAACAAAATGAAGCAGGATACAGGCTGATAGAATTTTGCCAGGAAAACTCGCTGTGTATAACGAATACTCTCTTCCAACAACCTAAAAGACGGCTTTATACATGGACCTCACCAGATGGTCAACACCGAAATTGACTACATCCTTTGCAGCCAAAGGTGGCAGACATCCATCCAGTCGGTGAAAACAAGACCTGGGGCTGACTGTAGCTCAGATCACAAACTTCTTATTGCTCAGTTTAGAATAAGACTAAAGAGATCAGGGAAAATACACAGACCAGTTAGATATGATCTCACTAACATTCCTATATACAGTGGAAGTGAAGAACAGATTTGAAGGACTAGATTTAGTAAACAGAGTCCCAGAAGAACTATGGACAGAAGTCCGCGACATTGTTCAGGAGGCGGCAACAAAGTACGTCCCAAAGAAAAAGAAAACCAAGAAGGCAAAATGGTTGTCTGCTGAGACACTGGAAGTAGCCCAAGAAAGGAGGAAAGCAAAAGGAAACAGTGAAAAGGGGAGATATGCCCAGTTCAATGCGCAATTCCAGAGGTAAGCCAGAAGAGATAAGGAACTATTTTTAAATAAGCAATGCATGGAAGTGGAAGAAGACAACAGAATAGGAAGGACAAGAGACCTCTTCCAGAAAATTAGAAACATTGGAGGTACATTTCAGGCAAAAATTGGTATGATAAGAAACAAAGATGGCAGGGACCTAACAGAAGCTGAAGAGATCAAGAGAAGGTGGCGAGACTATACAGAAGATCTGTATAGGAAGGATAATAATATCGAGGATAGTTTTGACGGTGTGGTGAATGAATTAGAACCAGACATCCTGAGGAGTGAGGTTGAATGGGCCTTGAATGAGAAGCATTGCTAACAACAAGGCAGCAGGAGACGACGGGATCCCAGCTGAACTGTTTAAAATCTTAAAAGATGATGCTGTCAAGGTGATGCATGCCATATGCCAGCAAATATGGAAAACACAAGAATGGCCATCAGACTGGAAAAAATCAACTTATATCCCCATACCATAAAAGGGAAATGCGAAAGACTGCTCAAACTTCCGTACAGTGGCCCTTATTTCTCATGCCAGTAAGGTAATGCTCAAGATCCTGCAAGGAAGACTCCAGCAATACATGGAGCGAGAGTTGCCAGATGTTCAAGCTGGGTTTAGAAAAGGCAGAGGAACGAGAGACCAGATTGCCAATATCCGCTGGATAATGGAGAAAGGCAGGGAGTTTCAGAAAAACATCTACTTCTGCTTCATTGACTATTCTAAAGCCTTTGACTGTGTGGATCATAATAAATTGTGGCAAGTTCTTGGTGGTATGGGGATACCAAGCCACCTTGTCTCTCTCCTGAGGAATCTGTACAAGGACCAAGTAGTAACAGTAAGAACTGACCACGGAACAACAGACTGGTTCAAGATTGGGAAAGGCGTACGGCAAGGCTGCATCCTCTCACCCAACCTTTTTAACTTGTATGCAGAACACATCATGCGATGTGCGGGGCTCGATGAATGCAAAGCTGGGGTGAAAATTGCTGGAAGAAACATTAACATCCTCAGATATGCAGATGACACCACTCTGATGGCCAAAAGCGAGGAGGAGCTGAGGAGCCTTCTAATCAAGGTGAAAGAAGAAAGCGCAAAAGCTGGGTTGCAGCTAAACATCAAAAAAACCAAGATCATGGCAACAAGAATGATTGACAACTGGAAAATAGAGGGAGAAAATGTGGAGGCCGTGACAGACTTTGTATTTCTAGGCGCAAAGATTACTGCAGATGCAGACTGTGGCCAGGAAATCAGAAGACGCTTACTTCTTGGGAGGAGAGCAATGTCCAATCTCGATAAAATAGTAAAGAGTAGAGACATCACGCTGGCAACAAAGATCCGCCTAGTCAAAGCCATGGTATTCCCTGTAGTCACCTACGGATGTGAGAGCTGGACCTTAGGGAAGGCTGAGCGAAGGAAGATCAATGCTTTTGAGCTGTGGTGTTGGAGGAAAGTGCTGAGAGTGCCTTGGTAACTGCGAGAAGATCCAACCAGTCCATCCTCCAGGAAATAAAGCCCGGCTGCTCACTGGAGGGAAGGATACTAGAGGCAAAGTTGAAGTACTTTGGCCACATCATGAGGAGACAGGAAAGCCTAGAGAAGACAATTATGCTGGGGAAAGTGGAAGGTAAAAGGAAGAGGGGCTGACCAAGGGCAAGATGGATGGATGGCATCCTTGAAGTGACTGGACTGACCTTGAAGGAGCTGGGGGTGGTGACAGCCGACAGGGAGCTCTGGCGTGGGCTGGTCCATGAGGTCACGAAGAGTCGGAGACGACTGAACGAATGAACAACATTGTTTTAAAGTGTTTTTTGCACTACAAATACAAATAAGATATGTGCAGTGTGCATAGGAATTCATTCATGTTTTTTTCAAACTATAATCTGGCCCTCTGACAGTTTGAGGGACTGTGACCTGGCCCTCTGTTTGAAAGGTTTGAGGACCCTTCCTCTAAACTATAACCTAGAGTACCTGGTCTTCATTGGTGATCTCCAATATGAGTACTAATCAGGGCTAACCCTTTCTTAACTACCAAGATCAGTTGAAATCTGGTCCCTTTAACTGAGGAAAGTGTTTGGCATCTTCCAGTAATATCACAGCATCCAGATTAAAAGAGACAAGAGGAAAGAAGATGGGAAAATGAAGAGAACTTCAGGTGTTTGAACTGTGTTTCAAAATGCTGAGGTTGTGAAATGCTGCATTGCTGGAAATTTGAAAAATCAGTGGTTACAATGCCTCCCTTTTTGCCCCCCTCCATAGAAAGACAAGGCTCCTGCAGCTAAGCAGAGGGAGCTCTCCAAGAGGGGCGGGGCTTGGCTTCCAGGCTCCGCCCCCTCGGAATGGAGAAGAAGCGCTGCGCCCTGTGATTGGTCCTCCCGGTTTTGGAAAACCCCGCTCTCCAGGCTCCTCTGGATGGGCTGCGGGAAGGCGCCGCAGCTTTCCAGGTACCTGCGCTTTTCCTCGGGTTGAGCAGCGCTTGGATCCAAAGCCAGAGGGAGAGAAGCTGATGCCAGGGCGCTGAGACTGACCAGGATCCCTCCCTTCCCTGGACTCCTTTGGTGCTGCTCCGAGGAGAGATGGAGCTGGGCGCCCCACTGGGGCTCTTCGTCCTGCTGTTGCTTCTTGCAGAGCCTTGGAGGGTCCATTCAGGTAAGGCAGGCACGAGCTGTCTGCTGTTGTTATTGTCTTGTGATGGGAGGCATCTATAAACACCCTAAAGGCAGCAGATCCCTTCTGAGATGGGATGCTAAGCAGGGTCTACCCTGGATAGCACTTGGATGGGAGACCGCCAAGCCATACCGAAGATTCAAAGTGTCAATGATAACATTATGTAATATGATTGCCCTAAAGGCAGCAGATCCCCTCTGAGATGGGATGCTAAGCAGGGTCTACCCTGGATAGCACTTGGATGGGAGACCGCCAAGCCATACCGAAGATTCCAAGTGTCAATGATAACACTATGAAATATGATTACCTTAAAGGCAGCAGATTCCCTCTGAGGTGGGATGCTAAGCAGGGTCGGCCCTGGATAGCACTTGGATGGGAGATCGCCAAGCCATACCGAAGATTCCAAGTGTCAATGATAACACTATGAAGTATGATTACCTTAAAGGCAGCAGATCCCCTCTGAGGTGTGATGCTAAGCAGGGTCGGCCCTGGATAGCACTTGGATGGGAGATCGCCAAGCCATACCGAAGATTCCAAGTGTCAATGATAACACTATGAAGTATGATTACCTTAAAGGCAGCAGATCCCCTCTGAGGTGGGATGCTAAGCAGGGTCGGCCCTGGATAGCACTTGGATGGGAGACCGCCAAGCCATACCGAAGATTCCAAGTGTCAATGATAACACTATGAAATATGATTACCTTAAAGGCAGCAGATCCCCTCTGAGGTGGGATGCTAAGCAGGGTCGGCCCTGGATAGCACTTGGATGGGAGATCGCCAAGCCATACCGAAGATTCCAAGTGTCAATGATAACACTATGAAGTATGATTACCTTAAAGGCAGCAGATCCCCTCTGAGGTGGGATGCTAAGCAGGGTCGGCCCTGGATAGCACTTGGATGGGAGACCGCCAAGCCATACCGAAGATTCCAAGTGTCAATAATAACACTATGAAATATGATTACCTTAAAGGCAGCAGATTCCCTCTGAGGTGGGATGCTAAGCAGGGTCGGCCCTGGATAGCACTTGGATGGGAGACCACCAAGCCATACCGAAGATTCCAAGTGTCAATAATAACACTATGAAATATGATTACCTTAAAGGCAGCAGATCCCCTCTGAGGTGGGATGCTAAGCAGGGTCGGCCCTGGATAGCACTTGGATGGGAGACCGCCAAGCCATACCGAAGATTCCAAGTGTCAATAATAACACTATGAAATATGATTACCCTAAAGGCAGCAGATCCCCTCTGAGCTGGGATGCTAAGCAGGGTCGACCTTGGATAGCATTTGGGTGCTGTAGGCTCTACGTTAGAGGAAGGAACTGGCCAAACCAATGAAGGCTTTCTCAACTCCGCCATTGATGGAATTGAACCAAACCCGGCACACAGAACTCCTATGACCAACAGAAAATACTGGAAGGGTTTGATGAGCATTGGCCTTGAGTAGAGGTCCAAAAACTAAGGCCAGGGGGCCAAATGTGGCCCTCCAAGGTCATTTACCCGGCCCTCGCTTAGGGTCAACCTAAGTCTGAAACAACTTGAAAGCACACAACAACAACAACAACAACAACAACAACAACAACAATCCTATCTCATCAGCCAAAAGCAGACCATTCCCATTGAAATACTAATATTTTATATTTGTTAAAATTGTTCTTCATTTTAATTATTGTATTGTTTTAAGTGTTTTTTGCACTACAAATAAGATATGTTCAGTGTACATAGGAATCCATTCATGCTTTTTTTTTTCAAATTATAATCCAGCCCTCCAACAGTTTGAGGGACTGTGACCTGGCCCTCTGTTTAAAAAGTTTGAGGACCCCTGGCCTTGAGTTTTGGAGTTGAAATTCATCTACATACAGAGAGCTATGTGGACTCAAAGAATAATGGATCTGGACAAAACGTGGTACCAATACTAAATATGCCCAAATGTGAACACTGATAGAGTTTGGGGGAAATAGACCTTGACATTTTGGAGTTGTAATTGCTGGGATTTATAGTTCACCGCGAGATGCAGAGCCAATCTTAAGAAATGGGGCTACAAAGTTGAATCCACGACATCCACGAGTGTGGAGAAGAGTAAACCACTGACCACCTGCTGCAATGCATCCTGAGCCCTGCCACATGCACAATGGAGGACCTCCTTGTAGCAACACCAGAGGCACTCCAAGTGGCCAGATACTGGTCAAAGGACATTTAATCAACTACCAAGTTTGCAAAATTTGTGGGGTTTTTTTTATCTGTTTGTTTGTTTTGTTCTGTTAGAAATGTAATACAATGGTCTGATTGCTGATGTCACAATAAATAAAGAAAGAAATAGTTCACCTACAATCAAAGAGCATTCTGAACCCTGCCAATAATAGAATTGGGCCAACCTTCCCACACAGAAACGCCATGATCAACAGAAAATACTGTTTTCTAAGGGTCTTTGGCCACCACTCTGACACCCCCTCGCAACCTCCCCAGGGGTCCCAACCCCCAGGTTGAGAAATGCTGCCCTATGGGGTTAGCATAAATACACATTAATCTCTGGAGAGGAATTAGTGGGGACTAGTAAGCTGCTCCACAGTGAAATAGATTTCCTAGGGACTGGTGAGTTCCTCTTCTTTTGGAGATCTTTAAACAAAGATTGAAAATCTTTGACAGTGTGTCTGGTCCAAATTGGATCTTGAGGTCTCATTGATAGAGACATTGATAGATAATTAGTGTCTCTACACACACCAAAAAAAAAAAAAAGACTTGTGAGGAATGACGACAATTTCATTTGATGGGGCAGAATTATTCTTCCTCAAGGAGACTCAAACGGCTTAGTCTGGAAGCTGCCCAGAGTCCCCTCGGGGAGATAGGGCAGCCTATAAATAAAGTATTATTATTACATTAAGAGCATTTCAAGACAATTTAAAATTTACAAAATTCAAACGAAATGGTTGAAAACATTATCAGTTACAATCCATTAAAAACATATTCAAAACTAAATTCCAGAGTGGCATGTGCTACTTTTCCATTCTGTCTATACAGGAAAGTAAGCAATTCAGATTCACTGGCAGAGAACCTGAGGGAGGAACTTGATGAGGGATCAGGTGGGAAGGGATCTGGCCTAGACCTCCACAATCTGAAGGGACAAAAAAGCCCTTTTCCCTGGCAAGGGGTTTGGTGGGTTGGAAAAACCATAGTGTGCCATTCTTTGCCCGGCACAGCCCTTAGCCCAAGGTACATGAGCAACATCGCCACCTGGATGAGGGACTTCAGGCGGAAAAGTCTTGGTGTCGAATTTGGAGGCCCCGGGAGTGGATGGGCAACACCAGTTCTCTAGCCACAGGTAAAGAGAGTGTGTTCTTTCGCTGCTGGGCTTGAAACAAAGAGCCTTTAAAACAGGACGTGCACCTTTTGGCCCAACAGGAAGCCAGGGGGCCCGAAGAGAATTTTTGAAGGATTTTCACCATAAACAGGCTTTAGAAGGCTTGTGAAATAACAAAGTTTTTGTTGGTGAACAATCAACAGAAACTCCTTTTGTCTTCAAAGGGTTAAACAAATACTTTCAGGCTTCAAACAACTGGTGGCTTCTAACTGATTCTTTGCTTTACTTTAAAGGAAAACCCCTTTCTAAATTTCTCCCAGGCTAACTATGAACTTAAAACTTATTGATGTGGATTCACTACCGGGCTGAACTGTGTCTCAACGCCGAGCAAACCTATCAAAAGGCTTGTAATCACTTAGCTGGAATCCTTGATGCTTAAAGCTGTTATTCCCTCCGGAATTCTTCAGGGCTGTAAAGCTGTTTCCCTGGAACCTTCGAGAATCTTTAGATCAGTGTTTCTCAACTTTGCTAATGCTGCAACCCCTTAATATCGTTCCTCATGTTGTGGTGACCCCCAACCATAAAATTATTTTCATTGCTTCTTCATAACTGTAATGTTATTGTTATGAATTGTAATGTAACTATCTGATATGCAGGATGTATTTTTATTTACTGGACCAAATTTGGCACAAATACCCGACACGCCCAAATTTGAATATTGGTAAGGTTTTTTGGGGTGTGTGTGATTTTGTCATTTGGGAGTTGCAGTCGCTGGGATGTGTCGTTCACCTATAATTAAAGAACGTTTTAAACTCCACCAACGATGGAATTCAAACAAACTTGGCACACAGAACTCCCATGACCAACAGAAGATAGTGAAAGGGTTTGGTGGAGTCTGGGGAAAATAGACCTTGACATTTGGGAGTTGTGGTTGTTGGGATTTATAGTTCACCTACAAAGAAAATTCTGAACCCCACCACTGATAGCATTGGGCCAAACTTCCCACACAGAACCCCCGTGCCCAACAGAAAATATTGTGTTTTCTGGTGGTCTTTGATGACCCCTCTGACACCCCCTCATGATCCCCCCAGGGGTCCCGACCCCCAGGTTGAGAAACGCTGCTTTAGATGATCTTAGGACTGGTTTTTCTCCTGGAGGTCTTAAGGGTCGAAACCTTTTTACAGGAGGAAATCTGTACACATCCTGTACATTGACTTCCCTGTAGAAAACTAACTGAAATAATTCCTCCCTCTTCCCAAAACCCAGAAAAAGGGGCGGAACCAAAGCTAAATGAAGATGGACAGGGGGCTTGCCCTATGACTGCAAACTATAACAGGAAGCCACCCTGTTGCAAAATCTCAAGCCTGAGATTGCAAACAACCCTTTAGTTCCAAGCAAATAAAATTGGAGCTCCTGGAACAGCTGTTCCAGAACAGAGTGAAAAGAAGAAAAGAAATTTGCTGTTGGTCAGGACTAGGGAAAAGTCTCCTCTTCAAACCGATGATACAGAATTGCCAAATCATATTGGAAGAATATCCATGGAAAAATAGAAAAGATATTAGACATGAAGTTCGAACTAAAACCTGAAGATTTCCTTTTAGGAATAATAGACTTCGAAATGGATTTAAACAAAGATAAGCTTTTTAATTACCTGGTGACAGCAGCCAGAATAAACTATGCAAAATTCTGGAGAACGAAAAAGACTCCATCCCAAGATCAATGGTTAATGAAAAAATTAGATATTATGAATATGGACAAATTAACCCAACGGATGAGCATAAAGCAGAACTCAAAAATATCCAAAATGGGCTGGACACCAATAAAGAACTTTATAAATCAAGAGAACCTGAAATGGTTAATAGACATAAGATAAACATAAACAACAAAAGCTCTTGAGAGAGAATATGGAAAGAAACTGGCCTAATAATCATGAGAGATCAGATGATTAAATAAAAAAGGACCTATCCGAGGTGAAGATTGGAAGTCAAACCAATTACCCAACCCAAACTCCAACCACAACCCCAACGCTCCTGTTTTTTCCTTTTTCTTTCTTTCTTTTCTCTCTCTCCCCCTTTTTTCCTGGATCCTGAATCTATACTTTCCTACTTTCCTATACTAATCATATGTTCCCCCACTTTATTGTTATTTGTAAATCTTAATAAAATATTTTTAAAACCGATGATGCTGTTGCTGAAAGTGACAAACTTACTGCTGGATTTTTGCAGGTTGAGGCTGTTGATCAATCACAATGCCCCGCCCTTGTCAAAATATGTCAGTTTCTTCATGCTGTTATAGGTATTATCCAGAATGTATCCTTTTTTGAACTGCCAGCAGGCGGATGCTGGGAGTTGTAGTTCAAAAAAGTAAGTTCCTCCCTCTAGAGCCATGGATAGAAGAACATCAGGTGAAGGAGACTTGGATGAAGGCAAACAAATTGAAATTGAATCCAGACAAGACAGAGATACTCCTGGTCAAAGTATAGAGTTACAGCCTGTGCTGGACAGGGTTACACTGCCACTGAAATCACAGGTTTGCAGCTTAGGAGCTCTCCTGTATTCATCACTGAATTCAGGTTTCAACAATGGCCAGAGGAGATTTCACACAATTAAAACTTGTGCTCCAGTTGCACCCATACCTTCAGAAGCAAGACTTGGCCACGGTGGTCCATGCTCTTGTTACATCTCGAATAGATCACTGCAATGTGCTCTTTGTGGGGCTGCCTTTGAAGACTGTTCGAAAACTTCAAGTAGTCCAACAGGTAGTAGCCAGATTGCTCACTGGAGCAATGTTAAGGGAGCACTCCCCCCCCCCCCCCACACACACACATTATGCCAGTTCTACTGGTTGCCAGTCTGCTACCAAGAACAATTTAAAGTACTTGCTTTAGCCTATAAAGCCCTAAACATTTCTGGCCTAGCCTACCTGTCTAAATGAATCTCCCTCTATGAACCACCTCGGAGGCTAAGATCTCCCTGCTCTCAGTCTCAGTGTGGCTGGTGGAAACAAGAGACAGGGCCTTTTCAGTGGTGGACCCTCAGCTGTGGAACTCTTTTCCTAGTGAAATTAAATCAGCTCCCTCCCTCCTGACCTTTAGAAAGAAGCTGAAAATCTGGCTATGGGACCAGGCTTCCAGAGAATAGTCAGTGCAATAGGCTGCTATGAAACAAGTGCAAATACAATTGGAAT
Organism: Anolis sagrei; assembly: GCF_037176765.1. Taxonomy (NCBI): domain Eukaryota; kingdom Metazoa; phylum Chordata; class Lepidosauria; order Squamata; family Anolidae; genus Anolis; species Anolis sagrei. Next base: position 73,971,832 of record NC_090025.1, on the reverse strand, counting down.
GGCTCCTGGATTATGGCTCTGATTTTTGTGTGGTTTTTAGTAGTTGGGTTTAATGTATTAATATGTTGTAATTTTAAATTTTAATGCTTTTACTGTGTGTGTATATTGTATTTGTATGTTTGTTTTTATGGCATTGAATTACTGCCCATTTGGAAGTCACCCTGAGTCCCCTTTGGGGTGAGATAGAACAGAGTAAAATACAGCAAATAAATAAATAAGTAAGACATTGAGAGAGGAAAGAATAAGCACAAACAATCTTTTAAAAAATTAATGTATTTATCAATCAAAATGTATAAGTATACATCCTTTCCCCTTTTTACAATATCTTGGACAGGGAAGTATGCCATATTTTGCACAAATAAAAAGAAGAAAATCAAGCACAAATATAATTTTTTAACTTTCTCCAGTTAAAACTTATACTGATCATATGCCTCTACTACACATCTTTTGTCTACTTATGCATATATTATTATTATTATTATTATTATTATTATTATTATTATTATTTGAAACACAACAAGATGAGTCCACAGCAGACACTCTACTGGCTGTTGAATTGGATCACAGGTCGGACGCTTCCCAAGTGTGCAGATCCCGGTAAGGTGGCCTTCTGCAGCTGGCAGATGGTAGTTTTGTCAGTGCCGATTGTGTTTAAGTGCAGGCCAAGGTCTTTAGGCACTGCACCCAGTGTGCCAATCACCACTGGGAACACCTTTACTGGCTTGTGCCAGTCTTTGCAGTTCCATTTTTAAATCCTCATATTGTGTCAGCTTTTCCAGTTGTTTCTCTTCAATCCTGCTGTCACCTGGGATTGCGACATCGATGATCCATACTTTGTTTTTTAACACGATTGTGAGGTCAGGAGTATTATGCTCCAGAACTCTCTCTGCCTGAATTCAGAAGTCCCAGAGGAGTTTGGCATGTTCATTCTCTGTAACTTTTTCTGGCTTGTGATCCCACCAGTTCTTTGCTGCAGGTAGATTATTATTATTATTATTATTATTATTATTACTACTACTACTACTAATAATAATAATAATAATAATAATAATAATATGTCTTTCCCCCCTCTCCCCTTATTTTGTGCCATCTTCACTGGAACCAACTCATCTTATTTCACAAGTCCTGTTGCCATATTTTCCAAAAATCTGCTTGTTTCCATATTCCTTTTTTAATATTAATATTGTAAGTCAGTTTGTCATTAATAGCTATGTTCCATATTTCCCTGACCATTCTTCTAACTGAATTTCCTTTCTTTCATTCCAATTTTTTGCTACTAACAATTTCACTAAATTTAGCAAATTAGAGATCAATTCCTTCTCCTCTTGTGAAGGAATTGTATTGTCATGTATGAGAAATAATGCTGAGTTTGGTGTACTCCCTATTTCTATTTTTATTATTGTTCTTATTTCTTTAAATATTCTTTCCCAATTTTTTGTATAATTTTACAGGACCACCACATATGAAAATATGAACCCATTTCCTGACAGCCTCTCCAGCACTGCTTTGAATAATTTTTATCTATCTGATTTAGTCTAATGGGGGTTAGGTATCATCTCCATATCATTTTGTAACAGTTTTCCTTAATTCTTATTATGGACATATTTTTTAGTGATCTCACACTCCATATCCTTGCCCATTCTTAATTATTCCTTTCCCCTCCTAAATCTACTTCTCATACTTCACTCAAGTGGTCTTGTTCCTGTTCGTCCATTAGTAATAGTTTATAGATATTGCTTACTGTTACTTACTTACTTAGGCGATCCCTCGTTGGACGAGTAAGATGGTCTTCCATTATGGATTTCCTTGTGGGTCCGTATGTGGCTGTGGAGCCCTATTCTTGCTCTGCATCTTCTTCCGCAGTGAGGGCATTGGTTTCCAGGTGGAAGGCAGTCCCGGTCGGGGTTGGCTTGACGCGCCTTCCTCCTGGCACGTTTCACTCTTTCACCCTCCACTCGTGCCTCCTCAAATTTTGCAGCACTGCTGGTCACAGCTGTCCTCCAGCTGGAGCGCTCAAGGGCCAGGGCTTCCCAGTTCTCAGTGTCTATGCCAGAGTTTTTAAGGTTGGCTTTGAGCCCATCTTTAAATCTCTTTTCCTGTCCACCAACGTTCCGTTTTCCATTCTTAAGTTCGGAGTAGAGCAACTGCTTTGGGAGACGGTGGTCAGGCATCCGGACAACGTGGCCGGCCCAACGGAGTTGATGTTGGAGGACCATCGCTTCAATGCTGGTGGTCTTTGCTTCTTCCAGCACACTGACGTTTGTCCGCTTGTCTTCCCAGGAGATTTGGAGGATTTTCCGGAGGCAGCGCTGATGGAATCGTTCCAGGAGTTGCATGTGACGTCTGTAGACAGTCCACGTCTCACAGGCATAGAGCAGGGTTGGGAGGACAATAGCTTTATAGACAAGCACCTTGGTCTCCCTACGGATGTCCCGGTCCTCAAACACTCTCTGCTTCATTCTGGAAAATGCTGCACTTGCAGAGCTCAGGGGGTGTTGTATTTCTCCCCTCCAGAGGAACCGTGGACATGATCTTCACTGCACGACAGCTCCAAGAAAAATGCAGGGAACAAAACCAACCTCTATACATGGCATTCATCGACCTTGCAAAGGCATTCGACACAGTGAATCGCAGCGCTCTCTGGAACATCCTCCACAAAATCGGGTGCCCAAGCAAATTTGTGAACATCCTGCGGCTCCTCCATGATGACATGATGGCAACAGTCTTGGACAGCAGTGGCTCCCAAAGTGACCCATTTAAAGTGGTGTCAAACAGGGATGTGTTATTGCCCCAACTCTATTCTCCATCTTCATCGCTATGATACTTCACCTTGTTGATGGGAAGCTTCCCACCGGAGTGGAAATAATCTATCGGACAGGTGGCAAGCTATTCAACCTCAGCAGACTGAAAGCCAAAACCAAGGTTACAACAACAGCTGTTATAGAACTCCAGTATGCTGATGACAATGTCGTCTGTGCGCATTCAGAAGAAGATCTACAAGCCACTCTAAACACCTTCGCAGAAGCATACGAGAAGCTCAGCCTGTCATTGAACATTGAAAAAACCAAGGTGCTTTTCCAGCAGGCACCAGCCATCCCCTCTCCAATGCCAGTGATACAGCTTAATGGTGTAACATTAGAAAATGTGGACCATTTCCGCTACCTTGGCAGCCACCTCTGCTTACTGTGCCTTTTAATGTTACATTCTCTTCTTTAACCTCCCTTTGAGTTATCATCTTCTCAAATTCCACATATTCCCTACCCCCACTATACTTTTTTCCTTATATCACTTGATGATTCCCCCAATTGTAAGTATTTATACCATTTTAATCCTCTTCCTATTAATTGTTCTTTTATCCTTTCCATATTTACCACCTTCAGATCCCAATCCCTTATTTTCATTATACCATTATACCATTTCCATTAAATTCTGCTTCAAGTTCTTTTTTTTATGTTTACTGAGAAAACTTTTGTCATCAAAACTGGCATCATAAGCGAAATACCTTGCATTTTTAAATACTTCCCCAAAATCTCCAATTTTTTAAAAAAGGATTATTTAAATTATTATACCATTTCTTTTTACCCTTTCTTCTATTATCCCTATAGAAAATGTATTCTAATTTCAGTTGTATTTTTTATCAATTTCTTCTAACCACTCTAATCCCGTTTGTTTTGCTAAATGTTCTACTATATATCTTATTTGATTAGAATGAAAAGCAAATAAGATATTGATTACCTTACCACCCATCACCCCCCATTATAAGTCTAGCACAGAGGGTCCTCAAACTAAGGCCCAGGGACTGGATACGGCCCTGCTGAAGTTAGACAGGCGCCCTCCTTGATGGCCTTTCGTAGGAGCCTGAAAACATGGCTCTTCGAGCAGGCCTTCAACTGAGTGTTATCATTGGAACGATACTGGAATGTACTATGACTATGAAAGTGACTATGACCCCAGGATTTGACGAAGCGGATTTTTAGCACAAGGCACAAGGAAGCAATGGTTTCAAACGGAAGGGAAAGACATTTGGCTGAAATGTTAGGAAGAACTTCCTGAGAGTAAGAGAATGGTGTAGGTTGTCTGGGAATGTGGTGGAGTCACCTTCTCTGGAGATTTTTCTGCAGAGGCTGTCTGTTGGGATTGCTTTGATTGTGCCGTCTTCCATGCCACGGTGTTGGACTGGATGGCTTTTGGGGGTCTCTTCCAGCTCCAGGATTCTAGGATGATATATCAAGGGTAGTCAATACAGGGTCTAATGGATGCACTTTTTCTCTCCCATCCACCATCTCATTCTGACCAGAGGAACTCCAAGTGGCCAGATACTGGTCAAAGGACATTTAATCAACTACCAAGCTTGCAGACATTGTGTTTTGTCTGTTTGTTTGTTTGTTTGTTCTGTTCTGTTAGAAATGAAATAAAATGGTCTGGTTGCCCCTGATATGATAAATAAATCCTGACCAAGGCTAACCCTTTTGGGTCCAAATGTTTCCTGTCTTTCCTTCTCTTTCTGCCTCGGAAAAGGAAGAGGAAGGGGACGAAAAGGCAAGGAGGGCACTTGGGGAGAATACCTGGCCCCTTGGCCCACCCACCCTGCTCCGGCCCATCAAAGTTTGCCCATTCCTGGTATATAGGGTAACTGCCAGCCTTCTCTAAGACAGTTACTCACTCTTAAGTCCCCGGTGGCTTAAGTGGGTTAAACCCCTGTGCCGGCAGGACTGAAGACCAACAGGTCGCAGGTTCGAATCCAGGCAGAGGCGGATGAGCTCCCTCTATCAGCTCCAGCTCCTCATGTGGGGACATGAGAGAAGCCTCCCACAAGGATGATAAAAACATCAATTCATCCGGGCGTCCCCTGGGCAACATCCTTGCAGACGGCCAATTCTCTCACACCAGAAGCGACTTGCAGTTTCTCAAGTTGCTCCTGACACGACAAAAAAACAAAACTCTTTGAGACAGCTGCCAGCAGCCATCCTGAGTTTCAAGGGAAAATGAAAGTTTTGGTTGGATGGCTGTGCTTTCCCCTCACTGCTACAGACAGAGCAAACAGACCTTGGGGAGGAAGAGAATGGGGAGATGTCTGGACCCAAAGTGTGGTACAGTGTCTGCCGGAGACAGCAGTGGCACGGTAAAGGAAGATCAACTAATCCTCTATGGGAGGATTCCCCCAAGGACCCAGAAACCAAACTGACAGTATGGGGGAGAGGTTGTAGTTTCAGGCAATTGTGCAGAGTTGTGGTGTTTTTTTCTGGTGCAGGAATCCCTCACAATTTGTGGAACTTTTTAAAAAGAAATTTCCAAAAATGAAAGGTAGGAGGAGAGGGAGAGAATGAAGTAGTTGGTTTAAATCCTGAAGGAGCTTTCCTGACTCCACCAATGTTCAGATTTGGGTATGTTGAGTATTTATGCCAAGTTTGGTCCAGATCCATCATTGTTTGCATCTACAATACTCTCTGGATGCAAGTGAACTACAACTCCGAAACTCAAAACTATTACCAAACCCTTCCTGTATTTTCTGTTGGTCATGGGAGTTCTGCGTGCCAAGTTTGGTTCAATTCCATAATTGGTGGAGTTCAGAATGCTTTTTGATTGTAGATGAACCGTAAATCCCAACAACTACAACTCCCAAATGACAAAATCAACCCCCCAACCCCATCAGTACTCAAATTTGGGCATATTGAGTATTTGTGCCAATTTTGGTCCAGTCAATTAAAATGCATCTTGCATCTCAGATATTTACATTATGATTCATGACAGTAGCAAAATTACAGTTATGAAGTAGCAATTAAAATAATTTTATGGTTGGGGGTCCCCACAACATGAGGAAGTGTGTTCGTTGGGTCTGTTGACACATCTCAACAAGCGATCAAGAACCTGCTATTTGATGCATTGGGCCTTTTCAATGCTAGAACGGGTGACAAACTGAAGTTGAATCAGGACTTCAAACTGTTTGCATCAGAGTGGAATGCAGCCTCAAACCCAACCACAGAAATCGCGTTGGCATCAACACAGATTCAGGCGGTACAACCATCATCCTTACCGTCAACAATGCAAGCCATCTCCGGCCCCAACACTGCAACCACAGTACTGGCCTCAACAGGGCCAAAAGCATCAAGCTTGACCTGGTAATAGCTAACCCAAGCATCGGGTTTGATGGTGCGCCCAACGATACCATGTCTCTATCACCTACCGTTGCCAAATCCATGTCAGAAAGACCAAAATTTGGGAGAAATCTAAAAAGAAATTATGTAAAAAAAAAGATGCCTGCCTCATCTATAACCTGAGCCCCTCAACAACCCTCCATTTGGTAACAATCTTGCTCACAATGCCAGTGCCTGGAGAAGCATTACCTCAGATGCGTGAGTGATCAATATTGTACAAAATGGCTATCAGTTCACCGTGCTTCCCTTCAGTCTTGCCACAGTACCTCAAATGTTTACAAAATGCATGTTGGTGGTGGCAGTATACCTATGCACACACCATATCAGACTTTTTCCTAACCTGAGTGATTAGCTAATGGTTGCATGATCACCAAGGACCCTCAAATCCAATATGCAACTCACCCTGTCGATTCTAGACTCCCTCAGCCTCCTACTGAATGCCAAGAAGTCACATCTCACCCCAACAACCTCGACAAAGTTTATTGGGATGATGTTCGATTCCATGTCCCAAAGAGCCTATTTCCCTGAAGAAAGGTTCTCTGCACTCCAAAAAGACATAAACCTCTGCCAATCTTGTCACCGGGTCCAAGCCAAGTCCATCCAAGTGCTCCTAGGCTGCATGGCCTCTTTCAGCCCCACGCCTTCCTGCCAGGACTCTCACCTCGTCACACAGCAACCCAGCTCTCCTTCCTCTCCTCCTTTCTTGTGCAACACGCACCTTCCTCTCCTCCTCTCTCAGTGCCAATGTTCCCACTTTTCCTTATTCATATAAACACAGCATTCCCCCCAAAATGTATAGTTAAAATAAACTATGGGGATTATTGAAAGGATGTGTAAGCACATTTGCATTGAAGAAGGTTAGAATAATGACCTAATCAGAGTTGGAGAGTCTTTTTTTAAATTACAGTTTTATATAAATATTCAAAAACATTTAACCTATTGATGCCTCAATTAATGTAATTTTATTGGTATCCATTTTTATTTTGAAATTTACCAGTAGCTGTTGCATTTCCCACCCTCAGCTTATACTAAAGTCAATAAGTTTTCCTAGGTTTTTTTGTGGTAAAATTAGGTGCCTTGGCTTATATTTGGGTCAGCTTATACTCAAGTATATATAGTACATTGTTTTATTCCCTACATGGTGTCCGGTTTTTTTTATTAATAAATTTTATTCACATTTTCCATTGCTGTTGTACATAAAAGGGGAAGAAAAGTAACACTGAGATTACCAAGAGTTTGGGGGAAGGAAAAGAGATGGGGGAAAGGGAAGGGGAGAATAAGTTGAGTGGTGGGATAGGCTCAGGCTTCTTGTGAGAGTAAACAGAAGAACACGCACATGCACACATGCATAAGGAAAAGATACATTTTGCATTTATGTTCTTATAACATTTTCCTAATTTCTGTGGTGTCATGTACCATCAGCCCCGGGCGCGAGCTGGGCAGGGGCAAATTTGCAGTAGTAAAGAAATGTGTGAAGAAAGAGACTGAAAAAGAATTTGCAGCAAAATTTATGAGGAAAAGAAGAAAGGGACAAGGTTGCCGGATGGAGATCATTCATGAGATTGCAGTTCTGGAACTAGCACAACTCAATCACTGGGTTATCACCTTGCATGAAGTGTATGAAACACCTACAGAAATGATTTTGGTTTTGGAATATGCTGCAGGTGGAGAAATTTTTGACCAGTGTGTAGCTGAAAGAGAAGATGCTTTCAAAGAAAAAGATGTTAGACATCTCATGAGACAGATATTAGAAGGATTTTCATTTTTGCATCGAAATAATGTAGTTCACCTTGATTTGAAGCCACAGAATATTCTGCTAACCAGTGAATCACCATTGGGAGACATTAGGCTAGTAGACTTTGGCCTTTCCAGAGTAATGAAAAATAGTGAAGAACTAAGAGAAATTATGGGAACACCTGAGTATGTAGCACCTGAAATCCTGAGTTACGATCCAATCAGTACTGCAACAGATATGTGGAGCATTGGAGTACTAGGATATGTTATGCTAACAGGAGTATCACCTTTCTTGGGAAGTGATAAACAAGAAACATTCTTAAATATTTCACAGATGAATGTAAATTATGCTGAGGATAATACACAACCTGTGTTCCTCAGATAAACCTGAGGAACGGGCAACAGCAGACGAATGCCTGCTACACTCTTGGTTAGCACAGACTGATGTTCATGATACTCTAAGGTGGATTAGGACCACAGAAGAGGAGCCAAATGCCGCTATTCTAAATGAAGAAGATTCTGCTTCTGAAACCTCTACAGATGGAGAAAAAACCGAAGAATCAGCAGTGACAGAAGAATTGATTGTAGTAGCTTCATATACAGGGTTAGTCAAAATGAATAGGCCAATTCGGGTACAATTAATTTTCTTATTGGCCTATTCATTTTGACTAACCCTGTACATTGGGCCAGTGTAGGCAGTCAGAAAAAGATAAAATTGTTGAACAGAAAACCATTTCCAAGCGGTTTAAATTTGAGGAACCATTATTACAAGAAATACCTGGAGAATTTATTTATTGAATTTCATCTTAGTTTCTTCCTCTTGAAACTTAAAATTCAAACTCTAGAAACTGTGTCCCTTCCTTTCTGTACATAACTAAATTACACATTCATATACAAAAGTAATTCTGAAGAGGAAGGGAATGTTCAAAAAGTTAACTAGAAAACCGTGCCAAACTCCTTATTTTTATGGAATTGATTCATGAGACGTATCTTTTAGAGAAGAGCTAGAAGCAGTCATTCATTTTTTCCCCCTACATTGTTTATATGTAAAGCTTTTGGATTATATCTTCTATTGAGAATATTTGCAGTTGTGAACGATACTTGTTAGATATTTTTGTTATCTGGACAATCTGATAGGTGTGCTTTGTCAAGTCTAGCAAAACATAAAAAGCCATTAGTATTTGAACACAGGGTGCCTTTATTTATACTAAGCTACATTCTACATCCTGGCATAATCCCTGGTGAATTGTCTTACCTCTCCTCCTTCCACTTATGACTGCCTAGTCATGCTAACCTTCAAATTCAAACTAAGTAAGTCAGAACCTGAGTGTGGCCATTTTACTCTAGACTGGTTTGTATCAACCAGGTCTGCACAACCTGTGCCCCTCCAGGTGTTTTGGACTTCAGCTCCCAGAATTCCAGACCATTGGACAGGCAGGCAAGAGCTTCTGGGGGTTGGAGTCCCAGGCCCATGGAGGGCCACAGGTTTTGCAGGTTTTGCAGGCCTGGTATAGACTCATCCAATTTCTATATTACATTATATAAAGTTGTTTTGCCTTTAGTCTGCCTTGAAAGGAGTCCTTATAAGAAGTAAAACAGTAAATAAAGCAGTGTAAATCAGCATGTTGTCACTGATGGAGTGGCCTTTTTCATGGGTCTCTTGCTGTTTGATCTATACTATCTCATTCTGTAATCAATAGTAAAGCTATTTTGTATTTATCAGAAAGTCACCAGTTTCGTAATTCTGGCAGTCGGCTCTTACTGTCCTGGCACTGAGATATGCATTACTCTGTATCTGTTTAGTCCTCTTGGAAGGCCACCTTTTCAGATCCGTACAGGAGCAAACATGTGCTAGTTTGTCAGTATTATTTATTTTAAGAGCACAATATTGTTATAATATACGGATGAAATTCACATCGAAGCCTTATTGACTGAATAGTGTGGGATTTCCATAATTTTCTCCACGTTATCAGATCATTAGCTTGCCTTTAGCAGAAATTGTGCTGGACTTCTGAAACCTCTTAGCAATGAATCTGTTTCTGCAAAACAAGGTTTTATGAAGTGAAGTTGGAAATAAGCTATTCTTTAAAAACATGGTACACAAAACTTAGGATACTATTTGATGCTGACAGAATAAGAAACCTTTTGAGTGGTTTTTGTAAAACAACTGAATTCCGTTAAAGAAGTACAAAATTTAAAATTACCTAGCATGAAGATAATGTGTTAGTCTTATGAGTTACAATGGAAGCCTATAAGTGGTCTGACTTTATGTTTCCTGGGGATCGATCTAGTGTTTTTGGCTATTTGATATTAATGGTTCACCATTTGGATACATTTTATGAAGGCCATGCTTGAGCTAAGCTGCTGCATGTCTTAGAACTTGCATCAGGGGTCCAATATATACTAAAAGGAAAAAAGTGATTGGTTTTAGTTCTCCTGTCTAAACAGATTGGTTAAATCAGGAGAAAAAGTTCACTTCATGTTTCAGATTATGTCTGTGAGGAGATAATCAAGCTATGAATTCAGAGCTTTGTAGATTATCTTTGCCAGCCTAGCGACTTGAAAATTAGATTATTCTTCCAACGCAAGTTTGAAATGCAGATTTTTTTTTTAGTTGTAGGAGAAAGTGCATTTCATTACATTTTGATTTGTCTTGTGCAAAAGATAGCGTGATAAAATATTTAATTTGTGAATGTTAAAGTATGGCTAACAAGGCCAGTTTCTTTTATGATTGGCCGCTTGAAGACTTCTCTGTATTCTATATTGTATCAACTTGCTGTTCTTTATGACGAGTACAATAATCAAAATGTTTCCAATATGTGTAATGTTAGAGAAGTCTAGTGTAACTTATAAGCAACATTTAAGTTCACCTAAAATGGAAACGGTATCAATTTATGTAGGGATACAAGCTGTAGTTCCATAAATTCGATGCTGACGGTTTCTGCTTTGCTAATTTGTCATGAAGAAAATAGATAAGAAATGGAAGATTGTTGCAGTGAATTGCTACCAGAAATGAAGGAAATGGAAAGCTTTCTTGCAATGAATGCATATTTTGGAGCCTCATAATTCAAAGAAACAACTTTCAAATCCTACAACACACAGATTAACTATAAGCAGGATATCAGTGAGTATATGAAGTTGAGGGAGTGTATGAAGAGGTAAATTCTCCAAAAGCTAAAGAGAGGTGTGTGTGTGTAATTATCACCATATTTCTCACAATTCTTTGCAACCGTTTTATATTCTGAAATGAGCAACCCGTCCTCTTCTGTGTTGAGACTCATACAAACTCTTGCTCCTAGGAATCGCTAAGCTTCTTGAATCCTTATATGACAGTAGAAGTGGCGGGTGTCATTTATTTTGTATTAATGCTGATATCTGGTACTTTGAGTTGCAGAGTTATGGTTCAAACTGACAAGTGCTTTATGGTGAACATAAAAGGAAAATGAAAGAGAATATGGAATAATGTGGTTATTGGACAATCCCTAAAGTGACTGGTGTAGCAAAGAAGTGCCATATGTCTACACGCTTCTGCAGAATACTTTGTGATTTTAGAATTATTTCTTTTAATCACATATGGATATGTTCTTTTGTTGGCCAATGTAAACTTGTTTGTTTTGAAATGGGAAACAGGTGCTTCCAATTCTTTAATGGGTTACAATTCTATAAACTTCCATGCCAAGCCAAAACTAATATACTCAGGTTTTAGGGAGCAATGTAACTCTCAGGCTCCCTGTTTTGCATAGGAACTGTGCATTGCAAAGAATTGTCATCAAGCAGGGTAATTTAGATGCTTGATAGCGTTGGTGCCTGTGCTGTGCCTTAATGGGAAAAAATGCTTCTCATCACAATAGCACTTGCTTCATTGCGGTCTACTAGGAAGTTAAACTTGGAAGAGAGGAATCATCTTTTTCGTTGCTAGCTGCACTCCTTCTCTTCCATATAAAGATTAGTTAAAATCAATGATACTTCTATAGTGCAAGTTTGGAACTGCTGCTATAAATCAAAATTACTTCTGTTAGTGCTCTGCTTTAACAGGGAAGGTTGTTTCTTTTCTCTACTGTGGTGGCTTTCCGCTTGACACACACTTTTTTGCTTTCAGACTCCAATATGGAGGGGAATTCATTGATCAAATAGCTCTAAAATCCATTTGACCTGCTTGGCTTGAGCAGGTTATTTTACATTTTTACGTGCTGCCAGTCTGTTCCCATATTAAACCTCTGACAAAACTGAGTATCAGGTCATATGTTATACTGCTTAGTAGAACCTAAACTTCAGGGCTTGACATTATTTCTGTACAGTGAGGTAAATTATTTCTCATTTCAAGCAGTACTACTACTGAAAGTAGCCACTGAACCTTAAGAATAGCTAATGTACCATCTATATGATATTTTTATCCAATTTTATTTTATATCTGTTGTGTATATATATTTCATTTTTTATTCCAAATTTCCTTCCATTCCTCTTTTTTTATGATTCTTCCAATATTTTCTTTCCATCTTTTCATGTATTCTTTATCTTCATTTGTTCCGGTGGTCCAATCCAATAATTTTCTGTAAATCTTTGTTATTATCTTCTTGTCCGATTGTATTATCCTATCCCAAAAAGTTTTTTGTTCCTCGAAGCCTAATTTTTTATCCTTTTGGAAACATTCTTTTATCTGCCGGTATTGGTACCACAAAATTCTATCGTTTATTGTTTTCAACTCTTGTTCTGTTTTCAGTATTGTCAGCCCTCCTTCTTTTTTCAGTAAGTCTTTGTATTTAGGCCAATTGTTCCTAGAATTCGTCTTTGCGTGGCTTCTAACGGTGAGACCCACAAGGGTGTTCTTTTACATAATTTCTTTTTATATTTCTCCCAAATTTTGAATATGGTCGACCTCACAAAATGGTTACCGAAGTTTTATTCATTCTTTGAAGAAAGATATGAGTGCCAAACAGCTCTCAAAACTATTCCTTCCAGATTTAATTTTTTTTCTTTTTCTATTGTAGCCCAATCCTTTATCCACATTAGTGAGCATGCCTCGAAATATAATTTTAGGTATGGTGCTGCCAACCCTCCTCTCTTTT